>NC_044041.1:191421007-191731662 GCF_901765095.1 Microcaecilia unicolor
GAGACCCTGTGAGCAGCTACAGCTCCTGAACTCCCCAGGTACTACCCAGGTAGTAAATATTTAGATAGTTTTATAATTGATCTATATTCAGCTACCTGTTATTGTCTGCTGATTTCACCTTTTTCTTTTCACTGTTCAAGTTTGTGTCAATAAACATTATTAGTTTATTGACTCAGCTGTCCTGGACTGACTAAGAATCCTGGTTTGTGTTTTTATTAATTTAATTTATTTATTTATGCATTCTTTTATCCCATAATTATCCAAAACAAGTTTTGGTTCAATGTGGCTTACAACTGGTAGTTAAGAGCTGTTACATTATTGTTACAATGTAGCTTACAGTTGTTAGTTAATAGCAATAACATTATTGTTTGTAATTAAGAGCAGTTACATTATTGTTACACAGTTGCAATTATAGTAGCAGATATTCTGTGGCCATGAATAGTATGGCTTATAATTGGTAGGTACGAGATGTTTCAGTGTTTTTTTTTTGTGGTTTCAGATTTCAGTAGCAAATGTTCTAGGTCATTATGACCTGTGTGTTTATCCATTGAATGTCTTCAAGAGATATGTTTTGGGTCTATGGGTGCTTTCTAGGAGCTGTGGGACCCCTGGTGCGTGTCCCAGTGTCCTAGAAATCACCGGGGAATAATCTGAGAGTGGGAGACTTGCCCAGAGGCAAGTGGAACCCAGAGCATGGGGTGGAGGGTTGGCTAATATACAGCACGTGCCCAGGTGCAGGCGGGTCTGAGCTGTGCCGGTGACAGACCCTCTAGGTGGTCGCAGGATTGACCCCAGGTGGGTGCTAGGCATTTTGTGACAATAACTCATAAAAGAAGCAACGTGAAATCAGAGAACAAGTGTTTATTTCAGTAGGATTATTCATATTCGAATTTAAATCACTATTCGGCCGAATAGAATAAAATCTGAATAGTTCAGAGCTTGTTATTCAATTAATTTGTGCACACATCTCGGGGGGGGGGGGGGGGGGTGTCATGGCATGGAAGCATTATTCAGCAAATGCGTTCTGATTAGCGTACACTAACTGGAGAATGCAGAGTTAATGCAGGAGCAGTTGGTGAAAAAAAAAAAAAGGCCACACAGTTATTTGGAAAATCTGAAAACAAACTCAAAATATTTAGGCCACGCACATCCCTATCTGCAACCCTGGGGCCTGAATTCAGTTATTAGATACCACCCTGGAGCAGTGGCGTAGTCAGACCCAGTATTTTGGATGGACCCAGAGTTAATTTAGATGGAAACTCCACAGCTTCCCCCCCCCCCCCCCAGCGATATAAAAAAAAAATTATAGAGCTGTTTTTCACCTACCCCACATCAACATCTCTCCTCCTCCGCGACGTCCCAGCATCTGACTGCCTGTCGCTGAACCCCGTCCCTCCCTGTTGTACCTTCCAGGCGTTCCCGGCATCTGCAGTGATTCAATTTTTGCTGCCTGCGCCGATTCTGCAGGCTTCCTTCGGCCAGGTCCCGCCAGACAGGAAATGATGAAAGCGAGGGTGGGACCCGGCTGATGGAAGCCTGCAGGGCTGACACAGGCAGAAGTAATTAAATCACTGCAGGCACTGGGGACGCCTATAAGGAAGGGATGGGGTTCCGCGACGGGTAGTCAGATGCTGGGAAGCCACGCAGGAGAAATGCTGATGTGGGGTGCTGCCACTGGGGGCCTATGCCAATAGTGGGTGCCAATAGTGGGGTGCTGCCACTGGGGGCCTGTGCCCACCCATAGCTACGCCACTGCCCCGGAGGAATTAACAGCTTATTTCAGAACGGCGGCAGAGCAGCAGCCAGAGGTGAAGGAAGGCTTCTGCCACAATCTGGAGGCCGAATCAAACCCTTCAGGAGGAAAGTGAAGGCATCGATACAGTATTTATATTTATTGTCAGAAGGTGTGGTGGCATTTCTAACTGCTGCTACTCTGAACTGAAAATGTCATAACATTATATCATCAAAACAGGACACAAAGGTCATGGGTTGTTAGCAAAGGGAACAGGAGCAAGATGAGCAAATATCATTCACTGGGGGGGTGGGGGGGGGGGGGGTGGATAGACGCTGTTTGTAGAAACAGTCCTTCCGTTCTCTACTTATCATGAGTCTGGAAAATCCAACCTGCTTTCAAACAATACTAGAACCAGGGGACACAAGATGAAGCTAGAATCTGGTAGATTTAAAACAAACAGGAGAAAGTTTTTCTTTACTCAGCGTATAGTTAGACTCTGGAACTCGTTGCCGGAGAATGTGGTGGCAGCGGCTGGGCTTACGGAGTTTAAGGGGGGTTTGAACAGATTCCTGAAGGAAAAGTCCATTGAACATTATTAAAAATTATTATTATTATTTTGGGGCTTTGCCAGGTTCTTGAAGCCTGGATTGGCCGCTGTCGGAGACAGGATGCTGGGCTTGATAGACCCTTGGTCTTTTCCCAGTATGGCAGTGCTTATGTGCTTGTGAAAGAACAATTTGCATGTAATCCCATGAATGTAAGGAAAGGGTGGACAAATGTTCAGGTCTGCAATCAGTGTCAATTCATCCAATGTTAATACCGGGCTCCAGAGAATTCCTATTGTATGACAAGGACCAGTGGCGTAAGCCCACCCAACAGTAGCACACATTTAGCGGTAGCTGGTGGGGATCTCAAGCTCCCAAGATCTCAAGCTCCGCCAGCTGAAGACTTCCCCCTGATGTTAACAAAAATGCTATTCTCCATGATACCGGCACCTGTGCATGCTCAGTTTCCAGCGCATGCCTGCTCCAGACTGCCAAGGTGGAAAGAAGCATTTTCCTGCCAGCTGAGATATATTTTTGGTGGTGGTTGTGGGGGGGGGGGGGGGGGGAGAGAACACTTGGTGCCCACCCACTTCTTGCCTAGGCCCACCCAAAATCTGTTGTCTGGCTACGCCCCTGACAAGGACAGGGTCTCCTGTTGTATAATAAGTACATGAGCTTAGCTTCTGCTGTTAGTAAGAGAGATCCTGCTGTATACTAAGGACACATCTGCTGTTTAATAAACAGGGACTGAGTGCCCGGGAGGTCCTGCTATACTAGTAAAAAAGGACCGCTTCTGACACAAATGAAACGGGCGCTAGCAAGGTTTTCCTCGGAGTGTGTATGTTTGGGAGAGTGTATATGAGAGTGACTGTTTGAGAGTCAGAGTGAAAGTGTGAGTGTGTGTGTGTGTGAGAGAGAGTGAGTCTGGGTGTGAGTGTGTTTGTGAGAGAGTGTGTGTGTGAGAATGAGAGTGTGTGCAAGTGTGTATGTGAGACACAGTGTGAGAGAGAGTGTGTGTGTGTGGGCGAGAGAGAGAGTGTGTGTGAGACACAGATTCTCTGTGAGAGTGAGTGTATGAGACCAAGCGAGTGTGTGAGTGACTGTGTGGCACATAGAGAGTGAATGTGATACAGTGTGAGACAGAGTGTGTGAGAGTGAGAGTCAGAAAGACATTGTATATGAGAGAGAGAGTGTGAGCCCTGCCCTCCCAATCCATGCCCATCTGTCCCCTGCCCCCTCCATTCATCCTTTTCCAGCAATTCCCCTCTCTCCCTGAGCCCTGCCCTCTCAATCCATGCCCATCCATACTCCTCTGTCCCCTGCCCCCTCCATTCATCCCTATCCAGCAATTCCCCTCTCTCCCTGAGCCCTGACCTGCAATCCATATCCATCCATGCCCATCTGTCCCCTCCATTCATCCCTATCCAGCAATTCCCCTCTCTCCCTGAGCCCTGCCCTCCCAATCCATGCCCATCCATGCTCCTCTGTCCCCTGCCCCCTCCATTCATCCCTTTCCAGCAATTCCCCTCTCTCCCTGAGCCCTGCCCTCCCAATCCATGCCCATCCATGCTCCTCTGTCCCCTGCCGCCTCCATTCATCCTTTTCCAGCAAGTCCCCTCTCTCCCTTCCATGAGCCCCCCTCGCATCCATGCTCCTCTCTCTCCCATGTCCCAGCCTGGCCCGCCCTCTTCTCCCCCCCCTTCGCATCCATGTCCCCCCCCTTCGCATCCATGCTGTCATTTCTCCCCTGCCCTCCCGCTCCCATTGTTCAACTTTACTGCCCACCCTCTTCTCTCCCCCCAACATCCATTTTTTTTTCTTTTTAAATTTACCTCCGTGGCGGTTCCGGCAGCGCAGCGTCAGGGAAGGAGGCGGCGCTCCCGACGTCAAGCCTTCCCTTCGCTGTGTTCCGCCTTCTTCTGACGTCATCCTTGATGTCAGAAGAAGGCGGAACACAGCGAAGGGAAGGCTAGAGACGTCGGGAGCGCCGCCTCCTTCCCTGACGCTGCGCTGCCGGAATTGTTTGTTTTTTTTTCCGCCCTCGACGTCATGACGTTTGACGCGAGGGCGGGGCAGAGACGGCTGGCTGGCTTCACACCACGAATCCACGAACCCTACAGGGAGTGTTTGAGTGGCTTCAGAACATTGTCTTCAGAACGTTCACGGTGCGTTTTATTATATTAGATAATAAAGGTTGTCACAGACTTAGCTTCTGCTGCTTAATGACTTGAGTGACCGGGAGTTTCTGCTGTATAATAAGGACAAGAACTTAGCTTAAGTTGTTTAATATTTCTTTATTTATTAGGATGTATTTACCGCCTTTTTGAAAGAATTCACTCAAGGCGGTGTACAACAAGAATAAATCAAAAATGAGCAACAGGCAATTACAGTAGTAAAAATATTAAAATAACAATACAAAGTAAGATGTGGAGGAGCATAATCGAAAGGGACGTCCTCGTTTTGATTTGGACGTCTTCGCAGAACGTCCCGATCCAGGGGTGGGGAAACCCGTATTTTCGAAACAAGATGGACGTCCATCTTTTGTTTCGATAATACAGTCAGGGACGTGGAGGAAGTGCAGTGGACTCTGATCCTGGGGAACTGAGTTTTATTCCCACTGCAGCTCCTTGTGACTCTGGGCAAGTCACTTAACCCTCCATTGCCCCTGGTACAAAATAAGTTCCTGAATATATGTAAACCGCATTAAATGTAGTTGCAAGAACCTCAGAAAGGCAGTATATCAAGTCCCATTTCCCTTAAATTTGGTCGTCCCTAGACTTGGTAGTTTCTGATTTTCGGCGATAATGGAAACCAAGGACGTCCATCTCAGAAACAACCAAATGCAAGCCATTTGGTCGTGGGATGAGCCAGCATTTGTAGTGCACTGGTCCCCCTGAATTGCCAGGACGCCAGCTGGGCACCCTAGGGGCATTGCAGTGCACTTCATAAATTGCTCCCCGGTACATTGCTCCCTTACCATGTGTGCTGAGCCCCCCAACCCACCCAAAACCCACTACTGTACATCAATACCATAGCCCTTACGGGTGAAGGGGTGCACCTAGATGTGGGTACAGTGGGTTTATGGTGGGCTTTGGAGGGCTCACTGTTTCCTCCACAAATGTAACAGGTAGGGGGGGTGGGGCTGGGTCTGCCTGCCTGAAGTGCACTGCACCCACTAAAACTGCTCCAGGGACCTGCATACCGCTATGATGGACCTGAGTATGGCATTTGAGGCTGGTATAGAGGCTGGCACTAAATATTTTTAAAGATGTTTTTTGATGGTGGGAGGGGGTTAGTGACCACTGGGGGAGTAAGGGGAGGTCATCCCCAATTCTCTCCGGTGGTCATCTGGTCAGTAAGGGCACCTTTTTGTGCCTTGGTCATAAGAAAAACACGACCAGGTAAAGTCATCCAAGTGTTCGTCAGGGACGTCCTTGTTTCTTTCGATTATGGGTCAAGGACGTTCAAGTGTTAGGCACGCCCAAGACCCGCCTTTGCTACGCCTCCAACACGCCCCCTTGAACTTTGGCCGTCCCTATGACGGAAAGCAGTTGGGGATGTCCAAAATTGGCTTTCGATTATACTGATTTGGATGACCCTGTGAGAAGGACGTCCATCTTCCGATTTGTGTCGAAAGATGGGCGTCCTTCTCTTTCGAAAATAAGCCCGATAGTATACTAATTACAACGTCAACACAATACCATAATAGACATTATAGGGACTGAGTGCCCAGGAGCTCCTGCTGGACTGGACTTGAATTCTTCCCCATGGACTCTTCCTCTCATTTACTTTCAGGGTTGCATCAATTGTTATTTTTTAAACAAGGCACACTTTAGCTTTGTTTTGAGAGGCCCTTTCTTTTGCTTGCGCTTACGTCTTTCCCCCAACTCCATCCTGCAGGGTAGTTGTGCCCTCTGCTGATGGAAAGCTGAAGCTCTATCTTCAGGTCATTGTGCCCAGAATTCTTACTTCATTCCTGTAGCCAGTGGCCCAATACTCCTTGCGTTTGCCAGTGAAATAGCAGCCTAACAGGTCCCAGTCCTGTTCCTCAGCTCCACCATCTTACAGCAAATGCAGAGCTGGAGTCAGTTCCTCCACGCCTCCAGCTCTTGAAAGTGCAGGCTGCAAACGCCGGCTTCCCACTGGATTGGGAGTATAGTTCAAGGTTATTACTAGAGAATGACATGGGGCCAAAGTTTGTCCCTGTCCTGTGGGTTCTGTGGGGTGGGAATGGAACAGAACTGTCTCCATCCCCACCCCATCCCAGCAGGTTCTGTCTCCGTCCCTGTCCCATCCCTGCAGGAACTGTCTCTGTCCCCGCAGGTTCTGTCCCCATCCCCGTGGGCTCTGTCCTCATCTGCAGAAGTCTCGAACACTTATGATTATATATTTAAACTTTTTTTATTAAAGTATAAAAACTAACAATATGCTGTGCAACTATCCTATATAATAAAACGCACCTCCAACATTCTGAAGCCGAGAAAGTGAAGCCTTCAAGCCTTGAAGCGTTCCTGCAACGTTCCGGAACTATGTGTCGTCAATTGAGGAGATTGAGCCTTACTGAGCGCACGAATGCTTCAAGGTTTCACTTTCTCACACACAAACACTGTCTCTCACATACACTCTCTCTCACACACAGACTCACACACACACTCTGTCTCTCTCTGACACAAACACACACACACACATACACTCTGTCTGTCTCTCACTCATTCTCTCTCACATACACACTCCATCTCTCACCTACACACTCTCTCTCAAACATACACACTCCGAGGAGAGGGGGGCATGGAACTTGGAGGGAAGGGGGAGCCAAGAACTCGGAGGGGAGGAGCGAGAGGGAAGGAAGGAAGGAAGGAAGGAAGGAAGGAAGGAAGGAAGGAAGGAAGGAGGGGGTCATGGAACTCAGAGCCCCCCACACACACACTCACTCTCTGTCTCTCACATACACTCTCTCTCACACACTCTCTCTCACACACACATACACTCTGTCTCTCACACACTCTCTCTCTCTTTGACACAAACACACACACTCTGTCTGTCTGTCTGTCTCTCTCTCTCACACACACTCCATCTCTCAGACACACTTTCTCTCTCTCTCAAACATACACACTCCGAGGAAAACCTTGCTAGCGCCCGTTTCATTTGTGTCAGAAACGGGCCTGTTTTACTAGTTGTTTATATATCACAAATAGAAAACAATAACAACAAGCAGGTATAATAACCCTCTCTCACCATCACCTTCTACCCTTCCAACCCCAACAATAGCTGACTTCCACTACCCCAAGGAATCCTAATGCACCCTGTTAAAATGTCCAGGGGTACAAAATGCAACCTGCTCCCTATGCCCTAGAGGGGAAAAAATATGCCCTATGAAGCTCTGTTTTGATTTTTAATCTGTGGATGAATAAGAAGTCGTCGAAAATCTCAGGATTCAGTCTAGCTCTCCCGTCTTCCACAGTCCTTCCCGCAACAGAAAATGTCTTCTTAGAAGATGTGCTGGTAGCAGGATGTACAGGATCCCCCATGCAAGTTTTGCTAGTTGTGGCCAGCATGTTTGCTTGTTTCCCCCCCCCCCCCCCCCCAAAAAAAAAAAAAAAATCAAAATATCATCGTCTGCATCATTCAAACATAAACAACAGTCCAGTTCATTAACAGGCTTCAAAGTAGAAAATGACATGCGGACAAAATTTGTCCCTATCCCCGTATATTCCTATGGGTGTCTCTAGCATTAGTGTGCACTAAAAATGCCAGCACACCTTAGTAAATGAGGCCCTAAGTTTTACTTGGCATAACTGCCTGCAACGAAATGTAGTCGCGTGGACGAGCGCTCGGCATATTCTATAATCTGTGTGGAAATTTATAAAGTACGTCTAAATTTAATTTAGGCATATTTTACAGAATACGCCTAGGCATACTTTTTTTTTTCAGTGCAGATTTGTTAGGCGCGATCTGTACGATCTAGTTCAAGGAGCC
Organism: Microcaecilia unicolor; assembly: GCF_901765095.1. Lineage (NCBI taxonomy): Eukaryota > Metazoa > Chordata > Amphibia > Gymnophiona > Siphonopidae > Microcaecilia > Microcaecilia unicolor. The sequence goes on from NC_044041.1 coordinate 191,429,264, forward strand.
TTTTTGTTGTTTTGTTTCAACATCAGACAAGTGGACACCATACACTCTCAGGGGTCCTTTTACTAAGGTGCGCCGAAAAATGGCCTGCGCTGGTGTAGACACGTGTATTGGACGTGCGCAGGTCCATTTTTCAGCATACCTGCTAAAAAGGCCTCTTTTTGGGGGGCCAAAAATGGACGCGCGGCAAAATGAAAATTGGCGCGCTTCCATTTTGGGACTGAGAACTTACCGCTTCCCACTGACTTACACATTAACCGGGTGGTAATCATCAGCGTGCGTACAATGCTGATTACTGCCTGGTTAGCGCCACGTGCCGGTAAATTTTCCGATGCGCGTAAAAAATGAAATTACCGCCCGGGCCACATGGTAGCTGGGCGGTAGTTCAAAACTGACATGCATACACATCTACGTGGTTTAGTAAAAGGGAGAGGGAAATGGGACTTGATATACTGCCTTTCTGAAGTTTTTGCAACTACATTCAAAGCGGTTTACATATATTCAGGTACTTATTTTGTACCAGGGGCAATGGAGGGTTAAGTGACTTGCCCAATCACAAGGAGCTGCAGTGGGAATTGAACTCAGTTCCCCAGGATCAAAGTCCACTGCACTAACCACTAGGCTACGGTCCCTCTGACTCCAAATGCAGGCGGTAATGCCGAAACATGGCACTGTGTGGAGTCTTAGAGATGTTTTTTTTTACTGCAATAAGCTTTCTTCTGGATTGGACGACTTCCTCATTCTGTTGTTTTTGGGGTTGGAAGTACTATCAGATACCTTGCTCCTTTGTTTTTCCTTTGCGGCTTTCCGTGGTGGTGTCCTGGTTCTTCCACTTCGGGGGTGTTCCTTCCCTACAAGCAGCAGCACCATAGACCAGATGTGTAAGCGCACACACGGAACCTAACTTAAGGTGCCGGCAATTGCGCATAAATTCTGTGAAGGTCCTCGGCCATGCCTCCTTGAATTTACACGCTATAGGACTTATTCGTGCATTGTTATAGAATATGATATGCACGTAAATCCCAATTAAGGCCAATTATCGCCAATAATTGGTTGTTAGCAGCCAATAACTGGTACTGATAGGCTCATTAATCAATTAATTTGTGTGCGCAAATTACCAATGTGAGCTGATTTGCGTGGGCAAATTTAGGGATTTATTTATTTATTAGGATTTATTTACTGCCTTTTGGAAGGAATTCACACAAGGCAGTTTAGTAAGCCATGCTAGCGGCTTCTGTGCAACGTTGCCGACACAGCCCATTCAAAGTGAATGGGCTGCGTTGGCACTAGCGCACAGCCAGCCACGCTAGCAGCTTAGTAAACCCCAGCGTTAGTCACCATATACAGAATCCAGGGGAAAAGAACACTGGCTCTAGGTCTACAGTTAGAATATGACTCTGTTGAATTTTTTGTGTCTTTCAAAACAAATGTAAGAATAATTGCCAATTTCAGAAGAAAATTTACCATGCTAAGGCATCAGATTGACAAACAACTGCAGCCAGTATAATCCCTGAGGTGGCATAAATTTCTAAATGCATTCGTAGGCCGTGGATCTTACACACATGCTTTCTTGCTACTTTTTCACATAGTCAAATCCTGCTCGTATACAATCCCCCAAAATGGAGGGATAGACTGACGCTTGACATACAGGATCATCAAACTCTCTCACTCCATTTCATTTAAGTTCATCTCCAATTTTCTTCACTTTCTGCTCAAAGTAATTTGCAGATCATTAGCGGTCAGACTATTTGCCTCATCTAGAATTCACCACAAAAAAAGTGATTGAACAATATTAAATAATTGATGTGGCCTATGAACATCTTGCTTAATTTTATGAGAAAAACATGTTTTTCTGTGCAGGTAAAAATCTCATTTTTGTAATGTTGCACACAATGTTTCCAGCTTGATCCATTTGCGTCTGTAACAACATCCTTTCTAACCTCCTACACTCTGCTAATCAGGCAATGTGCGGAAATGTGCGGTAATGTGCGTCATTGGAGCCTACTCTGTGGGTGCTGTAGGTGCTTGAGCACCCCCAATATTGAGAAAATTCCTTGTATGTGTCCAGGGAGGGGTTATTTTCATTGGGCTTAGCACCCCCAATAATTTTGAAAAGTTGGCTCCCCTATGAATGTGCCTGTACTAGCCAATTAGCAGAGGCATGCCTATGCTCTGCCCATGGGCACGCCGCCTGCACTGGAAAATAAAAATTAAATAAAAAAAAAAAAGGTTCGAAGGGCTGTATTTCTTTAAAAGGGGGGCTGCCTGCTTTTTTGGGGGATAGGATATGTCTGAGTTGAATCTGTAATTTTAGCTCAACCACTAGATGGTGCTCTCTCCATAGCAATAGGATGCTTCGGGATCTGCTTGGTGTTATTAAAGACATCAGGAGTTTGCTGTAGGACCAGCTCCTTGGGACACCCAACCAGCCACATTTTCAGGATAGAATATGCTTGAGAAATATTTGCATATAATGGATGTAATACATGCAAGTTTATCTCATGCATATTTATTGTGGATATTCTGGAATGCTGAGTGGCTGGATGTGTCCCAAGGACTGAGTTGAAAACCCCTGCTTTAACCATAAGAGGAAAAGCTTCCTTTGGAATTTTCATGGTTTCCAACAAATATTTTTTTTAATTCTCCCAAAGGGGAGTTCTTATCAAATGTAGGAACATTTAATATTCTTAAATGTAAATGCTGCACATAATTTTCATTGTTTCATCTTCATACAGGTAAGCTATTTGAACGGAATTCAATAAACAACGCTGAAGCCGAAACTGAAGCACCAAAAAAAATTCAGCACTAAGCACTAATCTATAAAGGGTGTGCATTTGGAGGCCTTTTACAAAGCGATGGTAAGCCCACTGCAGGCTTACCGCGCCAATCTGGAGCTACCATAGCCCGACGCAAGCACCGGCGGTAGGTTCCACCCCTGCACGTGGCATTTTCAGCACTAGTGGAAATATTTAAAAAATATTTCTGCACACGCTAACCCCCTGGCGGTAATCGGTAATTTATGCACACCACATTACAGAATATGCTTAACAAGTGGGGCGCATAAATTCTAATTGGAGGAGTAGTGGAGAAGTGGAGGAGTAGCCTAGTGGTTAGTGCAGCGGACTTTGATCCTGGGGAACTGAGTTCAATTCCCACTGCAGCTCCTTGTGACTTTGGGCAAGTCACTTAACCCTCCATCGCCCCTAGTACAAAATAAGTACCTGAATATATGTAAACCACTTTGAATGTAGTTGCAAAGACCTCAGAAAGGTGGTATATCAAGTCCCATTTCCCCTCCCCCCTAATTAATGCCAATTAGTGCTAATTACTTGTTAACATCCAATTATCAGCACTGATGCATTGCTGTGGAAATCAAAGCGCAATATATAGAATCTCGGGGTAAGTGCTTAATATGGTTTAGTAAATGGGCCACTTAGATTGTAAGGGCAGGTGTACACCCACTGAGTACACAATGTAACTCACCTTGAGCTACAACTGAAGGCTGAACTAAATCCAAAGTCCTTTCCTAGGCAGGTTTTTGAATATCACAGATAAATAGGCATGAGGTAGATCAGCATACACCTGCCTCTATTGCATATTCATTAGGGAGCTCCAAGACACCCACCTCTGGAGGATGGGAGGTTTCCCACTTTTGTTGTTAACATATGGTGTTTTTTGATACCAGGGTGATCCTTCTGTAATGCAACAATACCAAACGAACAAAGCAGCCCATAAGTGATCGGCCTTTAACCAAAAGATGAAATTGTTTCTCCTGGACAGGAAGTGTTCCCCCAGGTCTGAAACGTCTCCACATTATACAATTCGTGTCTATAAGGATGCAAAGAGCAGCAGAAGTGACGCTGTGTCTTTAAGAACAGATGCACAGTTGCAGACGGTCGCGTGTCCTTAGGGGCGGGGTTCTCTGATTCCTGTTTCGTCCCCCCTGTCCCCGCCCCTCCACTCTTACCAACCAATCCGCGGAGAGTAGTTTCCGCGGGAGATCCGAATTTCGCGGCTCGCAGTTTGGCGCTAAAAAAAAAAAGCGAGCGGATCTAGGCTAGGAGACAGAGAGAAAGGAGCTGCCGCCCAAGGGTGGATTTTGCAGACATCAAGTCAGAATCCGGACCCATCTTACCAGAACCGAGCCTTGATCCAGGACAGCGGCTTCAGGACACTCAGGCCCAACCCTCCCGGACCCTGCCGAGTCAGAATTGTGTTGCTTTCTGGGCGGCATTAAAGGAAAATATATATATGAAAGAACAGAGCTGGGGGAGGCCCTAGAGCGATGATAGTTTCTAATAGGATTTGATGCAAAAAATATATATATACATATATTTGTATGATAAAACTCACTGTCAGGGATTACGTTGTTAATTTCTCATTCTGGCGACCAAAAAAGCTGACCAATTTCAGACAATGTGGTGCAATATGATTCCTTATCCCGCAGATCCAATTTGGAAAGTGTGTGGTTTTTAAATATATATTCATCCATGATTGCAATGAATTGAGGACCAGTAAGCAGCTGCTTTTCCTGCCCATTGTGAACTGTTTGGAGATCGGTGGTGGCCCAGAGTTAAAAGAAAGAAAACAACGAAAATAGCAATGTTGAAACTGCCCAAAGGCGTTCATTCGGCTCCTGGGAGGGGCGTCCAGGCCCAGCAACAGATGAAGAGAGTTTTACCCGGGCTGGGCTCAACAGACTGCATGGCCACTAGCCTCTCTAGCCCGCAGACGATGCGGACCATACCATGTACCTACTTCACCCAGATTTACCCGCAGCCGGCTGTGCCCAGGGGTAGCTCTCTCTATACCACCCCCAACGGACCGGACCCCAAACCCTTGCGATCGGCCACTGCGGGAAAGCTACCGGTAATTATAAGCAAGCAACTTCCGTTCTCTTTCTTAGTGTCTTTTCTTTTTCCCCTGTTCTCCCCATACCCAGGTTACCCATCCCTTTGAAACTGGAAGCAGATGCTCTGGTTACTTCTCTGCAACGGAGAGAGTTGCGTGACCGAGCCTAGATTGTAAAGTAAGAATTGACATTCCCATTTTTATGTGATACCTGTTTAGGTTATTAAAGAGTGTTTGTCTGTTTGTTTGTATACTTTGCCCGATGGATGGGGCTTTATCTTGAGCTGCTGTGAAGTGTTCTGTGTTCTTTGGCCTTTATACAGAAATACAGGTACAAGTGCAGTATCTTCCTGTAACCAGGCAGCTTGACTTCAGGAAGCAGCAGGGTTTCTACATCCATATACGTATTGCTATCACTTCTCAGAAGGCCCAGGTAAAGCCATCTTAAAACATAATAGCAATCGGGACTTGGATCTTGATATGCTGCCCAAGGCCATTTCTTCCACCTTTCACTTACAGGAAAAGCACAACCCATCTGGCCGCCGGGTTCACTGTTGTGTTAATGTTAAACTGGAGGAGTGTGGGATGCATCCGATTAAGGGCTGCAGTTTTGTAAGGCCCCACGATTACATAATTGGATCCTTGATAAGGCAAGGAGAGAGATTTTTAAGGGCTTTGCACTTTTTTGGCTCCTTGACCCACCCATGGGAAAAATCCTAAAATAACTGGGATGCCGAATCAAGCGGAAAACAGAGATTTTGGGGGGGGGGGGGGGTGGACAGTTAAACTGCAGCTGTGGTGCTGGCACATCAGTGATTGGGTGGAAACTCTTCAGTAAAAGTGATCTATTTATTACTTGGGGAGGAAAGAGGCCCAGTCCCTTGGGTTTTAACCAGCTTTGAAACCGTTTTCAAAACAGGGTTAAAAATAGGGCTGCATTTCTGAAGTCGGCTGTGACAACCTTAAGGCTGTTTATAGCTATTCTGCAGGGGAGGACGGTGGTCAGGGGCAGTGGCGTTCCTAGGCTGGCTGACACCCAGGGTGGATCGCCGATGCGCGCCCCCCCCCCCCCCGTGAAATTACACCTCCCTGGGTGGAGTGTGACCCCCCCCCAGCGAAATTACACCCCCCCCCGGCTGCAGCGCGACCCCCCCCCCCGGGTGCATTTTTACCTGCTGGGGGGGTGCCGCGCGCCTGTCGGCTCCGAGTCCGCTCATTCCCTGCTGCTCCCTCTGTCCCGGAACAGGAAGTAACCTGTTCCGCGCAGAGGGAGCAGCAGGGAGGGAATGAGCGGACTCGGCCAACAGGCGCGCGGCACCCCACCCCCAGCGGCGTGCACCTGGGGCGGACCGCCCCCACTGCCCCCCCTTGGTACACCACTGGTCAGGGGCTCCCGGGCAGTATAGATTAGTGAGCCCCATCCCAAACACCCTGAGCCAAAGTGGGCCCTCCCCGGTCCTACCTGGTGGTCTAGTTGCCTCTTGGGGAAGCAGGAAAACCCCCCACTCTTTCCTGCTTCTACTGCTACTGTGCTTTCAAAATGGCTGCCGAGACTTACCGCAGTAGTCTTGGCAGCCATTTTTAAAATACAGAGTAGCGGCAGCGGGCAGGAAAGAGTGAGATGAATTTTTGCCCTCGCAGAGGTCACTTGACCACCAGGGCCCTTCAAGGTAGGACCAGTGAGGGCTGTAATGTGTGGTGGCGGGCAATTGGGCAGAACCTCTGGGCCTCCGGGCACTGCCCGGTTGTCCAAATGGTCAGTGTGCCCCTGCCATTCTGCATGCTGGTTTAGATTCCTTAATTTGTATTTCTTATCTTTTTATTACTTTTTAGTCTTTAACTTATTTAGGGCTGCATTTTGATTAAAATTTGTAATCGCAATGAATCGCATGCTTAAAGGTATTTTTTTTATTTAGCTTCCCCCCCCCCCCCCCCCCCCCGCAGCTCCTTGTGAGTCTGGGCAATGGAGGGTTATTGCCCAGAGTGACAAGGAGCTGCAGTGGGGAAAAAAGATAAAATACCTTTAAGCGTGCAATTAATTGCGATTACAAATTTTAATGAAAATGCAGCCCTAAATAAGTTAAAGACTAAAAAGTAATGAAAAGATAAGAAATACAAATTGCAGAATAGCCCTATTAAAAAAAACACATGTACCTATTCAGAGCCCGGCTGAGGTTTGTACTCGGCAACTGTAACATAGTAACAATGACTGCGGGTAACTCAGTTTTCACATAAGGGTGGCCAGGGTTGAACTTGCCGCTCCATGTAGGTTACTCCCTCCCCCTTTGTTAGGGTTGAAGCTGTCCCTCATTACTGCACCCCCCAAAATATGCTCTGTGGATCTGTTATGTATTAGTTGAGTGACAATACTCTCTCTTTGTATTCCATCTTCTGCATTTATCCCATGCCTTTTTTGAATTCTGCCACCATCTTCATTCCAACCACTTTTTGTAGCCTAGTGGTTAGTGCAGCAGACTTTGATCCTGAGGAACTGGGTTCGATTCCCACTGCAGCTCCTTGTGACCTTGAGCAAGTCACCTAACCCTCCATTGCCCCTGGTACAAAATAAGTACCTGAATATATGTAAACCGCTTTGAATGTAGTTGCAAAAACCTCAGAAAGGCGGTATATCATTTCCCTTTCCCTTATGACATCACAATATCAGAAGTGAGCCAAGTATCAAGCATTCAAGCCATTGTGACATCACTGATGAGGTTGGCTCTTATTGGTGGAATGAGTGGAGGAGTAGCCTAGTGGTTAGTGCAGCGGACTTTGATCCTGGGGAACTGGGTTCAATTCCCACTGCACCTCCTTGTGACTCTGGGCAAGTCACTTAACCCTACATTGCCCCAGGTACAAAATAAGTACCTGAATATATGTAAACCGCTTTGAATGTAGTTGCAAAAACCTCAGAAAGGCGGTATATCATTTCCCTTTCCCTTATGACATCACAATATCAGAAGTGAGCCAAGTATCAGGCATTCAAGCCATTGTGACATCACTGATGAGGTTGGCTCTTATTGGTGGAATGAGTGGAGGAGTAGCCTAGTGGTTAGTGCAGCGGACTTTGATCCTGGGGAACTGGGTTCAATTCCCACTGCAGCTCCTTGTGACTCTGGGCAAGTCACTTAACCCTACATTGCCCCAGGTACAAAATAAGTACCTGAATATATGTAAACCGCTTTGAATGTAGTTGCAAAAACCTCAGAAAGGCGGTATATCATTTCCCTTTCCCTTATGACATCACAATATCAGAAGTGAGCCAAGTATCAGGCATTCAAGCCATTGTGACATCACTGATGAGGTTGGCTCTTATTGGTGGAATGAGTGGAGGAGTAGCCTAGTGGTTAGTGCAGCGGACTTTGATCCTGGGGAACTGGGTTCAATTCCCACTGCAGCTCCTTGTGACTCTGGGCAAGTCACTTAACCCTACATTGCCCCAGGTACAAAATAAGTACCTGAATATATGTAAACCGCTTTGAATGTAGTTGCAAAATACCACAGAAAGGTGGTATATCCAGTGGCGTTCCTAGCTTGGATTGCGCCCAGGGCGGATCGCTGATGCGCCCCCCCTCCGCCTGCGAAATGACACCCCCCCCCGGCGAAATGACACCCCCCCCGGGTGCACGCCGCTGGAGGGGGGTGCCGCGGCGCGCACCTGTGGGCTCCAACTTCGCTAACTTCGCTCGTTCGCTGCAGCTCCCTCTGCCCCGGAACAGGACCTGTTCCGGGGCAGAGGGAGCTGCAGTGAACGAGCGAAGTTAGCGCCCACGGGCGTGCGCCGTGGCACCCCCCAGCAGCGTGCACCCAGGGCGGACCGCCCCACCGCCCCCCCCTTGGTACGCCACTGGGTATATCAAGTCCCAGTTCCCTTTTTGTGGAATGAGAATTCCAAGCATCCACTACCCTCTGTGAATAAAATATTTATTTTCTCCATTGCAGCTTCATTTCATGGCCTCTAGTTCTGTAATCTCCCTGTCTTTGAAAAGGTTTTTTTTTTTTGTGCTCATTTATATCATTCTGGTATTTATCTCCCCTGTCCTTCCTCTCCTTCAGGTTAGACATATTCAGGTCTTCAAGCCTCATCTCATGCTGAAGCCCCCACACCATTTTGGTCACTTCCTCTGAATTGCTTCGAGTCTCTTTGTTTTTGGCAGGATGTGGCCTCCAAATCTGAACACAGTACTCCCAAGTGCCATCTCACCAAACAGCTTGTACAGGGGTACTATCACCTCTTCATTGCCGCGGATTATGCCCCTCTCTGTGCAGCCTAGCGTCTTTCTGGTCTTGGCCACCAACTTATCAGTGTCTCACGGTCCATCCAGTCTGCCCAACAAGATAAACTCATATGTGCTACTTTATATGTATACCTGAGTCTGCCCAGCACTAGCCCTGCCTCCCAACCTCCTGTCACGGTAGGTAGCAGCTAAGGAAAATTGTATGCAAAGTCAATATAATGAGCTAATTACCATACAAATGTACATGCAAAGTGATGTACAGCTGTTCAAGCGATGCAAACAAGCAGCCCCCCTACCTTGGTTTAGATAAAGGTGTTTGTCTTGCAGATGACACAAAAACTTGCAACACAGTGGACACCTTGAAAGGTGCGAAAAGCAAGATGAAGGTCAAGCATGGGTGAATGTCTGGCTGTTAAGCTTTAATGTGGAGAAGTGTAGAGGGTGGTGCGTTTCTTTTATTTATTTATTTGTTACATTTGTATCCCACATTTTCTCACCTATTTGTAGGCTCAATGTGATACTTATTCACCATCCCTTTCCTAATCATTCCTAGCATCCTGTTTGCTTTTTTTGGCTGCTGCCCCTGGTTATTTAGTGCTACAGGACAGACTCTCTACTGCTGGATCAGAATGGTTGGTTGCCAAATGATCCCTAAGCCTTTCTACTACTACTGCTACTATTTAGCATTTCTATAGCGCTACAAGGCGTACGCAGCGCTGCACAAACATAGAAGAAAGACAGTCCCTGCTCAAAGAGCTATGTAATAAAAGTGAGCCAAGTATAGGACAATCAAGCCATTGTGACATCACTGATGAGGTTGGCTCTTATTGGTGGCCTGAGGCATTATGACATCACAACATTAGCTCTGGTTACAAGAGACTACTACTACTACTATTTAGCATTTCTATAGCGCTACAAGGCATACGCAGCGCTGCACAAACATAGAAGAAAGACAGTCCCTGCTCAAAGAGCTTACAATCTAATAGACAAAAAATAAATAAAGTAAGCAAATCAAATCAATTAATGTGATCGGGAAGGAAGAGAGGAGGGTAGGTGGAGGCGAGTCAAAAGCAATGTTAAAGAGGTGGGCTTTCAGTCTAGATTTAAAGGTGGCCAAGGATGGGGCAAGACGTAGGGGCTCAGGAAGTTTATTCCAGGCGTAGGGTGCAGCGAGACAGAAGGTGCGAAGTCTGGAGTTGGCAGTAGCGGAGAAGGGAACAGATAAGAAGGATTTATCCAGGGAACGGAGTGCACGGGAAGGGGTGTAGGGAAGGACGAGTGTGGAGAGATACTGGGGAGCAGCAGAGTGAGTACATTTATAGGTTAGTAGAAGAAGTTTGAACAGGATGCAAAAACGCTCGGCTAAACGCGTGGTGATTGGCTCAGGGACTTCCAGGTCTCTCAGCTGAGTGAAGCACTGCCAAAAAAGACATTTTTATTATTGCAGGGGGGGAATGAGGGCCAAAATAGACATTTTTATTATTGCACTGACGAGCACTTGACTTTTTTCCCCCGAATTTTTGTTTTTTTCACTTTTGTAGCAGTTTTTCAATCCAGCGCAGCCTCAACGAGAGGTACAGACCTCTCGTTAGATTTTCCAGCGGAAAAGGTTAGTGCATCTCATTACAATAGGGTTTCTACACAATTTGCTCATCTGCATTCCGTTTTCGTTAGCTGCTAGGAAAAAAGTCTGTAGTGCATGCCTAGGTTTACTACTTGCTCGTTAATGGCTCCTTAAGTTTAGTGCATCTGGCCCTGAGTCCTCTAAGGGCTTTGCCCATTGAGTAAATGTAGCCTTATGTGTGTTAGCTCACATGTTCCCAGCATGGGCTGACCAGATGTTCCAGGGCTTTCTGCTCAGTTACTCTCTTTGAGACTGGGCGGGTGGAGTGGGACAGCTTAGTAGAATCCTTCAGGAAATGTTATCTTTCTGAAAAGAGAACCGCCTTCCCCCTGTTGGACTGGGTAAGAAGTTTTTTTGCAAGGCAGTGCATATGTCTCCATCTTTCTGCAGTAACAGGAAAGTTGTATTCCGCCTCCCCACCCCCCAAAAAATCCAGCCCTTACAAAGGTTTTCAGAAGGCGTTTGACAAAGTGCCGCACGAAAGACTCCTGAAGAAATTGCAGAGTCATGGAATCGGAGGTAGGGTATTATTATGGATTAAGAACTGGTTGAAAGATAGGAAGCAGAGAGTAGGATTGCGTGGCCAGTATTCTCAGTGGAGGAGGGTAGTTAGTGGGGTCCCGCAGGGGTCTGTGCTGGGTCCGTTGCTTTTTAATGTATTTATAAATGACCTAGAGATGGGAATAACTAGTGAGGTAATTAAATTCGCCGATGACACAAAATTATTCAGGGTCGTCAAGTCGCAGGAGGAATGTGAACGATTACAGGAGGACCTTGCGAGACTGGGAGAATGGGCGTGCAAGTGGCAGATGAAGTTCAATGTTGACAAGTGCAAAGTGATGCATGTGGGTAAGAGGAACCCGAATTATAGCTACGTCTTGCAAGGTTCCGCGTTAGGAGTTACGGATCAAGAAAGGGATCTGGGTGTCGTCGTCGATGATACGCTGAAACCTTCTGCTCAGTGTGCTGCTGCGGCTAGGAAAGCGAATAGAATGTTGGGTGTTATTAGGAAGGGTATGGAGTCCAGGTGTGTGGATGTTATAATGCCGTTGTATCGCTCCATGGTGCGACCGCACCTGGAGTATTGTGTTCAGTACTGGTCTCCGTATCTCAAAAAAGATATAGTAGAATTGGAAAAGGTACAGCGAAGGGCGACGAAAATGATAGTGGGGATGGGACGACTTTCCTATGAAGAGAGGCTGAGAAGACTAGGGCTTTTCAGCTTGGAGAAGAGACGGCTGAGGGGAGATATGATAGAAGTGTATAAAATAATGAGTGGAATGGATCGGGTGGATGTGAAGCGACTGTTCACGCTATCCAAAATACTAGGACTAGAGGGCATGAGTTGAAGCTACAGTGTGGTAAATTTAAAACGAATCGGAGAAAATTTTTCTTCACCCAACGTGTAATTAGACTCTGGAATTCGTTGCCGGAGAACGTGGTACGGGCGGTTAGCTTGACGGAGTTTAAAAGGGGTTAGATAGATTCCTAAAGGACAAGTCCATAGACCGCTATTAAATGGACTTGGAAAAATTCCGCATTTTTAGGTATAACTTGTCTGGAATGTTTTTACGTTTGGGGAGCGTGCCAGGTGCCCTTGACCTGGATTGGCCACTGTCGGTGACAGGATGCTGGGCTAGATGGACCTTTGGTCTTTCCCAGTATGGCACTACTTATGTACTTATGTACTTATGGTGGGACCCGGTCTCTGCTGACCCCATTATACTTTTTTCTGCTACAGAATCGGAGTGGCCCTGCCGCTTCCACCCAGCTGTCCTCTTTACACAGAGCTGACATAACTCTCCCAGCTGTTCTTCCTTTTGGTGTGGTGCTTGACTGTGGCCTCACTCTGTATTTTTCAGTCGCTATGCATCCCTTAGATTGACATGCTGCTTGTGACCTGTGTGTACTGAGAGAGTACATGTGGACAGTGAGGACCTGTTATATCTTATCTGCACCCTTCTCCTTCACTGCTAACTCCAGACTCCGTTCCTTTTATCTTGGTGCACCATATGCCTGGAATAGACTTCCTGAGCCAATACGTCAAGCTCCATCTCTGGCGGTCTTCAAATCTAAGCTAAAAGCCCACCTTTTCGTTGCTGCTTTTACCTCCTAACCCTTATTTTAGCATCCTCACTTTAATATTCCCTTATCTCTTATTTGTCCTAATTAGATTGTAAGCTCTGTCACTGCGTGCGTTTAATAGCGCTATAGAAATAAGTAATAGTAGTAGTCTTTGAAATTCCGAAATCTTGTTGCTCTTTGGGATTCCGGAATCTTGCTGCTCTTTGGGATTCTGGAATCTTTCTGCTCTTTGGGGTTCTGCACGGAATCTTGCTACTCTTTGTCCTTATCCCTTATTTGTCCTGTTCTGATTAGATTATCAGCTCTGTCGAGCAGGGACTGTCTCTTCATGTTCGAGTGTACAGCGCTGCGTACGTCTAGTAGCGCTATAGAAACGATAAGTAGTAGTAGTTACACCTGTGTCTTGGTATTCTGTGAGCTCGTTGCAGCTTTTGGTGGATCCTGATTTGGAAACCTCTGTTTGGGGCAAGTCTTCTTTGGAAAGGACATTTTGGAACAGTCACGCCATGAGGCTAAAGCAGGCCAAATTTTAATTAAGGTGAGGAAGTCCTTTATTCCCCTCCCCCCCCCCCCCCCCCCCCCCCCCCCCCACACACACACACCATAAGGGTTATTTGGGTGATAGGGAAGACATGATGTAAGAATAAAAAAAAAAATCAGTGGACGAGCACAGAGGGCCTTTGGTGGGTACAGTGGAAACTGTGTCCCTTTGGCGGGAAAGTGATTAATTAAAGACCACAAGACTCAGTCATGAATGTATCTTCACTGATATTTTAACTCCTTGTCCCAGCTGGGGCTTCTGAGGGAAACCTGTCTTCATATGAACAGCTGAAAAATGGGTAACAATTAAGGTAGTAGAAGGGCTTTTCCATTCAGATTTTTACCCACCAAGATAACTTTGATGTTGTAGACTTAGGAGTAACTTCAGGAAATACTTTTTCACAGCGAGAGCAGTGGACGCCTGGAATGCCCATCCAGGAGAGGTGGTGGATTAAAAAACGTGTGGGATAAATACAGGGTTTGGAGTGGCCCAGTGGCGTAGCCACAGGTGGGCCTGGGTGGGCCAGGGCCCACCCAACAGTAGCATACCGTTTAGTGGTAGCTGGTGGAGATCCCAAGCTCTATCAGCTGAAGACTTCCCTTTGATGGTAAGCCAAGGTGGAAAGAAGCGTTTTCTCACCAGCTGAGATATTTTTTTGCTGGTGGTGAAGAACACTTGGTGCCCACCCACTTCTTGCCTAGGCCCACCCAGAATCTGTTGTCTGGCTACGCCCCTGGAGTGGCCTAATGGTTAGTGCAGCAGGTTGCGGGCCTGGGGAACTGGGCTTGATTCCCGCTGCTGCCTGCTGGTCGGCAGTGAGTTGAGATCCTGGGGAACCAGATTCAGTTCCCTCTGCGGCTCTGTGTGACCCTGGGCAAGTCACTTAACCCTCCGTTGCCCCAGTGTACTACTTAGACTGTGAGCCTACCAGACATGTAAAATGAAACTGTAAACCGCTTAGGTCTAAGCAGTATATAAATACTGACATGAATGAATGAATGAAAACTTGACTGTTTGGGCGAGAGTAGCTGGGGAACTAAGGCCGATGCTGGATGAACTTCTTATGTTCTGCAAAAGACAGATGAAGATCAAGTCTGCCTATTGTATCATAGTAACATAACATAGTAGATGACGGCAGAAAAAGACCTGCATGGTCCATCCAGTCTGCCCAAGAAGATAAATTCATATGTGCTACTTTTTTATTTGTACTGTCCTCTTCAGTGCACAGACTGTATAAGTCTGGCCAGCCCTATCCCGGCCTCCCAACCACCAACCCTGCCTCCCAACCACCAGCTCTGGCACAGACCCTATAAGTCTGCCCAGCACTATCCCTGCCTCCCACCACCGGCTGTGGCACAGACCGTATAAGTCTGCCTAGCACTAGTCCCCCCTCCCAACCACCAGCCCCAGCACAGACCGTATATGTCTGCCCACACTAGCTCTGCCTCCCAACCACCAGCTCTGCCACCCATTCTAGGCTAAGCTCCTGAGGATCCCTTTCTTCTGCACTGGATTCCTTTATGTTTATCCCACGCATGTTTAAATTCTGTTACCGTTTTCATCTCCACCACTTCCCGCGGGAGGGCATTCCAAGCATCCACCACCCTCTCCGTGAAAAAATACTTCCTGACATTCTTCTTGAGTCTGCCCCCCTTCAATCTCATTTCATGCCCTCTCGTTCTACCGCCTTCCCATCTCCGGAAAAGGTTTGTTTGCGGATTAATACCTTTCAAATATTTGAACGTCTGTATCATATCACCCCTGTTCCTCCTTTCCTCCAGAGTATACATATGATAAAGTGATATATAAGTGAGAGTACTGTTCATTCAGGGGGGAGGAGAAGACATCTTAATGTAGAAATTAGCAATACTATTGATTAACTTGCTAACAGTATTTATAAGACATTGCGTCAAGACTGCAGGTGGTTGGCCTGATGGCAAAATGCCAAGCAGAGTTTGAGTGAATGACTGTGACCTGCACAGAATGGCGGATGCGGCTTTGGCTGTCTTGTTGGGCAGGCCTGGATGGACCATGTCATCGTTTACTGTGTGTTGCCTGTGACATGGCAGCTTAGTCTTGCAGTGGTCTCCTTCCGTTCCCCTCACCCTTCATCCAGTCTTGTGCCAAAGACCACCTTCACTTCCCTGCTACTGGTTGAAATGTAGGGACTGTGGGTGTTTTGGGAATCCGTCCTATCTTCTGCTTTGTTCTCAGTCTCTCCTGGATGCTTCTCTAGCAGTAGGGGAAGGGCTGAGCCAGTTTGTTTTACCTTTCAGTCTTAAACAGGAACCATGGGACTGGCTCAGCCATGCCCTGTAGACATGGAGCCAGCTGGAACCTTGTTAGAATATCATGTCTGTGTCTCCATATGCTTTAGGAGAGGTGTGGGTTAACTGCTTTTATCCTGGATTTTGCTATGAGGGGAAGAGCTTGGCAGACTGACACTTAGCCTGGGTGGGGCACTGGATCACGTCTCTCCTGGCTTCTGCCAGCATTTCCCCTGGGATAATGGTACCACCTGTTATAAAAGTTTCCTGCACAGTAGATGGAGGTAGGCTACTGAGATCTATCTTTAAGGTGTCAGGTGTAGCCTGTGCTCTCTGTCTCCTCCTTGGCAAGAGTCTGATGGATGTGCATATGGAGAAGTTTACTAGACCAGGGGTTCTCAATGCAGGCCTCGGGACCCACCTAGCCAGTCAGGGTTTAGGATACCCACGGTGAATTTGCACACACAATTAATCGCACAATTAAAGGTATGTTGTTTATGTATCTCTTTCCCACTGCAGCTGCTTGTGAGTCTGGGCATTGGAGGGTTAAGTGATTTGTAATTGCGATTACAGCTTTTTAATCAAAATACAGCCCTAAATAAATAAGACTAAAAAGTAATTAAGAGATACAAAATACAAATATAAATGAGAGAAACTAAACCAGCATGCAAAATAGCCCTATGAAAAACCACCAGAACCTCTTCAGAGCCTGGTTGAGGTTTGTACTCTGCAACTGTGACATTATCTCCGCAATGGAGTGCATGCAGATAGAGCTCATGCATATTCATTGGGGGGAATCCTGAAAACCCAACTGAGTTGCAACCCTTGAGGACCGAGGTTGCCAACCCCTGCTCTAGACCTTTCCCATAGGCTCGAAATATAACCAGCTGGCATTTGACATAAGACATAAGCATCGCCACACTGGGACAGACCAAAGGTCCATCTAGCCCAGCACCCTGTCTCCGACAGTGGCCCATCCAGGTCATAATCACCCGACAAGATCCACGGAGCAAAGCATTTTGTACTGCTTGTCCCAGGAATAGTGGATTTTTCCCTACGTCCGTTTAATAACATTCTATGGCCTTTTCCTTCAGGAAGCCGTCCAAACCTTTCTTAAACTCTGCTAAGCTAACCGCCTTAACCACATTCTCCGGCAACAAATTCCAGAGTTGAATTACGGGCTGAGTAAAGACAAATTTTCTCTTATTTGTTTTAAACTTACTGCACTCCAGCTTCATCGCATGTCCCCTTGTCCTAGTATTTCTGGAAAGCGTAAACAGACGCTCCATATCTATCTTTTCCACTCCACTCATTATTTCACGTACCTCTATCATATCACCCCTCAGCCGCCTTTTCTCCAAGCTGAAGAACCCCAGCCGCTTTAGCCTTTCCTCATAGGAAAGTCGTCCCATCCCCTTAATCATCTTTGTCACCCTTCTCTGCACCTTTTCTAATTCCACTATATCTTTTTTTTGAGGTGCGGCGACCAGAGTTGAAACACAGTACTCTAGGTGCGGTCGCACCATGGAGCGATACAAAGGCATCATAACATCCTCATTTTTGTTTTCCATCCCTTTTCTAATAATACCTAACATTCTATTTGCTTTCTTAGCCGCAGCAGCACACTGAGCAGAAGGTTTCAACGTATCATCAACGATGACTCCCAGGTCCCTTTCTCGTTCCGTGACTCCTAACGCTGAACCTTGCATGACGTAGCTATAGTTTGGGTTCCTCCTTCCCACATGCATCACTTTGCACTTGCTCACATTGAACGTCATCTGCCATTTAGGATCAGGATGGTCCAGGCCTGGTTTTTACCCTCGTAGAAATAACTATGGCTAAAAGTGGTAAACCTGGCCCAGGAATTACACCCACACCTTCCTCATGGTAGCATGCAACCCATGCCACAGACCAGTCAGCAATTTTTGGTCTCCACTTCTCCATCTGCTAATTACTTTGTATATCACAGCATTGTAAGACCTGGTGGCACTTGCTAAAGTGAAAACCCTGTTTAGTAGAGAAACGGTAATGGCCGACACCTGGCCCTTCTTAAAACCGCAGCCGTGATCAGTAGCTATTTGACTATAAGTATGTGAAGTTAAGGTTTGTAAGAATCCTTGCTCTGTGTATTTTCGCATTTCTCACCGGGGAGTTTCCTGCAGTAGATCTTGTTTAGCTTGGTGTATAAATCTTAAACCTCACCTTAAACGTTAGGGAGGGGAATGAGTTGGAAGCCAGGCTGTGTAAAATGCTTTTCTTCTGCCTTAAACTGGCAGTACTGGATTTTTCTTTTTCTCTCTCTACCTCACTTTGGGGCTCATTTTCAAAGCATTACAAAGTTCCATAGGTTACTCTGGAACTTTGTAAGTGCTTTGAAAATACAGCTCAATTTGTCTCTTGATGGGTGGAGGTTGATTTTTTTTTTTTCTTCCCCCCCCCCCCCCCCCACATAAATTTCTTGGCATTTCATTTCGGTTTGGATATTTTCACTTAGGAAAAACAGGTGAACACCTGGGCCTGGAGGAGGAAAGGGCAGGCAGATGCCTGAGTGAAGCTGATTCAACCCTTCTGGAGAAATGGGGGGGGGGGGGGGGTCAGTTTGGATGATGTCATTTATAGAGATGCTGTCTTGTGCAGTGTGGAGGGGAGGGACATACACTATGGGAACGATTCTGTAAAGAGCGCCAAAAGTTAGACGCCGCCATGGCAGCATGCCAGATGCTAATTCTGTGATACATCTGGGCACCGTCCGTGCCCTGCCCACATGTGTGCCTCCTTTCCATTTACACACTAAGCAAGTTATCTGTCTCTTGCAAAATACCATCGAGCAGGCGGCCACTTAATGTGCGTGAGTGCTAATGTTCTAGAACTTGGCGTGGGCAAATTGGCTCCACCTGTTATAGAACTGTGGAATTCGTTGCCAGAGAATGTGGCACATGGACGTCAGACTCACAGAAACAGAAGCCTGCGCGGCCGCATTGCTGATCTGCAAGGGCAGGCTTCTACATGGAATGTTGCTAGCTGAGGAGTAGCCTAGTGGTTAGTGCAGCGGACTCTGATTCTGGGAAACTGGGTTCGATTCCCACTGTAGCTCCTTGTGACTCTGGGCAAGTCACTTAACCCTCCATTGCCCCTGGTACAAAATAAGTACCTATGTAAACCGCTTTGAATGTAGTTGCAAAAACCACCGAAAGGCGGTATATCAAGTTCCATTTCCCTTTCCCTTGTGACTCTGGGCAAATCACTTAACCCTCCGTTGCCCCAGGTATAAAAACTTAGATGGTGAGCCCACTAGGGACAGAGAAAGTACCTGCATATAATATGTAAACCGTTTTGGTTATACCACAGAAAAGTGGCATATCAAAGCCAGACCCTTACCTTATTTATTTAAAAGGTTTATTGCCCGCTCAATCCGCAGTTCTAGACAGTGTACATGGTAACGGAGGTACTTCTAGCAGTACTTTCTCAGAAGATCTCAAACTGTGACTTGGTTGAGAAATTCGCAAATCAGCCGCAGTGGCGGGTGATTGTCGCATTACACAAAGCTTTATAGATCATAGTAAGAACTTTTAAATTGCACACGAAACTTAATTGGCAACCAATGTAAATCTCTGAAGACAGATTGTCCCCAGAGCCACAGATTGGGGACGAGCTTGGTGAACCGAATGTCCCCCAGCGGGAGTCACCTGCTGCCTTTTTCTGGTTGGTTTGGTGGGGTTGGTGCTACTGTGTAGATGGCAGGATGAGTTATTGGATGGGGAGTGGGGGGAGATGCTCCCTCCCCGGTGGTGGGCAGCATCAGGTTGTCAAGATTTCCCCAATGAATATGCATGAGATCTCGCCACACTCGTCCTTCCCTACACCCCTTCCCGTGCACTCCGTTCCATGGATAAATCCTTCTTATCTGTTCCCTTCTCCACTACTGCCAACTCCAGACTTCGCTCCTTCTGTCTCGCTGCACCCTACGCCTGGAATAGACTTCTTGAGCCCCTACGTCTTGCCCCATCCTTGACCATCGGTAAATCTAGATTGAAAGCCCACCTCTTTAACATTGCTTTTGACTTGTAACCACTCGCCTCCACCTACCCTCCTTTCCTCTTTCCTCTACATTAATTGATTTGCTTGCTTTATTTTGTCTATTAGATTGTAAGCTCTTTGAGCAGGGACTGTCTTTCTTCTTCTATGTTTGTGCTGCGCTGCTTACGCTTTGTAGCGCTATAAAAATGCTAAATAGTAGTAGTAGATCTATTTGCATGCACTGCCTCCATTGTAAACCAAGAAATCTCGTACATATTCATTGGGGAAAGCCTGAAAACGTGAGTGGATTGAGACCCTGGTCTAGCCACTCGGGCTGATCACCTGGTGCTGGGTAGGAAGTTTCTGATGGCTGTTTGCTTCCAAGTTGATAAGATACAGCAGTTTTCTTTAGCTCCTACGTTCAAGAGTTACTGGAGATCTTTTGCATTTAGCAGCCTGGCATTGTGTGTGGTATCAGAATAGGAATTTTTATCTCTCTCTATCAAAAGAAAAGTGAAAGCAAGCTTGTTTTGATGAGAGGTACTCACGAAAGTTAATTATTCCTCTCGGGTTAGGGCGATGCTCATTACTTATCTTGTGTGACATAGAGCCCTCCCAATTCCTGGACAGCCTCTTACAGCAGAATTGTTAAGTACAGCAGGCTCTTACGGAAATAAGAGGGTCTGTGCAAAACGGCTGATGAGATTTGTCTCCATTAACCGTGTGGGAGGTTGCACCTAGTTACGTGTTACCTTCTCGCTAATGCTGAAAAAAGTGCCTCAGAAAACACAGTACTGAGGGTTCCCCCGAAAAAGGTGAGGCTATCCAGGCGAAATGAGCATCGCTGTAGGGTCTTAAGATTCCAGTTTGCTGAATGATGCCTCCCATTTGATTTCTGTGGAGGAAGTTGGCACTTAAGAGGTTTGTGTTAAGTTTGCTGTGGTCCCACTAGGGACCCCCGCCAGCAAAGGTACCTTGGGGAGGGGGGGGGGGTCGAAAGTGATGGGGGAGAGACGGCGGCAGGGGGAAGGTAGAAACTGGTGGGGAAGTCGGCGGCTGGGGGAGGTGGGCTAAAATGTGCCCCCTCCCACCTTGGGCTCTGGACCCCCTCCTACCTTGGGCTTTGGACCCCCTCCTGCCGAGGTCTGGCTACACCCCTGCCGTGCACCGCCTTGCAGCGTGCACCTGCCACTGCCACGCCCTTGGTACGCCACTGCAAGAAAACATCAAGTATCGAAACATGTCTACCAACTGAACAACAGCCCACATTGATAACTTCCCCTCTCAGTACTTTTGGGGATTTCAATGATATCGATCACGGCCATTCATTTTTTTGTAGTCCTGAGGACCTGGAGGGGATCCCTGCGGGATTTCTGCTAACCCTGTTCCCGTGCAGCTCTCTACTCCACTTAACCCCCGCCCCCCCATCTCGGCACTGTCTGCATAGTGCTGAAGCAGTTGGAAGGGTATCGTTCAGCGGCACGGTCTCGGTACTGCTGCTGAACGCTTGTGTTTTCAGGCTAGAAATGACTTAAAACTAACTGATTTGTTTCTCTGCAATTTGTCAGCACCGCACCTCTTTTTGAGGGGGTGATGAGTGTTAGGTAACGGTGAAATAACAGGAAACCCACTGGGGGGAGGGGATGTGTGCAGGGAACTTGCCCTGTGCTGTTTTCTGAATGAAGTGTTTGGCGAGCTGAAAATCTAAATTCATTAAAAAATGTATTTGAATTATTTAAACACTGAGCTTGCTGGAGGTGAATGAAGCCCACTGGGGTAAGCTGAATCCAGTTTGCAGTTGAAAGGGGAATAGAAGGACGACTGGGAAGTGTAAATTTAGACCAGACGTTCCCTCCCTGCTGCCTGTTCAGTTCTACTAAAGTGACCCAAACTTTTAAGTCTCTGTTTTGCACTGTGCTCACACTGATTCCCCACCATCCCTGTCCCGTTGCAGGATGCTGGCTAGCATTGTATATTATTTGGCCAGTGCTATCTGGAGTTCTCCTTCCTTGACTGCATTTTCTGGTAAGGACTGCGTGAGGTGGGGTCTGGGACGGGACGGGGGGGGGGGGGGGGGAGCGGGAGGAAGCTGAAAATCTTGTCAGGTTGGCCTTTGTTTCTCTCTGAATGCTTTTTTCTGCTTCAGATGAGTTTGCCAGCTGTCACGCGGCTAATCCTGCCTCCGATGAGGGGGAGACGGGCTGCTTGTCGCCCTTGGCATTCAGCCCCAAACAGGGGGTTGTCCCAGAGTCCCCTTTTGTCAGTTCCCGCCATCTCCACAGCGTCCAGACTCATGGATCTGTCCCTTCCCCTGCATGACTAGAGTTTGAGACACACCCACACTTGCCCTTTTCAAGTGGGGGCGGGGAATATGGACACATGTTTGCTGTCCTTTGCCCACACTTTGTTTAAAAAAAATATTTGATTCTCCCTCTTAATTGTCGTTCAGCGCTGTCAGCCCTGCTGCGCGCGCAGGATCCGGACTTGACTGCCGAGGGACACCCCTACCCAAATGCCTTCGTCCACCTGCAAATCTTGAGCGTATTGACGTAAATAAAGAGCCGGGCCTGTTTCCATTTCCATGCCAATATTGTTGAAAAGATGTCACAAAACCGTTGTGATATCGTTTCATGTGTTGGCACTGCTTTAGGTCTCGGCCTCATCCTTTTTACAAGGACCTTGGCTCGTTCTGTTTAAGCCTAGTGAGCCACAGTAGAGAGCATTTACATGATGTGAGGGTAGGAATTTATTTATTTGTTACATTTGTATCCCACATTCTCCCACCTATTTGCTGGCCTCCCACTTAGTCACCTCTCCCCTCTCCAGTCGGTTCAAAACTCTACTGCCCGTCTCATCTTCTGCCAGGGTCGCTTTACTCATACTACCCCTCTCCTCAAGTCGCTTCACTGGCTCCCTATCCGTTTTCGCATCCTGTTCAAACTTCTTCTACTAACCTATAAATGTATTCACTCTGCTGCTCCCCAGTATCTCTCCACACTCGTCCTTCCCTACACCCCTTCCCGTGCACTCCGCTCCATGGATAAATCCTTCTTATCTGTTCCCTTCTCCACTACTGCCAACTCCAGACTTTCGCGCCTTCTGTCTCGCTGCACCCTACGCCTGGAATAAACTTCCTGAGCCCCTACGTCTTGCCCCATCCTTGGCCACCTTTAAATCTAGACTGAAAGCCCACCTCTTTAACATTGCTTTTGACTCGTAACCACTTGTAACCACTCGCCTCCACCTACCCTCCTCTCTTCCTTCTCGTTCACATTAATTGATTTGATTTGCTTTATTTATTTTTGGTCTATTAGATTGTAAGCTCTTTGAGCAGGGACTGTCTTTCTTCTATGTTTGTGCAGCGCTGCGTATGCCTTGTAGCGCTATAGAAATGCTAAATAGTAGTAGTAGTAGTCTCTTGTAACCAGAGCTAATATTGTGATGTCATAATGCCTCAGGCCACCAATAAGAGCCAACCTCATCAGTGATGTCAGAATGGCTTGATTGTCCTATACTTGGCTCACTTTTATTACATAGCTCTTTGAGCAGGGACTGTCTTTCTTCTATGTTTGTGCAGCGCTGCGTATGCCTTGTAGCGCTATAGAAATGCTAAATAGTAGTAGTAGTAGTAGGCTCAATGTGGCTTACATAGTGCCGGAGAGGCCTTTGCAGGCTCCGGTGTGAACAAATACAGGGTGATGTTGTGGTAAGATCAAGTTCATGTGGCACAGCCATACTAGGGAATCGTACAACGGAAGAGTTGTGTTATGTCCGTTACGTGCTTTAGTTTGGTTGTGTTGCAGAGATTAGGCATTTAAGTTGGGTCGGTAGGATATGCCTTTTTAAACAGGCTGGTTTTTAGTGATTTCCGGAAGTTTAGGTGGTCGTACGTCGTTTTCAAGGCTTTTGGTCATGCGTTCCACAGATAATAATCCAGAGTTGCTACAACATTTGTTAGTGTAGCTTTTTCTGGGTTTCCTTTACCGGTCCTACAGGAGGCCTAGGGGACGTTGTTAGGCACAGGAATCAGTATGTTAAGGCCACAGCAGCCATGTGTACGAGCCTCCAGAAATGCTGACGTAACGTGCAACCTTGGCCAATGCTGCTATGAAAAAAACCAGCAAAAGCTTCCTCTCCAGCGTGCTTCTTAGATGCAAGCCTTCCCAGGGTCCAGGAAGGGAAGGGCAACAGAAGAATTCCAAATTCTCCCAACATTTCAGAGATTCGCTGCACCTGGGATAAAATTTGTCTAAACCCTCTCCTCTGGTCCTAATGTATTGTCTGTGTGTTTGTTTTGAAATGTCTTTATTAGCGTTTAAAGATACAACAAACACAAACATGATACAGCATTAGAAAACAAACCAAGCTGAGTTCAATTCTGAACAGTCGTCTGCAGGCGAAAGGAAAAGGTCTAAGGCTTTCCATTTTTGAAGAGTAGAAGTGTGCCCAGTAAGAGAAGTTACTGCGGACTGTTCGTACTTCTTGTAGAGGAGAATCCAGTGCCACCAAACCACCACGTTCACTTGGGAATCGTCCTTCCAGTTCGATATGATCAGTTTCAGCGCAACTGAAACCAGAAAGTCGAACAGTAACCTATCATGCGCCGTGGAGAGAAATGAGATACAAGTGGATTTCCAGATTACGTATTTGGGTAAAAAAAGGTTCGTGAAAACCAAAAATGGCTTCCAATTTCCCCCATACATCTGACCAAAAGGTGACCAGATGAGAACATTCCAACAAGAGATGCACAAGAGTACCAGCTTTGGTTTTACATGACCAACGCAGATCACAGCTAGAGGACCCAGTCAATTTACTTTTCCTAGGCGTCCAAAGGGCCCTATGGTACATAAAGTAGAGAGATTGTGTGATCGCAGCTGACAAGGAAGCCTGAGGGCCGTGCGACCAAATACAAGACCATTGAGCATCCGTCAAAGAGTCCTGCAGATCTAACTCCCACACCTGCTGCGTAGAACTACGGGAGTGAACGGTACGGGACCTCATAGCCTTGTAGAACAATGAAGCTGAGCGCTGGTGCCTGCAATTGAGTACTGACAAAGCCAGAGAGAACCGTACTGTCCGTTACAGCACGTAGCTGCCATTTCTTGGAAGTAATAGCGCTACACAACTGATACCAATGCAATCATTTGGAATTTGGAACTCAGCTTGTAACTGAGCAAAGGATTTGAGATGACCATCCAGGATCAGTTGATGCAAGAACCAGACATCACCTTTTTGCCAGATAGGCCAATTTATGCTTTTCTGACCAAATTACAGGGAAAATCTGCAGACTGAGGAAGAGACTTTGCTAAGGTTGCAAAAGCTGCGATTGTGGTATGTAGAACCACCCGGTTTTGAGGAAGCAAGCCTTTGCAACCCTTCGGTCCCATTTCCACCAAGACCCTCAAAGGATACTGACCAGATATAAGACCGCTCAACAGCAAGCCAAGTCAGCCGATCGATAGAACAGTCATGTAAAAACCAGTAATACCCTTTGGACAAAATAAAAGACTGATACAGAGAAAAATCTGGAAAATTTACTCCCCCTTCGGTAATTTCAAGGTGTGAAGTGAGATTCGAGGGGGTTTAGATTTCCATAGAAATTGAGAAGGAAGCTTGTCAGTCCTGAGGAAAAAAACTGTCTGTGTATTTGAAGTTGATAGAATCATTGTTACTACTTATCGTTTCTATAGTGCTACTAGACCTACCCAACGCTGTACACATTATATGCAGGTACTTTCTCTGTCCCTACTCCTAACCCTTATTCACTTGTTCAGAACCCTTATTTTATCATCCTTACTTTAATATTCCCTTATCCGTTTGTCCTGTTTGTCCTAATTAGATTGTAAGCTTTGTCGAGCAGAGACTGTCTCTTCATGTTCAAATGTACAGCGCTGCATACGTCTAGTAGCGCTATAGAAATAAGTAGTAGTAGTAGACTGCTCACAATCTAAGTTTTGTACTTGGGGCAATGGAGGGTTAAGTGATTTGCTCAAGGTCACAAGGAGCTGTAGTGAGAATTGAAGCCCAGGTCACTAGGATCAAGGCTGGGTGCACTAACCGTTAGGTTCCTCTTCCTCCACTCCTGAATGACAGTTCAATCTGTCTGGCAGGTTGCAAGTCCAGAATAACCAGAAGTCCAAGCGGAAATGTGGACATTGGTAGAGCTGGGACTGTTTGATGCATGCATTTATTTATTTATTTGGATTTTGCTCACACCTTTCTCAGTAGTAGCTCAAGGTGAGTTACATTCAGGTACTCTGGATATTTCTCTGTCCCAGGAGGGCTCACAGTCTAAGTTTGTACCTGAGGCAATGGAGGGTTAAGTGACTTGCCCAAGATCACAAGGAGCAGCAGTGGGATTTGAACCGGCCACCTCTGGATTGCAAGACTGGTGGCTCTAACCACTAGGCCACTCCTCCACAAGCAACATTCCGTGTAGAATCTCAAATAGTAGCAACATTCCATGTTCCACTGCACTAACCACTAGGCCACTCCTCCACTAGCAACATTCCATGTAGAATCTCAAATAGTAGCAATATTCCATGTAGAATCTCAAGGTGAGTTACATTCAGGTACTCTGGATATTTCTCTGTCCCAGGAGGGCTCACAATCTAAGTTTGTACCTGAGGCAATGGAGGGTTAAGTGACTTGCCCAAGATCACAAGGAGCAGCAGCAGGATTTGAACCGGCCACCTCTGGATTGCAAGACTGGTGCTCTAACCACTAGGGTCCTCCACTCCTTTGTATGTTTGTATATACTTAGATATCCTGGTTGGTAGGTGGCATAGCTGTGGTTTACAGAGTAAAGACAAATATAAACTGTGCGAGATCATAAAGTCTTTTATAGATGCTGAAAAGGTGGAGCTTCCTGTTTCTTCATCTGTTACATAAGAACATAAGTGCTATATTGGGACAGACTGAAGGTCCATCAAGCCCAGTATCCTGTTTCCAGCAGTGGCCAATTCAGGTCACAAGTTCCTGGCAAGATCCCAGAACAGTAAAACAGATTTTATGCTGCTTATCCTAGAAATAAGCGGTGGATTTTCCCAAGTCCATCTTAATAACGGCTTATGTACTTTCCTTTTAGGAAAGTATATCCAAACCGTTTTTAAACCCTTCTAAGCTAACTGCTTTTACCACATTGGCAACAAATTCCAGAGTTTAATTATACATTGCTGTCCAGGATGACAGATACTGGAAACAGTGGGACCATTATAGTGTTTAGGATATAGTCTCTCCCTTTTCCCCCTTCCCCCCCCCCCTTTTTCTTCTTCAGTCCCAGCTCATGGGCTTTCTTCTTAGTTTACTCCCCCTTTTGTGATCTAAGTGATAGGTATCATTATGACTTAATAATGCTTGGCTGATTGATTTTATTTTGTATATTGATTTTGAATTCAATAAAAATAAGTTACAGTACTAAGACAGAAAGCTGAACAGGCAGAACCTCATTGCAGCAGATTCCTATGCCAAGTGTTGCCCTGTTCACATCCTGCTGTCATATGGAATCAGGTGCTAGAGTCTGCAAGCCAGCTTTAATGTGTTTATTTTTAATTTAAATTAGTCTCTAACCTAAGATCCGGGAGTAAATTGTTTCAGAGTGCGGGAGCACCAATACTGAAACTAGAGCACCGTGTCGATTCTGTGCACTCCCTGTGTAGGCTGGAAATGCCAGGGAAACCTTACCTTATGTTTAGGTACAGCCGTAGCTGGTGTATGTGACTGGATTATTTGAAAACTAGTTAAAAAAAAAAGGCCCGTTTCTGATAGAAATGAAACGGGCGCTAGCAAGGTTTTCCTCACAGTTGCAGCTTGGCCTCCTGCCTCCCTCCCCGTCATGTGAATTCCAGGCCCCCCTCCCTGTCCTTGGAGTTCCATGCTCCCCTCTCCTCGGAGTTGCAGCTCTCCCTCCCTCGGTCTCTGTCTTTGGAGTGCCACACCCCCGCGTGTCCGTCCCTCTCCGCGTTTCAGGCCCCTTCCCCTGCGAGTTCCATGGCCCCTACCTCCCTCCCTCCCTGTCCACCGCGTTCCAGGCCCCCTCCCCTTCGAGTTCCAGGACCCCCCCTCTCCTTCGAGTTCCAGGACCGGCCTTCCCGGTCGAGTTCCAGGACTCTCTCCCCCCGCCCTTCCGCAAACAGGAAATGAGGGCGGGACCAGAGGCAGAGCTGAAACAGAAGCGAAGGCAGTTTGAAGCGCCGTGCCGTGTCTCCTCGACTTCACTGTTGCCGGCGGACCACGAGGTAAGAAGTTTTAAATAACAGCCGGCACTTACGAAGGGAGGGGCAGCTGCACACTTCCTGCTTCCACTCGGAGGGCACAGAGAGAGAGGGAGGGAGGCGCGGGACGGTGGAACTCGGAGGAGAGGGGGGGTGTGGAACTCGGACGGGAGTGGAAGGAGGGAGGTAGGGGGCCTTGGAACTTGGAGGGGAGGGGGCTGGAACTTTGGGGGGTGATTCTGTACTGACCTCCGCCGGCTGGTGCTGGCTTCCTTTCCCAGGTCGTCATTGCACTCCAAGGGGACAGAGAGAGAGAGAGAGACCTCCGGTGGCTGGTGCTGGCTTCCCTTCCCTCTCACTTCCCATTGGTCCGCCCTGTGACGTCATCCCCAGGGTGGACCAATGGGAAGTGTGTTACGAACCCAGGCATCCAGACAGAGGTGCAAATTATTATATAGAATGTGTGATCTTAATGTGCTCAGTTATCCAGCAGAGAGGACATAAGAACTGTGTTTGAAGGAAAAATATCCTATGGGCAGTCATACTCTATGGCTGGTCATAGGGTTATTTTATGATACTACGGACAAGAGTAACTGGGCAGCCTGGATGGGATGGTTGGTCTTTTCTGCCATCATTTGCTATACAGAAAGCCCCAGATAACCTACCGTCTTTGCTCCAGCAGCGTGTGTGCCTTGGTGTCCTTCGTAATACCAGAGGGGCTGGTGCTATGCAAGCCTCTGGCTCAACTATTTGCTTCTGGGGGAGAGGAGGGATGAGTCATTTCAGGGGAAAAAAAACCCATTTTCTGAGCCTAGAGAGATTGGTTTTAATGTGTGTCTCTTCAAGACCCTGTCTCCAAATATCCTGTCTTCCAGCAAGCCTGGCTGGCAAGTAGAGAGAGGGTGGGGGGGAGGTAAGCTAGCCACCTGTTTAACCTCTGGAGCTAAATGTCACTGACAGATGCTTTGCTTGGGAGTTGGGGGGGGGGGGAGAGACAGTTATCAAGCTGTCCTCCTCTGGGCTTTTGGTGCCCATCTGAATCAGAGAGTGCAGTTTGAAGCAGACGCACTATTTCAAGGAACGAGGAAAAGTCAATAGTCTGCTATCGAGACAGACATGGGGAAAGCCACTGCTTGTCCTGGGATTGGTAGCATGGAGTGTTGCCGTGACTTGGGTTTCTGCCAGGTACTTTGTGGCCTGGCTTGTCCACGGTTGGAAACAGGATACTCGGCTGGTTGGACCATTTTCTGACCCAGTATGTCTATTTTTATGTCCTCATGATCTTGCACTGTACATATTGCAGACAATGAAGCCTGTTCTTAAGCACAAGTTGATTCCATGTCATGTTGGATGGGATGGGCCACTCCTGGTTTTACCCCGCTGCATTCCTGGGAATTGTAGTTCATATTTCCAGAAGTTAAAACAAGAACTACAAGTGTGTGTGGAATGGGGAAAATGCCAGAACTGGTCCGGTCTGGTTATCCGGTAACATCGGCTTAGGGCCAGCGTTGTAAGCTTCCCCGGGGTTCTTATCTGTTTTCTCCTGGTGGCCTATAAATTCACACTGTCGGAGCAAGTGGGCAGAAACCGGATCGCAAAGCCCAGCACTAAAATTTGTTTGTGGATCGGGGGGGACTTTGTGTGGGAACCTAGACAGTCCCTGCAACCTGGGCCTGCCTGCTCCCAATTAGTGCCGTTCACCCCTGGCATGATGCCAGGTTTTAGTGGAGGGGAAGGATTGAGGGCTAGCTGCTTGTGGCAGGGGAAGTATTTGAGGTAATTCAGCCTGCGGCTGGCCGAAGCAGCTCGCAGCTCAGCAGAAGTAGAGGAAACGGATGCTTGACACTGGCGGAGCTGTAGTAATCACTTTCTGGGAACTTGCTCTGGTATCTGAAGCAATAGTTCAAGGTACACATGGAGATAACTGTACATATCGAGTGTATTTTCACTCTTGTGCTGAATTCGGTTTCTTTTCTGAAGACGGGTGTTTCTAGAACATTGGACTGGACCTGTGTCTTAACCACGGTGCCATGTTTTGAGGATCCTGTCTGTTTGGGGGTGTGTGTGTGTGTGGGGGGGCCCCCGGGGGGGGTCAGCCGTGTTGCAGCTGATGCACTGGAGCTGTGGGGAAAAGGGAAGCTGATGCCTCCTGCTGGTGATGCCATGTCTTTCCCCTTCCTCTATGTCAGCCTGTGAGAGAACCTTTAGCTGCCTGGGCCATTAACTGATGGAGAGGAGATTATAAACACAGGCAGAATATTGATTCACTGATAGCTCCTTGTCCTTGGCTGCATCCACTGTTGCAAATCTAGGTAAAGACTCTTAAAGTGTAGCTGAAATCTTGTGTTTAAGAAGGTTTGGCCGGCAGGTGCGAGGTTTTTTATTTTTAATTTTTTTGCTATAACAAAGGTAAACAACGTAACATACTCATAACATCGTACACATATGTTTACATATACAACATGTAAAGTTCCCTCCCCCCCCCCACACCCCCTCCAACCCCTCCTCCCTCCTAGTACTTATTCTTGGGAACCTACTTACTGCTAACTGAGTGGTTACAGGTAAATACATCAGAACCATGTCATACCATCCTCAGTGAGCATTAATAAGCAAGCTTCTACCCCTTGGGCTGAGCACCTGAAGATAAGACATCCATATCTGAAGAAATTGTTTCCTACGTTTAGGCGATAATTTTGAATCTCTAGCCTCCCAAGAAGCTAATTGGTGCACCTGATTGCGCCAATGCCAGTAGGCAGGTGCTTCCGATGAGGTCCAATATTGCATTATACACTTTTTTGCATATATCAAGTATGTTGGTGGGTAAGAATTAGGGATATACAGGAGTGTGAAAAATGTAGGGCGTCAATATTTAGTGCGTGTGGTGTGGGCAAGAGAGGCCCCCACCCGCTTAAACCACACTGTGCTGGTCGGCTGCCAATATTCAGAGGCATTAATGGGTGGAGGCACTTTGAATCTACCTGGGCATTCAGACAATAATCCAGGAATGCTGGTGTGATCTGGGGCCAGAGCTCAAACAACCCGTATTACCAGGGTCCATAAATCACGTCAATGAAATAATAGCAAAACAAAAAAACATGCAAACACTTGCTAAAAAAAATACTTGACTTTTTAGAGAGCATATGTGAAGGAATCCAGTGACTGTAAGATTGAAAACATTGAATGCTCAAGAACAAAAGGCAGTTTAGCAGCTCCGACAGGAGCCCCGTTTCACTGAAAAGTTCATCAGGGGAGGGCTCTCGTGCAACAAAGCAAACCAGCTTCCAGCAGCAGCAGCTTTGTTGCACGAGTGGCTCCTGTCGGGAGTGGCTCAGCTGCCAAATGGCCGCCTTGTTCTTCAGCAGTCGCTGGATTTCTCTACGTGTGCCCTCTAAGTTGAGTATTGTTTTGCATGTTTCTAAGCCTTAATTTGGTGTTTCATTATTTCATTGAAGTGATTTATGGACACTGGTCATTTTGAGCCCCATATATGTTATGCAAGCAATGGAGTTTTTATTGATTTGGAATATTCTTTCCTCTGTTCCCAGTATAATGTTTTGTGTGTGTTTGTTTATTTTTTTTTTTTTGCTTAGTTTTGCACATACCATAATAATAATGAACCTTGCTCCTGAGTCGGGATATGTAGATTAGGATCTCTGTCTCTCAGATGTACTGTTAACGCTCGTTGGGGTGCCTGCATTGTGGCAGAGAGAGCTTCCCCCGGGAGTTCTAGAGTTTAATATGTATTGGCAAACTTACCCTTACCCTATAAGCAGTGCTTGAAAATGGCTTGTAATCAAGCTTGTGGCACCCACTGCAATAGGAAATCTTTCTGCCATGCAGTGGGGGAGTGACCTAGTGTTTAGTGCAGTGGACTTTAATCCTGGGGAACAGGGTTCGATTCCCACTGCAGCTCCTTGTGACTCTGGGCAAGTCACTTAACCCTCCATTGCCCCTGGTACAAAATAAGTACCTGAATGTATGTAAACCGCTTTGAATGTAGTTGCAAAAACCTCAGAAAGGCAGTATATCAAGTCCCATTTCCCTTTTCCTTATGACATCACAATATCAGAAGTGAGCCAAGTATCGGGCAATCAAGCCATTGTGACATCACTGATGAGGTTGGCTCTTATTGGTGGAATGAGTGGAGGAGTAGCCTAGTGGTTAGTGCAGCGGACTTTGATCCTGGGGAACTGGGTTCGATTCCCACTGCAGCTCCTTGTGAGTGAGGGCAACTCACTTAATCCTCCATTGCCTCGGGTACAAATAAGTACCTTTATATACCATGTAAACAGCTGTGAATGTAGTTGCAAAAGCCACAGAAAGGCGGTATATCAAGTCCCATTCCCTTTCCCCTTTCTTGGTGGCATTTCTTGGTATTTGAGGTTATTGGCACACTCCACTTGATGCAGTGGTGTAGCTATGTGGGGCCACGGGGGCCTGGGCCCCCTCAAATTTCCCCAGGTTTTGCTGGCAGGGGTCCCCCAACCCCTGCCAGGTGAAGCCTTGTCCAGCACCGCCAAGTTGCCTGCCCTGCTCTTTCTCCCCCCTCACGTCCTGCACGCGCTTTTTAGTGAAATTGAGCAACTTCACTAAAAGGAGCATACAGGACGTGAGGGGGAAAAGAGAGCAGGGCAGGCAACGCGGCGGCCCCCGGAGACCGACTCTGGAGAAGGCTACAGCTAGCAGGGGTTGGGGACCCCCTCCAGCCAAGGTATTTGCTGCAGCAGTGGGCAGCAGACCAAACTTGCCCCCCTCACCTCGGGCTCTGGCCCCCTCCCACTGCAAGGTCTGGCTACGCCCGTGATTTGACGTTTAGAATTATCACCCGGCACTGACACCTGTTATAAAAGCTGTTCTCATGTTTTATTCAGTGACCACTATGTCAAGTTATTTCTTACTGCCTGTAATGGGAGTTTCCAAGTGATCTGAACGTTGCCATTTTCCATAATTCTCATAGGATCATAATCCCGGTGCAGTGATGTTGTAGGTGTTCATTTTCCAGTGGATGATGCCTGTAGGGTGGAAGACTTATCGATTTTGTTTCAGCACAGTCCACGCTTTGGACATTTGACTGTGCTTCTACTTGGACTCTTCCTGTGAGAAGTGCAGATTCTCTTGTGCTTCAGCAGTGATCGCAGTCGGCACCTTAGTTCAGTTACCCATAACATTTTGCCGAGGGTGGCACTCGGCGTTTTGAGATCAAGCATTTGAGCTGAAACGAGTGTAGCAGATCAGCTCTCTCTTAACCCCACAACCCCTTTTCCCATAATCCCTTTCTTTTCCTCTCTTAAGGCCAAACGGAAGCTGGACCTGGAGGGGACGGGCCTGCAGTATGTGACCGACTTCCGGACGCCGAAAGGGAAGGGGAAGCCAGCATCCAAGATCTCCAGCCCCAAAAGTAAGTGATGAAGAAAAGGTAGTTATAAAAACCGAGTCTTTAGGGCGTTAGAATTCGAGAGACAATGAAGCAGTTTGGAGCCAAAATTCCTAGGTGACTGCATAACCTCCTTGATGTGTGTATGTTCCAGGTGCCTTTCTATAAACTGCTCTCAATGCACCTCACTCCTGCCTTGCAGTGTATCCTGTCAGTTGTGAGTGATGTGGTGATAAGCAGCTGAGACCACCAAAGCTCATTTCTTGTGTGTTTTTATGGAAGGCTAGTAAAAAAAAGGCCCGTTTCGGTATGAAATGAAACGGGTGCTAGCAAGGTTATCCCTCTCTCCCTCCCTCGCTGGCTCTCTCCCTCTGTCCCCTCCAAGTCCCACGGCCCCCTTTCTTCCCTTCCGATTTCCAGGCCCTCCCTCCTTTTGTCCCTCCCCCGAGTTCCAGTCCCCCCTCCTCTCTGTCTCACAGACAAGTCCTTGTGATGCCTCCACCCGCGGCCCATCCCCCTAAGCAGTGAAGAGCCTCGCGAGTCTGCTGCTTTCCCTTCTCTTCGCTCTGACTCTGGTCCCGCCCTCATTTCCTGTTTCCGTGAGGGCGGGACCAGAGTCAGAGCGAAGAGAAGGGAAGGCAGCAGACTCGCAAGGCTCTTCACTGCTGCCGCTGGGACCCCGGCAAGAGGGTAGGAGAGGGTAGCAGAGGGGGGTTGGCGATTTTGGAGGGGGGGGGCGACTTGCACGTAGGGATGTCTCTGCCCGCTCCCGCTGTTCTTCAACACGCGTCTCTCACTGGGATCGTAACCCCCTGCTGACGTCAGGCAAGCAGGGTTCTACTGCTGGCCAGTGACATCAGCAGGTGGTTACGATCCTAGGTAGACACTTTAGAACGTTCACATAGCGAATTATTATATTAGATGCGAGCCCCTCTTACCTAATCATCTTTCCTTTTCAGCCCCCCGATCCCCTGGGGAGAAGACACGGTATGACACCTCTTTGGGGTTGCTCACCAAGAAGTTCATCCATCTGCTGAGCGAATCTGATGATGGGGTGCTGGACCTGAACCGGGCTGCTGAGGTTTTGGAGGTTCAGAAACGCCGGATCTATGACATCACCAATGTCTTGGAAGGGATTCAGCTCATTCGGAAAAAGTCCAAAAACAACATACAGTGGATGTGAGTCTTGTGCCCTGGTAACTTACAGATCCGCTCCTTGTGCTGTTCCTCACCTAACAAGGCCAGGCATTCAGGATCTCCACAATTGAACGTTCCTCAGAGATATACATATACATTATGTTTCAAAAATAAACAACAAAACTATAGAAAGATGGCTTTTCTGCATAACACTTGTCAAAATGTAGCTAATGTCAGTAAAATTCGGGATATAGCATCCTGAATAAATTTGCAATAAGCCTATGCTCATGCCGGCCCTGCCATCTAAACGACGTCTCCACCACCTAGCGATTTATCGTCATGATAACGCACAGACAGTGGCGTTCCTAGGGGGGGGGGCGGTGGGTGCGGTCCGCCCCGGGTGCACGACG
Source organism: Microcaecilia unicolor (assembly GCF_901765095.1). Lineage (NCBI taxonomy): Eukaryota > Metazoa > Chordata > Amphibia > Gymnophiona > Siphonopidae > Microcaecilia > Microcaecilia unicolor. Next base: position 191,464,018 of record NC_044041.1, read on the forward strand.
CTGGTGGGGGGGGGCGCGCGCCTGTCCGTCCTCCGTTCGTTCCATGCTTCTTCTCTGCCCCGGAACAGGTTACTTCCTGTTCCGGGGCAAAGAAGAAGCATGGAACGAACGGAGGACAGGAGCGCGCAGCAGCACCCCACCCCCCCAGCGGCGTGCACCCGGGGGGTGGGGGGGTTCTTTCGCGGGGGGTGGGGGGGTGTCGCGCTGCATCCGGGGCAGGGCGCTGCACCTGGGGGGCAAGGCGCATCGGCGATCCGCCCCGGGTGTCAGCCCCCCTAGGAACGCCACTGCGCACAGACACCATTTGCTTTAAACAGAAGTTAACCATGGTTTTCAGTCAGGAGGATCTGATCCTTATCAAAAATTTGTATCTGGAGAAAGGTTATGGTTGTCAGACCGGCGCAAGAGTTTCCAGAAAAGAGGCGGAAGAAGGTAAGCATACGATATTTTTCAGAAATTGAGAAACGGGCTCAACAGATCGCCAGTTTAGGTGAGGTGGCCAGTGTGATTTGAAGGCTTATTACAAAGTTATTCAGGATGATATATCTCAAACTTTATTGAGACTGGTCTAGTTTTGATAGAGTGATGCAGAAAACAAGCTTTGTATAGTTTTATTTTATTTATTTTTAAACATATATATACACACATTACTTTATACATTTACATTACATTATACAGAGACTTATATTCCGCAAAGATCAACTGTTCATTGTTGATTACAAGGACAAAGAACTGCGGCCATTTTTTTTTTTTAAAACAAAGTCTTCAGCCATTTCTTAAATAGTTCGTCAGACCTTAAAGGTAATCCAGGTTGCGATTGCCTGATAGTAAAAAGAAGATAACAGAAATTTCTTTTAAATCTAATGTTTCTAATGGTGGGGAAGCGTAACTATGACAAATTACGTGTCCCATAAGTTGGAACATCCTGACAATATAAATTTATAAGCTCCAAAATATAGAGGCGTATTTTCAAAGCACTTAGACAAAAGTTCCATAGGTGTTTTAGTCTTCCAATGACTGATTATAGAAAGCCTTTTTAAAAAATCTTTGTGCAGGGGTACAGGGATTTTCCATGACTCCACGGCTTTGTCGAAGAAGCAGTCCTTGCAGGCTGAGCTGGCGGATTTATCCAGAAAGGAGAGTATGCTGGAGGAGCAGATCCAGAGCTGTACACAGCAGCTGAAGGCGCTGACGGAAGACGAAGATAACCAGCGATATCCTTCCAAAGCTGAAACTAATTGAACTTGGTGGCTCCTGTATCTAGACTTGCCGATCCTTAAACTTCCCCAGTAACAGGCTGAGATGCTTACATGTGTTTTGTAATGAGCATATTTTGGTTGCCCTGAAAAGCAGACCTGGCTTGGGCTTTTGGGGGACTGGATTAGGGAACCCCACCAGGTTAACTGAAGGGCAATCTGGCATTTTTCTCTAGATTTGGGTCCCAAGTGAAACGAGTTTTAAGGCTCTCTGTAGTAGCAAATAAGTAAAGATGGGAATAGGAATTGGGGGGGGGGGGCTTGGTGGGTGAAAGGGGCACAGTGGAGGTATTGAGAACTTGCAGCAGGGAGGAAGGATGAGCCTTTCCACCGTCATCTGCTAATTGTTAAATTATCTGTGTTGGAGATTCAAGCAGCAGGGCTGGGGTCCTGCCAAGTGCTGTTACTCCATGAGCAAATGGTGAACACTGTGCCTTACCAGAGATCACTCTAAGGGCTAATTTTTCCTATAGGCCCAGCTTATAGGAACCCATAAATAAGTGGCCCTGATCAGAGCCCACTCTGGTCCAGCATCTTCCTTCCCCTCCTTCAGTGCAGCAGTGTCCTTACTCCTCCTCTCCCCCCTCCATTCCACCAGCCTGTTGCTTCCTGGGGGGTGGGGGGGGGGGGGGGATGGCATGAAGGCACGGACTTGCTGTCCAATCCATAATGCCAATAGGTCTGCCAGCCCAACCCCTCAGAAACAAAGTCAACGGCGGAAGGTGGGCCCAGCAAAGCCATCTGTCATGGGGACCAGACAGTGGGTCTGTATCTTTATGCCGCTTCACCCCACCAAGAAAGGGGGTAAGGAAGCTGGACTGGGGGTGGAGGGATATCCACAAATGTTTGCCCAGGGCCCTATATATATGATCCACAAAGGTTTGCCCAGGGCTATATCAAACATATAAACGGCGAGTGACCGTACTCACTCGCAAATGCACAGTAGAGACTTCCCTCTCTGCCCTGCCCCCGCTTCAATATGTGATGATGGGGGCGGGACAGAGAGGGAAGTCTCTACTGGCATGCTGCAGACGTCGGAACCGCTCCCCCTCCCCCGGAGTCGCCGCCGCCCCTCCATCTGGCCCGAGCACTGTGAACTTACATCAGCACGCAGCAGCAGGCACATCAGCAAAGCTGCCGTCGGGGCGGGCTTCTTTCTCTGCCTTTGTCCCGCCCTCGCCGATGTTACATCACATGAGGGCGGGACACAGGCAGAGAAGGAAGCCCACCCTGAAAGTAGCTTTGCTGATGTGCCTGCTGCTGCGAGCTGATGTAAGTTTACAGTGCTGCTCGGGCCGGGTGGAGGGGCGGCGGCAGCGACTCGGGGGGGGGGGGGGCTCGGAACACCCCCCCCATTCCAAAAGTAGCCCGTTTTCACGGGCTTAACGGAGAGAGGCAGGCAGGCACGCATGCATGCATGCATGCATGCTCTGGGCAAACTTTGCAGTCATCTGTAATACACTACTATACATCTAATAGCACTATAGAAATATAGTTAGCTCTATACAAACACGTAAGGTAGTCCCTGCTGCACAGAGCTTACAATTATTTAAGACAAACAGGACATATAAGAGATGGGGAGTTTCATTTATTATGGGAATGATTAAAACATGGATATTAAACAGATGAATAAGGTGTTAAGCTTGCAGCAGAGGGCGCTAAAGAGCCTAACTTCACATTTTTGGGAAAGATCTTTTTTTTTTTTTTTTTTTTAAATCAACCTTCCTTGTGACTGTTTTGCAGGAAGGTTGATTAGTCCTGGTTGCATCCTTTAGTGTACAATGACTTAAGTGCTGTTTCTCTGGAAATCAAAATTACAGGTCTCTTTGTGCACTGGAAGTAAAATCAGGGCTCGACGTTCTTGTTGGACAGGACTTGAGCCCGCGTATGACACTTTAAGTCAGACTTACAGCAATGGGCTGGTCCTGGTGCTCGGATGCTCACCTGTCTGTCACTTGGGTGGCACTTCAGGCTGCCTCTGACTGTAATGATAGGAGTGAAGCTGAAGTCTGCTGATGTTCAGTGGAACAGTGAGTGGGGGTGGGGGGACATGTATTTCACTCTACTGACCCCCCCCCCCCCTCCTATCCTCGCTCACTGATCTGTCGTGCACCAAATATTTTTAAGCAGAAGACAGAGGTCTGCGGTTAAATGCTGTTACCACCTTGGAATGGGGGGGGGGGGGGGGGGAGGGACTGGTTTTATACAGGGGTCACAGCTGCAAAATATTTGGGAAGCGGGGGTTCTGAACCCAGCCCTTGGGATATACCCAGCCAGTCAGATTTTCAGGATACCCACAATGAATATGCATGAGAAAAATTTGCATTCACTGTCCTTGTTGTGTGCAAAGCTTATCTTTTGTACATTCATTACTGGTATCCTGAAAACTTGACTGGCTGGATGAGAACCCTTGCCTTAGAATCAAGTGCTGTGAATCCCTCTAATTGTGTCCTGTTGGTGTCCCTCATTTTCCTTAACCCCATCTACGTTAGCTTACATCACCTATCAAGACATTCGCTCCATCAGTAATTTCAAAGAAGAGACGGTGATAGCTGTCAAAGCCCCGCCAGAAACACGTCTGGAAGTGCCCGACCTCAATGAAGTGAGTGGGGTGGAGAGAGGCAGCTCTTGTTCCTGCAGTAGATGAGGGTGTTATTGGTGGGGGGAGGGCTGTGTGCTGGTGGCTGGTTTTAGATTAATTACCTGCTTCTCCAAAACGGAGCTCAAGGTGATTTATAGTTATATCCACCTTACAGATTTCCCTGCTCTACAGGGCTCACCACCTGAGTTGTACCTGGGGTAGTGGAAGGTCCAGGGTCACAGGGGCGTGTCGGTGAGGAAAAGCCAGATTTTGAGCCTGAGTTCCCACGGTTTTCAGCTCACTGCCGTAACCACCAGACTGTACCTCCAGCCTTCTGTAATGGAAGTGGATTACAGATGAAGCTTTACCCTCCAAACATTGCCTGTATTTTTTTTTTTTCTTGTATAATTGCACCATCCCGTCTCTTTGGGGTTAGATTATGCTTTTAATACTTTTCCAGGACAACCTGCAAATCTACTTGAAAAGTACAAATGGTCCCATCGAGGTTTATCTGTGCCCTGAGGAAATCTCCGAGGAGAGCGCTAACCCTTCCAAGACGGCCAGCGGCTCCCATCAGAGCTCCAGCTCCCAGGAGGGCGGCTCCACCTCTTTACTTCAACCGAAAGGTACATCTTCCAGTGTGATGTGGGGAGACTGGAATTGAAGTGTCCATGTCTCTGGGTTGTGGACTGTAAGTATGGAGCTGGTTCTAGAGCCCCAGACGCCGGTGGGTGGCAATTTGAGCCATTCTTTGCACATCTGCACTGAAATTTTAACCAGCTAAATTGTAGCGAGCCTGCTCCGTCTTTTTCCACTTTAGATCCTAACCAGCTAAATACCCAATTTTGGGTTGGCAAGTCTTCGGAATGTATGCTTAAATTTTGAAATGGAAATCTCAAAGTTGTGATATTATGTTTATTAGTTTGCAAGTTCTTTTGGTTGTTGGATGATAGGTCTCGCTCTCGTTTCCATCCTCGGTTTCTGCAGCTCGATTTCACCGCATCTGTGACCTGGGCTTGTCGCTCTTGGGCTTCAGATTTGCATTAATTCAACCATTCATTTGTGTGATGCTACATGTCCACTGCCCCTATGTCTTTATAATTGAAATGTGCTTACCACCAATTACCGTATTTTCACACATATAATGTGCATGCTATACGTGTTTTTACAAACCATGAGCAACTTCTGCATGGGTGTTGCTGCATTGGTGCATATTTATGAAGATGCCCTACTGCAGTGGTTCCCAAACCTGGTCCTGGAGGCAGCCCAACCAGTCAGGTTTTCAGGATACCCACAATGAATATTCATGAGAGAGATTTGCACGCACTGCCTCCACTGCATGCAAATCTATCTAATGAATAGTCATTGTGGATTTCCTGAAAACCTGACTGGCTGCACTAGTGGATTTTAAGACTTTGTCTTCTTTTTATGTTTTTTTTGCAGGTTTCGTGTACTTAATGCCTTCAAGAACCTGAAAAGAAAAGCCCTTAGAAATAAATCTGTTAGTTTTGCAGTTACAAAAGACTACCACACGGGAGTGTGGAGGTGCACTCAATCCCCACGAAACAAATACACAGAAAAGAAGAGGAGAGGGGGAAAGTAGGCTCTTTCCAAACAAAGGAGGAGACGTATAATTAGATAAATATATTTATTATAAACAGGTTGACTCAACACGGCTGTGTTTCGGCACAAGAGCACCTTCTTCAGAAGCCTTCCAAGGATGTATCAAGTGCTTGAATCGTTAACAGTGGCGTTCCTAGAGGGGCTGACACCAGGGACGGATCGCCGATGCGCCCCGCCCCCCCGGGTGCAGCGCCCCCCCCCCCCAGTGCAGCGCGACACCCCCCAACCCAGCGAAAGAACCCCCCCCGGGTGTGCGCTGCTGGGGGGGGGGGTGCTGCGCGCCGGTCAGCGTCGTTCGTTTCCCTGCTCCCTCTGCCCCGGAACAGGTTACTTCCTGTTCCGGGGCAGAGGGGGCATGGAAACGAACGACGCTGACCGGAGCGTCGCACCCTGCCAGCGGGCGTGCACCCGGGGCGGACCGCCCCCCCCCCCCCCTTGGTACGCCACTGATCGTTAACACACCAAAAAGGCAAAATAAAAAACAAGTAGTTCCTTCTCTTTCTAAGTAATGGCAGTACTGCGTACAGCGAGCGTAGTGTGTAGTAACACGTCCAACCAGACTACGCTCGCTGTAGGCGGTACTGCCATTACTTAGAAAGAGAAGGAACTACTTGTTTTTTATTTTGCCTTTTTGGTGTGTTAACGATTCAAGCGCTTGATACATCCTTGGAAGACTCCTGAAGAAGGTGCTCCGGCACCGAAACACGGCTGTGTTGAGTCAACCTGTTTATAATATATTTTTTATCTAATTATACGTCTCCTCCTTTGTTTGGAAAGAGCCTACTTTCCCCCTCTCCTCTTCTTAGTTTTGCAGTTAGCATGTCTTAGTGTTTAAAACTCTATATAGAGATGTACTTGATCATTTCCATCCTTTAATTAGTTTGTTGGGTGGGCAGGTTGGAACTTGAAATCACGATTGATTGATTGTTGCTGCATTTTCCATCATGTAAAGGTTATTCGGTATAAAAATGTGCTCCAAGGTTCTTATTGTGCAGTTGAAATCTGGAATTCCTTATTTTTATATAGTTGCCAGAGTTTATCTTGTATTGTTTTTTGTGAGAGAGTCAAGACATGGTTGATGCTTTGTTATAACTAGATTAGAATATATGATTGGGTTGTGATATAATTATTGTATGTTTTATTTCTTATGTTATGGCAGGATATAAAGCTTAGTTTATTTTTACAGACACGTAATTTGCACGTTATATGCGTGGGCACGTTATTTGTGTAAAAAATACGGTATACCCGAGTCTAGAGTGCGAGGGTCAACATTTAAGCTGTCGTGTGATACAGATGGGTCCGCGTCACCTTTTGCACTCTTAACACTTTCCTGTTCTCTCTTGTGCCCCAGCTGAGCCTGTGAAGACAGAGGTGGCTTCTCCTCTCCTAGGTAATGAAGAGAGGATTCTGGATCTGCCCCATCATCTCCTTCAGCAGACAGAGGACCAGCTTCCTTCCACCACCTATGATGTGGGAGACGCTCCTTTCATCAGTTTCTCCCTACCTCTTGACCAGGACAGCTACCTGTGGGGGCTGGACAGTGGGGAGGGTGTGAGTAACCTCTTTGATTCCTATGACCTTGAAGACCTTCTGAACGACTAGAGGCTGGTCTACACCCTTGGGACTTTTTTCATTGTGGTGCTAATTCTGGGGGAAAACTTGAACTTCGCCTAAAACTGAAGGTTTTTTTTGCTCCTAAAACAAGGCGGGTGACTGCTCCATTTCTTTTCCTTGTCCCGTGAAGCTACAGAACTTGGAACAGTTTTCTCCAGTAACTGGTTAACTCTACTGGGCTCATCCAGTCTGGGTTTACCTCGCTTCCTCTCTGTTATCTTAAGAAAACCAGACTCTCAGCTGCCAGGGGGGTAAGATCAGGAGACTGACTTGGCTTAAGTGGCAACTCCTGAGACCAGTGGGCTAGGTTCAGATGCTTGTTCTCTTGCCCCACTCACCCCACTCTCAGCCTCATCCAAAGCCGTAAGCAGGAGGATAGCATGCAAATGTTGTACTCCTAGCAGTGTTGTCACGTTTCATTCAAACTCTTTCGCTTCAGTTAAATTTCCTGATCCCACCTGATGGCTGGAGAAGCTGCAAGATCAAGTGACTTATTGTGAGACTCAGGCCCAGCGGTAGGTGTGATCCGCTTAAGCACTTAGCAGCTGGGCAGGGTTGGGGAATTTAGTTGAAACAAAAAGTTGTTGGCCAGTATTGCTACACTGGTAGAGGTAAGTCCAATGTTGGCCATGTCTTGTCGCTTTTTGTGTTACTGGGCCCCCTGACAGTTCAAGAACTGCTTGGGTGGTATTTATGCTGTTGATTGAGAGCAGGGGTGTAACCAGATGGATGATTTTGGGTGGGCCTGAGCCCAAGGTGGGTGGACACAGAATTTGTCTCCCCCTCCTGGCTTCTCCACTCTCTGCTGACCCCCCCCCCCCCTTGCCCACCCACACACCCAAAGTATTAAATACCTGAGCTGGCCAGGATCCCCAAACCCCACAAGCTGAAGATTTCCTTCTCCTGGGTCAGCCAATGCTCTTCCAAACAGCTGCTGGCAACACTTGCCTTGAGCTGATGCCACCACTTTTAGGCCCAAAAACTAAGCACGTGTAGAGGGGCTGGTGTCTGCATCAGTGTTGAGGCAAGTGATGCCAGCTGCCACTCAGATGAGTGCTGGCTGCCTGAGGAGGAGGAGCGCTCCAGCTGGTTGGGTTTGGGGATCTCCACCAGCCACAGCATGATTGACGTAATGTTGGGTGGACCTTGGCCCACCCAGGCCCTCCTGTGGCTACACCACTGATTGAGAGAGACACTTCCCTCCTATCCTGGAGAGCAGGTTTGAACACAGTACTGGGCTCCAGTAATCTGTAATGAAGGACTTCAGAACACTGTGTCCACAGCATCTTGTGGCTTGGCAATAGAAGAAATGTTTCATTCTGGTGTGAGGCTTCTGGATGCTGAGTTGGGATGTGTGGCTGAGGACTCCTGCCCTTAAGACCTCCGATGGAGAAATGGAAAAGGTTTTCTTTGCCTTGTGCGTGGTCGAACGTCGAAGAAGCAGATGTGCCACTGGGCCGTAAGTCTGCACTGCTGTTCCCGGAAGGAATTTGCTGCCATTTGACTTTTCAGCATCTCCTTCCGTTCTCAGATTTCCCAAGTTCATTTCTCTTGTAGCGCTGGCTTTATTTCCAAGTCACAGTTCCACTTCAGATATTGGCTGTTTTGAGATGTTTTACTACTTTCTTGATGGTTGGTGGTTTGGACTTGGTCAGTCTCACGAGACCCTGGGCTACTGCTGGAGCGTGAGTCCACGTCCCTGCATGCCATCTATCCAAATTCTTACCTGGAATGACGGCGGACCCCAGGTGGGACGCTAAGGGCAGTTTTACAGAAGCCAGGGGGAACATAAGAAACGCCTTTGGTCTGACCCAGTGTAGCACATCCAGTTCAGTGTCCTGTTCCCAACAGTGAGCAGCGGAGGCCATAATTTCCTATTAGCACCCCAAAAGAGGGAGGGGGTTGACAGATATGTGTATTTTTGGGTTCATTCTTTTTTCCAAAAAAAGACAAATCCATTTTGCTTCCTAAAGGCTTTTTCCCATTTCTTGTTTACTTGCTGTGGTGTTGGTTTTTTTTTTTCTTCTTTTCTCCAAAGGCTGTTTAGAGAGGCTGTGGAGTCTCAGGGGTTCCAGTGACCTGTTTCAGGTTCACCATTTTAACTGGCACTTCCTGAAGCACTCGATTGTACAGTTGGTGGAAACTAGTGTCACTGGGGCAGGGGCGTAGCCAGACAGCAGATTCTGGGTGGGCCTAGGCAAGAAGTGGGTGGGGGCACCAAGTGTTCTCCCCATCCCACCAAAAAAAGATCTCAGCTGGTGGGAAAATGCTTCTCTCCACTTTGGCAGTCTGCAGCAGGCATGCGCTGAAAACTGAGCGTGCGCAGGTGCCAGTATCATGGAGAGTGGAATTTTCATTACCATCAGGGGGAGCTTTTCAGCTGGTGGAGCTTGGGATTGCCACCAGCTACCGCTACTGTTGGGTGGGCCTGAGCCCTAAGTGGGTGGGCCCCAGCCCACCCAGGCCCACCTGTGGCTATGCCACTGCACTGGGGATAATGTTCCATAGGAACTGCCAGGCCTCTGGCTCCTGGATACAGATAGGAGTCTTTTAACAGTCCAGGAAACAGTGTTGGGGGGAGGGGGGTTGTATATCTTTTGGGGTGAAGGAAGATTTTGAATGGGTCCTGACTGGGTGCCATGTTGGGCCTTGGACCATAGCTGAGTCACCTCCTTTCACAGACTTGAGACAGTTCCTCCCCCAAGTGCTTAGGTTTTTCACACACTTTTCACAATAGCACTGATAGATGGGGAAAATTATTAAAAAGTAGTGATTTAAATAAAGTAAACTTAAAAAAAAGAAAAAAAAGAAAAATTAGAAAATCCAGAAAGTCTTTCCTGAATTGACCTCTGCCTTTTTGGTGATACAGGGCCTCATTGTAACCTGATCTGGTTGATTGCACAGATATGTCAGGATAGCAATGATGGATTTGGATTCTGAGAGTTAAAAATCTGAGCTCGTGGTGCATTACATCTGGGCACAGTAGGCATTTTTCAGTACCCACAGAGCTCACAATTTAAGTTTATACCTGAAGCAGTGGAAGGTTAAGTGAGAGCGGGAGAAGCAGGGTTTGAATCTTGGTTTCCCTGGTTCACAACCTGCTTAGCTAATCACTAAGCTAGTCTTTCACTTCATGGATATGAATGAAGTAAATTTGCATGTACTGGATCTCCTATGTATGCAAGCCTCATGCATGTTTATTTGAATAACCTGGAAACCTGACTGCCTGTGGGGTCACCAAGACAATTTTAGGAAGCCCTGCTATAACCGTCTCCAGATCAGTGGTATTCAACCGCGATCTTAGCACACCATGGTCATGAGATCTACATTGAATATGAGAGAGAGAGATTTCCATGCATTGGCACCACTGTATGTAAATATCTCATGCATATTCATTGTGAATATCTCGAACACCTACCTGGCTGGGGGTGTTTTGAGGATGGGGTTGGGACATTAAGCCAGTAGAGCTGTTTGATAGCTAAACAGCCTCCTCCCTCATTCCCTTTTCACCTCCCCCCCCCACCCACCTCTGCCAGGCCGGTGTCTCTTTACCTGATGAGCTGTAGGGAACTAATTTGGGGTTTAGTTCACACCTTTTTCAGTAGACAGAGGCAGGCTGCAACCTATAGAGTAACCAATTTATTAAGGCATGAACTTTTGAGGACCCAGAGTCCACTGTCAGATTCACGTGTCCTGTCTCGAATGCCACATTGATCCTCGAGCCATAGCTGAGTTGCTTTCTACAAAGTAGACTCCTGGTCCTCAAGCTCCTGCCTCAATAAATTGATTAGTCCATAAATGCCACCTGGCTCTATCAATTTTTATTACACCAGACTAACACAGCTACCCCCCCTTTTAAAGTGGTAGGTGAGTGTGAATTAAATTCAGGTACAATAGGTATTTCCTTGTCTCAAGGGGGCTTCCAATCTGTTTTCTCTCTGAGGCAACGGAGGGTTAAGTGATATCCCCAGGATCACAAGTACTAACAATTGGGATTTTGAGCCCTGGGTTCCCTGGATCTCAGCCCGCTGCTGTTTGTTTTTAGAGAGAAGGATTGGATGGGGATAGAAATCACCTTGCTGTTTCCCTTTCTCTTTGGCAAAACTGTTCTGTAAACTGCAGGCCAAAACTAGCAGCCTGTTTACACCTCGGTGGTGGCTGCATGCAAGCATCCCCAGTGGGAAAAGGGGTGGTGGCTGGAGTCTTGGTTGAGCAGAGGATCGTCTTTCACCTTGTTCCTGCCAGAGTGCAGAGTAGGAGTTTGAATAAGGTTGTTGGCTGTGCTTTTGTGGAGTTTCTGCCCTTCTCCTGGGCTCGGGGTAAACCAGTTCCGAGTCAGCAGTCGGTAATGCCAGTTGATGGAGCAGGAGCTGGTTAAAAATCAGAGGACCTGTTTTTTGTTTTGGGGGGGGGGGGGGGGGGTGGCAGTGGGCTTAGTAACGACCAGTTGGTTGCATCATTTCCAACACAGAATGGATCCACCTCTACTTTAGCTCCTCCCTCCCTTGCGTGTAAATTTACATATTTTAGGATGGGGGAGGGGGGGTAGCTTTTTAAGGTGCCATTAGTGAAATTGAGTAAGGATCGTTGGGGCAATGTTTCCAGTGCCCTGGTCTCGTTGGAACCTGCCCTCAGCCCCAGTCCACCTAACCCAGCCTGGAAACTACATTGTCTGGTGTAATGGAGAAAATACAGAAGCAGGTTATCCTTTGTACTTAGTGGTGGTGGAGGGGGGGGGGGGGGGGGGACTGAATTGGGATATGGAAATGAGGAAATAACTTGTTTTGCAACTGCACTTATTCAGTTAGCACTCATGAGCTTTATAGGCTCTTTTTCATTTGTTTTTGTTTGGGTTTTTTTTTTACTTTGTTTTGAGGCCAAACCACCGACTCTCATCTTACTCGTTCCTCCATTTAACTAATCCCGGTTTGAGTTCGTATCTATTTGTTTCTAAATGGACCAGCTCACAAAGCTCAGGATGTGTTCTTTTGTCTACAGCCGTGTCGTTCACTCCCAGTCCTTGAGGGCCCTCCAACAGGTCGGGTTTTTAGGACATCCTTCATGAATATGCATGAGAGAGAATTTGCACACAATGGAGGGGGGTAGTAGGCATGCAAATCTCTCATGCATATTCATGAAGGATGTCCTAAAAACCCGACCTGTTGGAGGGTCCTCAAGGACTGGGAGGAATTCTACTGATCTATACTGTAGGTCTCGGAACTGGTTCGGCTAGGACGTTAGCTTGCTGTTCTAAGTTTAGGGTTGTAATTTTCAGTCTCTCCCTCCTTTCAAAATGGTGCTCAAGGTGCATTGGCATTATTTGAATTCAGGTACAATAAGCTCCCAGCCCGAGTGGGTACCTATAGAAATAGAAGGTCGCAGGGAGGGAATCTGGTTTCCTGGTTCTCATTGCTGTGACTGGTAGGCTGCTACCCAGAAGTTCCCGGTCACTTGCTGGGCCAATCCTGGCAGGTCTCTCATTCTGTTTTTTTTCCAGCTGAGTCCGAGCAGGGCTGTCATTTGGTGTTATGAGCCCTCATTTACAGTACCTGAAGATTTCCCCTCTTTGGAATCCCCCCCTCGTCCCCAATATAAATTTGGTTGGGCCACTGCTGGCCTGGAGGACATGTAACCTGTCTCCCTTTGGGAGTAACAACCACAAGCCTGTATCAGTTCACACCACACCTTGGTCACAACAACTGCCACCTTTACAGCAGCCTCAATCCTGTCCAGCCCAGGGAACAAACTGGGAACCACCTGAGTGGAAATGCATCACGCCATCTAAGCCACCAGGCTGACCCTATAGCTAACATTTTCCAAAGATCTTTTGCCCCTTTGCTCATTAAACTTGCTTGGAGGTCACAAAATAGCAGGAGACCTGACCCAGGGACATATCCGTTTTCTGTGTGTGATCATAGCATTACCTCTTTGCTGTAGCTTGGTGCTGTATGAAGTTAAGATGTTAAATTTTGACCTATGTGCTAGAAGTTTAGCTAAAAATCTCTCTCTCTCTCTCCCTCCCTCCCTCACCAACATCCCCAGTTTACAGGTGGGAAGATTTGGGGGCACTTTAGTAAAAGTGTGTCAAGTAGTTAGAGTATGAATTAGCAGCATGGAAACTTAGTGCGCAGTCATACCAGCTTGGTAATTCATGAGTTAACTGCATGCTGTGTTTAGCCTTAATGCTTCTTGCGTTAAGGGTAGCAGTTTAAAAACATGGCAAGTGCAAAACTCAGACCGATCACAGTTTAGTGACAGGGCCCCTCGGGGTCCATAGGCAGAGGAATGGGCTGGGTTACTGGGGGACCATGGCCTAACTTAATATTTTGCCCGCCTTAGAATAGAAACTGAGAAAAATATAGGCAGATAAAGTCACTATCAGCCAGATGCGCTAAAGTCGTCGTTAGAGCCGTTCCGTACCGAATTCCATAGCGAATCGGTAGGGAACGGCTATGCATCAAGGAAAGGGAATGCAAATGAGCTACTCGTTGTAGCATTCTCTATTCCATCGTAAAACAGAGCAGCAAAGCGTTACGCTGGCTGCTCTGCGCATGCCAAATACGCGAAGATGTGCCGCTGCTCACCCCCCCCCCCCCGCCACAATAATAAAAACAAAAGTGCAGTTGAGGCCGGCCATCGAAAAAAAGCCATCCGTTTTCGCCATCATTCCGCCCCCCCCCCCCCGCCGCAATAATAAAAACAAAAGTGCAGTTGAGGCGCACAGAGCTAAATGCGCTGTGATTGGCTCAGAGACTTCCAGGTCTCTCAGCTGAGTGGAAGCACAGCCAAAAAAGACGTTTTTTATTATTGCGGAGGTGAATGACGGTGAAAATGGATGGCTTTTTTCGATGGCCGACCTCAACTGCACTTTTGTTTTTATTATTGCAACGGGGGGGGGGGGGGGGGGGGGGGCGAATGACTTTTTATAACAGTTTTTCATCAGTTAGAGTTTCCAGCATTAAGGCAATCGGGGAAAAGCTTAGTGCATCTCATTACAATAGGGTTTCTACACAATTTGCTCATCTGCATTCCGTTTTTGTTAGCTGCTACCGTCCGTAAAATGGCTTTTAGTGCATGCCAGGGTTTACAACTTGCTCGTTAATGGCTCGTTAGGTTTAGTGCATCTGCATCTGTGACCCATCCGGTCTGCCCATCCATGCCACCTACTCTCCCTGTCGCTCTCTTTCAGAGATCCTATGTACTTGTCCCAGCTCTCTTGAGTTCAGATACTGTTTTCGTCTCCACCACTTCCACCGGTTCCATGAATTCACCACCCTTTCTGTGAAGAAGTATTTCCTTGGGTTACTTCTGAGTCTGTCCCCTTTCACCTTCACTCTATGCCTCCGAATTCCAGGGCTTCCTTTCAATTGAAAGAGACTCACCCTCCTATGCATTTGTGCCATGGAGGTCTCTAAATGTCTCTCTCATATCTCCTCTCTCCCGCCTGTCTCGGCAATTAGAGAGAGCTCAGGGACAGGGTTAGAAATTGGTTTGGCCTGTCCATCCAAAAAGATGTTCCTCTCTCCCTGTTAAGGTCTTTTTACTCCACTTTTCTGCTAATTTTTTTTTTTTTAAGTACTATTAATCGTTGCTGCTAAACAAGTCACTCTGAGCGGTTTTGCTATGTGAATTCTGCAGAAAATGTTAACGTATAGACATTTTTGTGACTACAAGAAAATGTTTATAAAAGAGAAACTCCTCACCCTGATACCCGTTTGATTCCCTGCCTTAACTGCTTGCAGGAGTCTATTCAAATATTTAATGTAAAAAAATTCAAACCTTACATATTCAGCTTGGAGGAGGGGGTGTCAAAATAATGCTTCTGCTGTCTGGAGAGAAACTGAATGTTTGACAATTCCCTTGCTCTTAGTTTGACAAGTATTGAGGGTGACTGGTGACCTGGTCCCCTTCCGGCTCCCAGGAGGAGTAGGCTGGAAGTCAGAGAAGAGCTCCCAGACTTACTATAAAACACTGTTGATTGATGAACAAGGCCTAGCTGGGGATTAAGAAGTGCCTTTTCTTTGCTTCTTTACCACTGGGAGGTGCATTTTCTCCATTTGTTTAGTCACTGTTGAAAGAAGACGCCTGGGCCTGGAGTCTTATCAAATAGATACAATCCAGAAATGGCATAGTAACTAGGGCATCGCAAGTGCCTGTCTCGTTAAGCTTTAATGTGCCTGCATTTTAATATTGCAGGTAGCTTGCATTGCAAAGAAAAAAAACCTTGTGGGGTACAAGCACAGAGGGTGAAGGTAGTGCCAGACTCTAGTGGGGTCTGTGGTTTTGCTGGGGGGAAACTAGGCGAGCATGGCCGTCTTTGTCTGCTGTAGGGTGACCAGCTGGCTCCATTGTACTTTGTACTGTTAGGCTGATTTGAATCGGGTTCTGCTGTTTTGCATGCAGGAGTAAAAACCCAAGAGTGGATCAGCCTGCTAGCTTAGCTAGCACCTCCCCCTTTATTATGATCACATTCCAAGACCTGGTTCTCACCTCTGTCCTCGTAACACCGACAACTAGTCAGATTTTCAATCTATCCATAATGAATGTGTGAGACAAATGTGCATGTAATGGTTCGCCCATGTATATCACATCTGACTCATGGATATTTGGTGTGGCTACCTTGAAAGTCAAAGTAGCCTGGGGAGAGGAGGGTCCAGAAATGCAGCTATATTTAAACTACCATCTTGAATACTGTATTGTTTTTGTACATTAATTATTTTGAGCTTTAAGGGTATATATTTTTTTTGTACCTAGATATTAGCATTATGTTTGGTTTGTTTATTACTTCGACTTTGGAATCTGTGCAAAGAGAGCTACCTAGGGATTGAAGCTTGTCTGTGGAGGGTTGGGAGCATAGTGGGTGTTGCTCTGAGCATGCTCAAATTGCTTAAGACAGGCAGCCATCTTGGAATTTTCACTTATGTTCTTATTTGGTTTTAATTGTGAATTTCTTGCAGATTAAGTGAATGTGCAGCTGCTTTTTAACCTGTAAAATTGTACATAAATATTGCACTATTTATAACAAATAGTATTTTACACTATTTTGATGTATTTAAATTTGTTTTGTATTTTTTTTTTCATTGAGTGAAGTTGGGGGAGGGGGTTGGCTTATTTTACTTGAGGGGTGGGAGTGGGGGTTGGGGGTGAAATGTTTCTTGAAACCTGATGCACTTGATTATATGTACTTTGTGAGCAAAAAGCAAGAAAAATAAATATTTTGTGGAATCTGTTTGCCTGAGAGTAACTGAAATATGACCATTTAAAATCTTGAATATAGTACCACAATAGAAGATCAGTTTCCTCCTTAGGCCTTCTATGTAGCGCTGTCTGATTTGCAATTCTAATCGATTCACCAATTTGATTTGGGGGAAAATCGGATTTCTCTAAAACAGTGGTGGCAAAAGAAGCTAAATTCTCTGCCGAGCCAGACTCTGTATTGGCCCAGACTGCCAGCTCTGCCCTGGAATGGCAAATGACTTGCCAATGGAGAATCCCAGCCCTGTTGTGAGATTTTAGCTTCTTTTGCCCCCACTGCAGCTCATCTAGAGAAGCAACAGCAGGGGGATCGGAGAGGAGGCAGACACTGGAATAGGAGGAACAGAGAGGAGACGGAGGCTGGATGGAAGAAGTGGGGAGAAACAGGGAGAAGGTAGAGGCTGGATTGAAAGGGGGGGGGGGAGAGAGAGCACACCATGGATGGAAGAGGGAGAGAGAAAGCAGATCCTGGATGGAAGGAGGGAGAGGAGGGCAGAGGCTGAATGGAAGGGGGAAAATAAAGAAGATAAAGGGGAAAAGAGAGGAGGGTAGATGCTGAAAGGAAGGGGGGAAGGTGAGAGAAGGAAGGAAGATGCTGATTCTAGGGAGGAAGGACATGAAGGGAGGGGGGACAGGAGCAAAGGAAGAAATAATGAGAGAAACAACACGAGGAAGGTTGGGGACGTAGAGATGCAATTGTGGACATGGGGAGGGGGATAGGGACAGAGATGCGATGCTGGACATGGGGAGGGGGATAGAGAAAGAGGGGTGCGATGCTGGACAGGGCAAGAATAAAGATATAGAAAGGGGAGATGCTGTATTTGGCATGAAAGATAGGGGCACAGGGGAGCTGAATGATGGACCAGGAGACCCTGGTAAGAGTTAAGAGAAGACAGAGGAAAGCGGAAACCAGAGACTGGGACCAACACAATTACAAAAATGAAAAGATCACACAACAAAGGTAAGAAAATGAAATGTATTTTCTGTTTATTGATAGTAGCCTTAAAGACTGAGTCAAAGTGAATCGATGAGTAAATCGAATCAAAAATGTTTTGGCCAAATCCGAAAGCACTAGTTGTTACTACTGCTCTATATACAGTGGCCCCCCTGCCCCTCTGCCTTTTTGGAGGCTGAAATTCTTTCACTGGTTCTGAGACTTTTCAAACACTAACAATAGAACAGGTTATAGTGTCTGGGCTTTGGAGACTGCCGAGGCTGCATTGCCAGATGATAGCTGAAGAAAGAGGTGACCAACTCAGTAACTCAGGTGCCAATACTATACAGTATCAAATGTGGACCAATCTGGATTCAATTTCAAACTCAAATGTTCCTGCTCTTTGGGTCTGTTGACTTGGCTGTGGTAGGGGATGGGTAAGGATACCAAGCCAGGCAGGCAGCATTTTATCTCTGGAGTCAGTGAATGCAAGCTTAAACTGGAAGAGGGGTGCCAAAGCTGCGGACGTGTCATTTGTGGCCCCCGGAGCGAGGAAGGGAGGCCATCTTGCAACAGTATCAGCCAGTGGGCAGGTTTAGAGCCCACAATATCCAGCTTCATAGAAGGAGCATCGATGCTGGCTCTCGGCTGAGGGCTGTCGTTGCTGTGACAGGAATAAAGTAAGGTAGGTGGGAACAAGATGAAATTTGGGAATACTCTGGGCACTGAATCCCAGCCTTAGATTTCTTTTTTATTTTTTATTTATATATTTTTATTGAAGAGAAGTTTACCACAGCTACATTTTCCCATGTCTGTGCAAAACATTTCAACTTGTAACATAACATACCTCTCGGCAATTCTAGACACTTCCCCCCCCCCCCCCCCCACCAGCCTTAGTTTTCATTGAATTGGAAGCCCAAAGGACAAGGATGCAGCAGCCTGGTTTAAGAAAAGAGAAGGAAAATAACAGAGAAACCAAAGGCCGGCATAGCCCATGTTGTACCTGCTGCTCCACACAGGACATTCAGTTTACCTCCTCCATGCCTTTTGTTAAGATTGTGCCCATGAAATCTTCCAACAGCCTTTTGAGATCTTTTGAGTAGATAACAATTTTTATTGATGACCAAGAACACAATAGAACCATTAATAAAAAAAAAATCATACCATAGCAACCAATTAAAGTACGACACAGGATCACGAAATACCTGTCACCGACTTTTTTAAATAGGATAAAACTCCTTACCCTTACCCAACCCTCCTCAAACTTAAAAAAGAAACAAACAAAAAAAAACCCCAACAAAACACCAAGGTGTACCAGCGTGTGTGGTAGGAGGGTCTCCTGCCAAAGAAAAAGCAGAAAAAAAACTTCGTAAAAAAATATATCTCCATAAAAGCTATGAGAGGAGAAGCCAGAAGCCCCAAATGAGGATCCCCTCCCTCTCTCCACCTCAGCTCCCACTGTTCATATTCTCAGTGGGATCTTGGGGTGATAGTATCTGAGGACCTGAAGGCGACGAAACAGTGTGACAAGGCGGTGGCCGTAGCCAGAAGGATGGTAGGCTGTATAGAGAGAGGTGTGACCAGCAGAAGAAAGGAGGTGTTGATGCCCCACCTGGAGTATTGTGTTCAGTTTTGGAGGCCGTATCTTGTGAAGGATGTTTTAAAAAAATGGAAGCGGTGCAAAGAAAAGCTACGAGAATGGTATGGGATTTGCGTTCCAAGACGTATGAAGAGAGACTTGCTGACCTGAACATGTATACCCTGGAGGAAAGGAGAAACGGGTGATATGATACAGACGTTCAAATATTTGAAAGGTATTAATCTGCAAACGAACCTTTTCCGGAGAGGGGAAGGCGGTAGAACTAGAAGACATGAAATGAGATTGAAGGGGGGCAGACTCAAGAAAAATGTCAGGAAGTATTTTTTCACGGAGAGAGTAGTGGATGCTTGGAATGCCCTCCCGCGGGAGGTGGTGGAGAGGAAAGCGGTAACGGAATTCAAACATGCGTGGGATAAACATAAAGGAATCCTCCTCAGAAGGAAGGGATCCCCAGAAGCTTAGCTGGTGGTTGGGAGGTGGGGATAGTGCTGGGCAGACTTATACAGTATGTGCCAGAGCTGGTAGTGGGAGGCGGGACTGGTGGTTGGGAGGCGGGGATAGTGCTGGGCAGACTTATACGGTCTGTGCCAGGGCTGGTGGTGGGAGGCGGGACTGGTGGTTGGGAGGCGGGGATAGTGCTGGGCAGACTTATACGGTCTGTGCCAGGGCCAGTGGTGGGAGGCGGGGATAGTGCTGGGCAGACTTATACGGTCTGCGCCAGGGCCGGTGGTGGGAGGCAGGACTGGTGGTTGGGAGGCGGGGATAGTGCTGGGCAGACTTATACGGTCTGTGCCAGGGCCAGTGGTGGGAGGCGGGGATAGTGCTGGGCAGACTTATACGGTCTGCGCCAGGGCTGGTGGTGGGAGGCGGGACTGGTGGTTGGGAGGCGGGGATAGTGCTGGGCAGACTTATACGGTCTGTGCCAGGGCCGGTGGTGGGAGGCGGGACTGGTGGTTGGGAGGCGGGGATAGTGCTGGGCAGACTTATATGGTCTGTGCCCTGAAAAAGACAGGTACAAATCGAGGTAAGGTATACACAAAAAATGGCACATGTGAGTTTATCTTGTTGGGCAGACTGGGTGGACCGTGCAGGTCTTTTTCTGCCGTCATCTACTGTGTTACTTTAAAGTGTGTTCAAAATCCAACTTCTAGCCCTTTTTGAGATCTTTTTGAAAGGATCAATTAAAACCTACAACAGCTCCAGTAATATGCAGGACTAATTAGCCTGATTTAGCAGTTTATATTTTGATTTAATCACAGCTGCAAGAACTGCAATTATGCACATGTAATACTACATGCCCTGAATTCTAGCCAAGGACCTGAAGACAAGTTCCTTCACAGCGGGCTGGCCCTGGACTGGTCCAGGTAACATAGTCGATGACGGCAGAAAAAAAAAGACCTGCATGGTCCATCCAGTCTGTCCAACAAAAGATGCACGCCACCACCTTCTCCTACATAAGCACGCAATTAGGGAATGCATTGCCTGCAGACCTGAGAACAATCGACGAAACAACTGTCTTCCGCAAATCTCTTAAGACTTATCTCTTCAACAAGGCCTACAATGAGAACCGATAGCCACACTAATCCACCCCACCAACCCACTCAGTTAAGAAAACCCACCTCCTATTATTATCCTAACCACTCCCTTCCTCCTTCTTCCTTCCCTCACTTAATTTCTACACAATACTAAATGTATCTGCTACCCTGTAATGACAATGTTTACAAAACTATGTAAGCCACATTGAACCTGCAAATAGGTGGGATAATGTGGGATACAAATGCAATAAATAAATAAATAAACTCATATGTGCTACTTTTTGTGTATACCTTACCTTGATTTGTATCTGTCATTTTCAGGGCACAGACCGTAGAAGTCTGCCCAGCACTAGCCCCGCCTCCCACCCACCAGCCCCGCCTCCCACCACAGGCTCTGCCACCTAATCTCAGCTAAGCTTCTGAGGATCCATTCCCTCGGAACAGGATTCCTTTATGTTTATCCCACACATGTTTGAATTCCGTTACCATTTTCATCTCCACCACCTCCTGCGGGAGGGCATTCCAAGCATCTTCCCTTTTAAGTCCTCATTTCGTAGCTCGCTCTTGTACCTGCGAAGCTGTGAGAGAGGAAGGAGAATGAACAGTGGGAAGGCGGAATCCTTAGACCTTTCACATATGCGCCAAGTCTACTTTCCACATTATTGGGTTTTGTCGCCATCTAGTGGCAACAAAGGCGTATTGCAAGAAAAATACTAAAGTAAGTGGTTCTCTGTCACTTACCTATTCTTTTGGTAAGTAAAGACCGTGAATGCAATAGCTCCTTTTAGCAGACCAACAGGGCTATTGTGCAGGAAATGTCTTATTATGGAACAATTGTACTGAAGGCTTTTTTTATTTTTCCATTTTGTGTGTATGAAGAAAATCCTATTAAGCGATTCTCGCATCCGAGTATGTATTAAGGTAATCTGACTTCAGTTTATTGGGTTTTAGATTAGGTATTTACCTTTTAACAAAACACAAAATGAGATATGTATCATCCAGGTATAGTTGGTGGTTCTTTTGCACTTGGACTCGCAATTCACAATTGAAGTTTTTCTTGTGGCAGTTTGGAGAGTGAGGGGTTAAAGTATCTTCCCAATGTCACAAAAAAGCAATAGTAGAAGTGGGATTTGAACCTGTTTCCCTGGTGTTCAACTTCCTGTTTCAACCACCAGGGGGAGCACTAGTTTTATTAAGTTTGTGTGAACTTTTTTTTTTTTTTTTTTTAATTTCCAGTTGAGGTAATGTTTTTTTTAATTTTCAAATTCATGTCCCGTTAAATTCATTTAAAATTAGTACCAGCAACCTTGTAAACAGTTAAACAAAATTCAGAATCAGTGCTTCCCCCATCCACTTTCTGGATTCTGGGTAGGAGAATGAAGCTTTAAAAGCTCCTTCCCTATTGCTCCCCTGATTCTGCCTTGTGCAGCTCTGCTGTGTCACAGCCCATGGAAGCAACCTGTGCGGAAGAGAAAAATAAGGTTACCGTTTCAAACTGCAGGAAGGTGGGAGAAGACTTTACACATTGGCAATGAAATGTATAAAAAGCAAAAACCAAGAAAAAGATGGGGGTGGGACCCAAAGGGGGGGAGACTAGTGAAGGAGTAGCTCAGTGGTTAGTGTAGTGGGCTGAGAACCTGGGTAACTGTGTTCAATTCCCACTGTCGCTCCTTTTGACCCTGGGCAAGTCGCCTAACCCCAGGTACAAACGCATTGTGAGCCCACTTATAATATATGTAAACCACTTTGATTGTAGCCACAGAAAGGCAGTATAAGACCCTCTACCTCCTCCCCCTAAAATTAAAAAAAGTGCTTGACCTTCATCCTCAATTTGCTGAAAGTGAGGTGGTGGGTTTGGTTTGTACTGACTGCGTCCAGAGAGCTGAAGCTCTGATCTGCTTCATTCAACCCTGTTGACATCTCAGGCTCTTTCTGCTGAAGGTGACAGCAGGGGGTGTAGCCAGACACCCAATTTTGGGTGGGCCTGGGCCCAAGATGGGTGGGCAGAAGAACTCAGCCTTGTCCCACAAGTAATTTGGTCTCTCCCTCTCTCGCCTGCATGCCATATGGTCTCTCAAACATCAGCCTCCCCCGCATACCTTTTAAGTAGCAGATTTTCACTGCAGCGAGCAGCAACTAATACACACTGCTCATGTTGGCCCCACAGCCTTCCCTCTGATGCAACTTCCTGTTTCTGCATAGGTAGGAATACATCAGAGGGAAGGCTATGGGACCACTGCAAGCAGTATGTATCAGTAAGATCTGCTATTTACAAGGTATGCAGGAGGGACAGTTTGGGGGAATTTTTGGCTGGTGGGGCTTGGAGATCCCTGTCAGCCACATCATAGGTGTGCTGCTACTGGGTGGGCCTGAGCCCAAAGTGGGTGGGCCTGGGCCCACCCTTGGCTACGCCGCACTGGGTGACAGAGCAGGTGCTACAAATTGACTGTGGCCACTTTTTATTCTCTTGTAGCTGGAAACGGATCCTGGCTGGCTAATTTGCTCTACCACTGTTCCCCACCCTTTACTCTGGGCAGGTTCCAGCTCTACATAGCTGAGGATAAAATGTGATGACTGATCAATGACAGAAGACAGACAGCACATCCTGGGTTTTCAATCCCAGAGCATGTGAACAGGTGCACCTGCGGTTGCTGCAGGACAGGAATTAACATCCTCTTCCCCAAGCGGAGGGGGGGGGGGGGGGACACCACCTTCCATAGCTTAATAGGGGATGATTGGCCTCCTGTGTATAAAATCAAGGCATACAGTAGCTCAATGCAGCCCTTATTACAGTAAGAGCCGGAGGTAAGGGCAGGTCTCAGAGAAGCCGCAACAAGATTCAGGAGAGAGGAGGGACAGAGCTGCTGAAAGTTTTCAATCATGTATTTAAACACAGGAACTTCTCCTTTCCAAGTTAGTTCATTCCAACTTCTGTGTCATTTTCAGATTCAGATATTGCAGTTTCTAGTAACATTTTGACACAAGCTCCACCCCCCCCCCCCATGTCTCCCCAGTCCCTTCTTTCACATAAAGTAAAGGACTGAATGGAAGGTAATGACTTTAAGATTGGGAAGGGGGTGGAGAAAGTTGGGTGTAGCCCTGGTACATACATAGTAGATGACAGCAGAAAAAGACCCATCCAGTCTGCCCAACAAGATAAAAATCATGCGTGCTACTTTTTGTGTATACCTTACCTGTTAATGTAATTCTACTACTACTAACATTTCTAAAGCGCTACTAGGGTTACGCAGCGCTGTACAGTTTAACATAGAAGGACAGTCCCTGCTCAAAGAGCTTACAATCTAAAACACAAGAGAACAATCTAAAGACAAGTGTACAATCTAGAGGACAAGTGAACAGTTAATCTGATAGGGTGGATAGATTGGGGCATTCTATATTTCTCAAGCATTAATCAGGTGTATATTATAGCCATACTGGTGTAGGGTCCTAAAAGAGACTAATATATTCAGCAACGTGCTGCTGATTGAGTAGAAGGAACTGAATTGACTTACTGGGGGGTCATGCTGGGAACTGGTGGATCAAAGTTTTGTTTTGGTTTTTTTAGCCAAAGTATGGCATTCGGAGGTTTTGTCTATTTTAAAAAAACCGAAATAGCAGCCTAGAACATTTTGTGGTCAAAATTACAAATGAGCATTGCTGCAATTTCCATTGGCCAAGTTTAATAAGGAAGTTGTGGCTTGATCTTGGGCCCTGCATCCCTGTCTGCTTGCCTGGAGTGGAGGTAATATTGGTTTTGCTGCTCTTGGGCATGGTTGGTACCTTAGCCTCCCCTCCCCACCCAACTGGCCAACAGTCCAGCCCTTGTGCTGCATCGTGGTAGAGGCTATGGGTGGGCTGATGCCACCCAGAACCTCCCTGGTGCCAAAGTTCCAAGCCATTTCCCTTAATGAAACACGGAACTTGTACCATCTAATCCAGTGCTTCTCAACCCAGCCACTCAGTTTTCATGATACAACCAAAACAATAGAGCAATGGAGGACTAATATTCAGTCTATACAATCATCAAACCTCCACTATCAAAACTGCAGTATATTACTCTTAAATTGAGCTGAATAAAACCTAACAAAAGGAAAAGACCTCAGAATTATCACCAGCATTACCATTTTTCAATGCTGTTTTCATTCAACCATTGCACAAAAAAACCTCCATTAAAATTGACAGTTCAGTCCGTTTAATTCAACCTTATTTAATCCCAAAGCCCATTATTCTTTAATCAAGTCCTTATTACTGTTTTAAAACAAAAAACTTAGCTTCTATTTTCTTTCAGAGGTCCACCCTTAACCTTATAATGGCCAGCATTTCATGGGTTCAAAAGCTTCTAACAGGACCCATTCTCTGAACTTCACTGCTTCAGCTTCTTTGAGTTCAGTCAGGATTTCATGATCTCCATAATGAATATGCATAAGAGAGATTTGCATACTGAGGAGACAATGCATGCAAATCTCGAATGCATATTCCTTTTGGATGGCTGGGTTTCCCCCAAGGACTGGGTTGAGAAACCCAGATCTAATCACACAGGCACTGTGCCATGTGGAGGGGCCTTTTCGAAAGAAACGTCCAAGTTGCGATTTGGACGTCTTTGCAAAACGTCAAAATGCGGGGGCGGGGAAAACCGCATTTTCAAAACAAGATGGACGTCCATCTTTTGTTTTGAAAATACCGTCAGAGACGTCCAAATCCACTAAAACTACTCCTGGGACCTTCATGCGCTGTCATGGATCTGAGGCTGGCATGAAATATTTTTAAAGATGTTTTTGAGGGTGGGAAGGGTTTAGTGACCACTGGGGGAGTAACAGGAGGTCATCCCCGATTCCCTCTGGTGTTCATCTGGTCATTTCAGGCAGCTTTTTGTGCCTTATTTGTAAAAAAACATCCGGGTGAAAACGTCCAAGTGTTCGTCAGGGATGTCCTTGCTTTTTTCAATTATGGGTCAAAGACGTCCAAGTGTTAGGCACGCCCAAGCCCTGCCTTTGCTACGCCTCTGACATGCCCCCTTGAAATTTGGACATCCTTGCGACGGACTGCAGTTGGAGACACCCAAAATCGGGTTTCGATATTACCGATTTGGATGGACTGTAGTTGGAGACGCCCAAAATCGGGTTTCAATTTTACCGATTTGGACATCTCTGGGAGATGGATGTCCATCTTCTGATTTATGTCGAAAGATGGACGTCCTTCTCTTTCGAAAATGAGCCTGATTGTGTCTTAGATCTGCCACAGCCTTGATGCTCTTACATCTTTGCTGCTTTCTGCAAAATGTTAGCTCCCTCTGCTAAGGCTAATAACTGGGTCCAGATTTGTAGGACAGGGTTGATCCAGTCCTGGGTTTATCCTGTTGCATGCTGGGACTCGTAGTCTTGCTTTCTTTGGGAATGCAATGGGGAAATCAAAACTACAAGTCCTGTGAATCTGGATCCAGTTTGGCAGCCTTAGGCTCAGATCTAATAGATATGGAAACCCAGGCCTGCTCCTCTTTCCAACTGCCAAGCTCTGGCATTTTGATAATGTAATTGTTGCCTCTGTAGCCTAATAGTTGTAATATGATCTATGCCAGGTCTACTTAAAACATATAAATTTCCAAAAAAAGGACACACTGAATTACTTGGTGGTTATGCAGGACCTAGAGTGATTAACCTAATAGGTTTTTGGGTGGTCACATGGCAATTGTCAAAATGTTTGATGTTTTAGGCGGTTGTTATAACACTTTTTTTCATTTTCCACTTTCATTCCATAATTGTGAGTTGCAAGATCAATCGCTGCCTGGTCTAAATGGGATGTGAGCAATGGCAAAGGGGCGAAAAACACAGGTGCTATATTGCAGTGCTTAATAAGTGGAGATCTCTCTGCATAGGCTTTTCTGCAGTTGTTTAAGTAACCAGCAGGATCTATTCTAACAATCAACTCTTCATGATGGTTACATTGCAACAACTACAGTGGGGGAAATAAGTATTTGATCCCTTGCTGATTTTGTAAGTTTGCCCACTGACAAAGACATGAGCAGCCCATAATTGAAGGGTAGGTTATTGGTAACAGTGAGAGATAGCACATCACAAATTAAATCCGGAAAATCACATTGTGGAAAGTATATGAATTTATTTGCATTCTGCAGAGGGAAATAAGTATTTAATCCCTCTGGCAAACAAGACCTAATACTTGGTGGCAAAACCCTTGTTGGCAAGCACAGCGGTCAGACGTCTTCTGTAGTTGATGATGAGGTTTGCACACATGTCAGGAGGAATTTTGGTCCACTCCTCTTTGCAGATCATCTCTAAATCATTAAGAGTTCTGGGCTGTGGCTTGGCAACTCGCAGCTTCAGCTCCCTCCATAAGTTTTCAATGGGATTAAGGTCTGGTGACTGGCTAGGCCACTCCATGACCCTAATGTGCTTCTTCCTGAGCCACTCCTTTGTTGCCTTGGCTGTATGTTTTGGGTCATTGTCGTGCTGGAAGACCCAGCCACGACCCATTTTTAAGGCCCTGGCGGAGGGAAGGAGGTTGTCACTCAGAATTGTACGGTACATGGCCCCATCCATTCTCCCATTGATGCGGTGAAGTAGTCCTGTGCCCTTAGCAGAGAAACACCCCCAAAACATAACATTTCCACCTCCATGCTTGACAGTGGGGACGGTGTTCTTTGAGTCATAGGCAGCATTTCTCTTCCTCCAAACACGGCGAGTTGAGTTCATGCCAAAGAGCTCAATTTTTGTCTCATCTGACCACAGCACCTTCTCCCAATCACTCTCGGCATCATCCAGGTGTTCACTGGCAAACTTCAGACGGGCCGTCACATGTGCCTTCCGGAGCAGGGGGACCTTGCGGGCACTGCAGGATTGCAATCCGTTATGTCGTAATGTGTTATCAATGGTTTTCGTGGTGACAGTGGTCCCAGCTGCCTTGAGATCATTGACAAGTTCCCCCCTTGTAGTTGTAGGCTGATTTCTAACCTTCCTCATGATCAAGGATACCCCACGAGGTGAGATTTTGCGTGGAGCCCCAGATCTTTGTCGATTGACAGTCATTTTGTACTTCTTCCATTTTCTTACTATGGCACCAACAGTTGTCTCCTTCTCGCCCAGCGTCTTACTGATGGTTTTGTAGCCCATTCCAGCCTTGTGCAGGTGTATGATCTTGTCCCTGACATCCTTAGACAGCTCCTTGCTCTTGGCCATTTTGTAGAGGTTAGAGTCTGACTGATTCACTGAGTCTGTGGACAGGTGTCTTTCATACAGGTGACCATTGCCGACAGCTGTCTGTCATGCAGGTAACGAGTTGATTTGGAGCATCTACCTGGTCTGTAGGGGCCAGATCTCTTACTGGTTGGTGGGGGATCAAATACTTATTTCCCTCTGCAGAATGCAAATAAATTCATATACTTTCCACAATGTGATTTTCCGGATTTAATTTGTGATGTGCTATCTCTCACTGTTACCAATAACCTACCCTTCAATTATGGGCTGCTCATGTCTTTGTCAGTGGGCAAACTTACAAAATCAGCAAGGGATCAAATACTTATTTCCCCCACTGTACCTCTTAATCTTTGGTTACATTGTATCAAACTCTCTGTTCTGCTAGCAGCTTCCTTTGAATGAGACTGATATTAAATCTTCATCTCGTTGGTGATACAGGAAGCTGTGGTCTGGTGCTATTCCATTCTATCTCTGTCCTTGAACTCCTGCTTTTGTTTGTTTAAATAAATAAATTAAAAAAAATTACAAATTAAAAAAAAATAAATTAAAAAATAAAATGGGAAAGTCCTGCTCCTGAAGAAACTAGACCTAGATGCTTTGGGCTTAAAAACAGGATCAGCTTGTCTCTTCAGCTAGCAAGAACTATCTCTCTCTTTTTTTTTTTCTATTAACTTAATTAAACTTTTAAAATGTTACATTGCATAGGATCAACATCAACACAAATTCTCACAAGAAATAAACTAAAACACCACTCCGTCCAAATATCAACCCTGCTACAGCGAGAAATACCCCTCCTAATACCCAAACCTCACCCTCCCTATGCAACATTAGAACAACTTAGTCCCCTTACTTACATAGTAACATAGTAGATGACAGCAGAAAAAAGACCTGCGCGGTCCATCCAGTCTGCCCAACAAGATAAACTCACATGTGCTACTTTTTGTGTATACCTTACCTTGATTTGTACCTGTCCTTTTCAGGGCACAGACCATGTAAATCTGCCCAGCACTATCCCCGCCCTGCCTCCCACCACTGGCTGTGGCACAGACCGTATAAGTCTGCCCAGCACTATCCCCGCCTCCCAACCACCTGCCCTGCCTCCCACCACCGGCTCTGGCACAGACCGTATAAGTCTGCCCAGCACTATCCCCGCCTCCCAACCACCAGCCCCGCCTCCCACCACTGGCTCTGGCACAGACCGTATAAGTCTGCCCAGCACCATCTCCATCTCCCACCACCGGCTTTGCCACCCAATCTCATCTAAGCTCCTTAGGATCCATTCTTGTGTGAGAATGGCAGTGTATGAGGTTTTGGAGAGGTGATCCCGCACCATGCTAATTTGTGTTTTATATACAGACAGAAAGTGCTTCAACGGAGAATCTTAAAAGATCATATAGAATAACATGTATAGAATGTTTGTACGTTTGGGAAGCTCGCCAGGTGCCCTTGGCCTGGATTGGCCGCTGTCGTGAACAGAATGCTGGGCTCGATGGACCTTTGGTCTTTTCCCAGTGTGGCATTACTTATGTACTCCTGAGGCAGGCCAGTTGGCCGAAACACGGCCGTGTTGAGTCTCGTTTTTTTACAATATTGACTTGGATTCATTGTGTGATTTGAGCTAGATAATAAACTTGGACTTTTACGACATCGTCCCAAGACTTTATTCCTGTGTCATCTTTACTGTGTCCTTTGTGTATCAAACAGTAACAGCTAAAACTTATTATTTATTTAACACATTTATATCCCACGTTTTCCCACTTAGTTGCAGGCTCAATGTGGCTTACACAATACCGGAGAGGCAGGCTCCGGTTCGATAAAATACAAATACACAATATAGTAATCAACTTGAAAGAAACGTAAGTATAAAGCAACAAAGAAATAAAGAGGGGGTGGTGATAGAAGTCCAATACGGTCCATAGTTTTTCTGTGTCGCAGGATGTAGAAAGTTAATTTGGGTCAAGGGGGATAGGCCTTCTTAAACAAGTTGGTTACCCAAACTTCTACCCCACCCCACCCCCAGCTCAGAGGGGCTCATAGCAGATCCAAAGTTCACTGCTGCTGTAGCCATGTATTTTTTTTTTTGTTACATTTGTACCCCACGCTTTCCCACTCATGGCAGGCTCAATGCGGCTTATATGGGGCAATGGCGGGTTACGTGACTTGCCCAGAGTCACAAGGAGCTGCCTGTGCCTGAAGTGGGAATCGAACTCAGTTCCTCAAGACCAAAGTCCACCACCCTAACCACTCCTCCACTGTTGCTACTATTTGAGATTCTACATGGAGTCAGACTCACAGAAACAGAAGCCTGCGCAGCCTTCTACATGGAATGTTGCTAGTGGAATAGCAACATTCCATTTAGAATCTCCAATAGTAGCAACATTCCATGTAGAATCTCCAATAGTAGCTATTTTATTTTCATTACATTTGTACCCTGCACTTTCCCACTCATGGCAGGCTCAATGCGGCTTACATGGGGCAATGGAGGGTTAAGTGACTTGCCCAGAGTCACAAGGAGCTGCCTGTGCCTGAAGTGGGAATTGAACTCAGTTCCTCAGGACCAAAGTCCACCACCCTAACCACTAGGCCACTCCTCCACCATATGCAAATTCAAGTTCAAAGTAAGTTACACTTTCAAATACATAAGTTATTTTACCCTGTCCAAACTAGCTCACTGTCTAATTGAATCTGAGGGTAATGACTGTGGTGTAGCCATAGGTGTGCTAAAGCCCACCCAAAACTGGTGCATCCTTGATGTGGCTGGTAGGGATTCCCAAGCCCCACCAGCTGAAACTACCTTTTCCAAGGGCCTTGTAGCGCTATAGAAATGCTAAATCGCAGTAAATAGTAACTCTGTTGATGACCCCCGGCTGGTGGTGGTGTCCATGAGCAGCTGCCATCACTGGCCCACCCATGCATGAAAACAGTATGTGTGTGGGGGGTAGGGGGTAGCAGAGGCAGTACAGTTCCATTTCATGCATAGAAATTAAATTTCTCACAATCAGTTGAAATGTTATTAGATGGGGATTGAGGGGTTCAATCAGGAGCTGAATGAATGAGTGTATGAATGATATGAAAGTAGGATATAAGGCATAGAGCACTACGAAAAGATTTTTTTTCAGAAGGTTGTCAGTAAGTAAAATAAACAGTAAAACTTGATTATTCTAAGAACTGTTATTGGAGGTAACAGCTTAAAGTACAACATTTATTTATTAGGATTTATTTACCACCTTTTTGAAGGAACTCACGCAAGGGGCATAAGACCTTTTTAGTGATGCTGTTTTCGCTAAGGTCTTGGCTAGGTGTGTATTCCAGATGTCAACTTGTTCTGACACTGTTGTCTCTTCATCTACATGTGGATAGTCCAAGGCCTCTAGGAAATTCTCAGGGGTCAGCTTTTTTTTTTGTCTCTGATCTTCTTCCAAACTCTGGGAGGCGCCATTTGTTTCAGGTGATCACTTAGGGAGAATTTAATTAGAAAATGGTCTGATCATGATAAGGGTGTTATTTCGATACTGTTATCCCAGGAGTTTGGGATATCCACCCCTTTGTCTAGTATGTGACCCTTTTCGTGGGTTGTACATTCACAACATAACAGCGAATAGGAGTTGTAACTCATTGGATATTTGATGCATATTCATTGGGACTATCCTGAAAATCTGACTGGATAGGTCTGTCCCAAGGACTGGGTTGAGAACCCCTGCCACAGACAGTAGGGGCAGTGCTTCTTAACCTCATCTTTGGGGCACATCCAGCCAGTCATGTTTTCAGGATATCAATAATGAATAAACATGAGAGCGATTTGCAGTCCGTGGCAACAGTGCATGCAAATCTCTCTCATGCATATTCATTGCGGATATCTTGAAAACCCGACCGGCTGGATGTGTTTCAAGGGTTGAGAAGCACCGCAGTAGGGGAATGCAGCTTATACAAGTTGGTGACCTCAGCAACCAGCATGTCATTTCTGTCTGTGACCTCATCACCACCTCGTCGTCTGTCTGTCCGTCTGCGGAGAATGTGACCTCTCTGATTCTGGCATGTGTGCACTATTGCAGTAATAATTACAGGATGGACATTGTTGACCATTAAAAACACATTTGGGTTCTGCAAAAAGACCTCAATTGTCTTAAATCTGTTATCAATTGGGAAGGAATGCCAGCAAAACTCTACTTGCAAAACTCTACTTCTGAGTCAGTTAAGATCAAAACCACAGCAATTCAGATGTCACTTGAATAAACACAAAAAAATCCCAGAAATGATGAAATTATGGCCTTTCAGGGAGTTTGGTTGAACTAAACACTTACTCATTTCTGCAAAGTCAGAACTGTTTCTTGGCCCACTTCTTAAACTCAGAGGAATAATCAATCCTAAATGGTAACTATTTCTTAGACCTGATTCTGCAACACAACATTGTGACTCTGGTTTTCTCTCATTTTTTCAGCACTTCTTCAAGGAACAGAACACTAAGGGCCCTGTTTACAATGCAGCGCTAAGGGCACTTTAGCATTTTTAGGGTGCGCTAATGATTAGCACGTGTTAAACTCTGGGGGCCCTGTTTACTAAGCAGTGTTAAGGGTGCGTTAGCGTTTTTAGGGTGCACTAATGATTAGCACGTGTTGCACTCTAAGTTGCCGGTAGGAACATATGGGCGACTCTAGCATTTAGCGTGCACTAAAAATGCTAGTGTGGCTTAGTAAACACAGGCCTAAGCGTCACTTGTGCCCCCAGTGGGTTTTTAATCTAAGGGCTAGATTTTCTCTCATGCACAACTGCATTAACCTGTATTATAACTGCATAAAATGGGACCTATTTTTAAATAACGTCCATTAAAATGTTGGTATATTTAGCCCTAAATTTGTACCTGAGACAGTGGAGGGTTACAGGACGTGCCCAAGGCCACAAGGAGTGTTAGTCGGATTAAACCCTGGCGTCCCTTGTTGTCAGCCTGCTGCTCTAGGCTACGTCTTCATTTTGAAAAAGGACTGACGCTCGTCCCTGGTGCTGCGTGTATCAGGTCGTTGCCATTTCTGTTTTTTTTTCCCCCCCTGGGCATGTGCAGAACATTGATACTTACTGCGAAACCATTCTGTGCATGTGCTAGGCGCTTTCACTACCGAACCGCATGCAGACTTGCTGTGCATCCCATTTACATATGATTTTCTTTGAGCATCATTCTCTCTTCCACGTTCGGTAAGCTCAGCTGCAGCTATAAACGCACATGGCTGTTAATGAGGGCTTTTGAGCATTAGCCCCCCTCACCCCCACCCTGAGTGTTCCTGCAGCAGTTGCCTTAATGTAGCAGGGAGCTGGTGGTATATGAGCAGTTGTTTTGGTGATACTGTAAGAACTCTGTAAGAAGGTTGCTTGTTTTTTTTTTAAGGAAGGGTCTCAGGGAGTTAGTGGGTATAGTGTTCTTTTGATGATAAGCATATAAGCACCGCCATATTGGGAAAAGACCAAGGGTCCATCAAGCCCAGCATCTTGTCTCTGACAGCAGCCAATCCAGGCTTCAAGAACCCGGCAACCCCCCCCCCCCCCCCACAAAAAAATTAATAATGTTCAATGGACTCTTCCTTCAGGAATCTGTCCAAACCCCCTTTAAACTCGGCAAGGCCAGCTGCTGTCACTACATTCTCCAGCAACGAGTTCCAGAGTCTAACTACACGCTGAGTAAAGAAAAACTATGTTTTAAATCTACCATATTCTAGCTTCATCTTGTGTCCCTTGATTCTATTATTGTTTGAAAGTGTAAACAAACGCTCTACTCCGCTCATTATCTTGTAGACTTCTATCATATCACCCCTCAGCCGCCTTTTCTCCAAGCTGAAGAGCCCTAACCTTCTCAGCCTTTCCTCATAGGGAAGTCGTTCCATCTCTTTTATCATTTTCGCCCCCCTTCTCTGCACCTTCTTCAATTCCTTTATATCTTTTTTGAGATGCGGCGACCAGACTTGGACACACTATTTGAGGTGCGGTCGCACCATGGAGCGATACAACGGCATTATAACATCCTCGTGTTTGTTTTCCATCCCTTTCCTAATTATACTTAACATTCTGTGCGCTTTCTTAGCCGCCGCAGCACACTGAGCAGAACTTTTCAACGTCTTGTCCACGATGACTCCCAGATCCCTTTCTAGGTCCGTGACTCCTAACGCGGAACCTTGCATGACATAGCTGTAATTCGGGTTCCTCTTACCCACATGCATCACTTTGCACTTGTCAACATTGAACTTCATCTGCCACTGTAAGAATTCTGTAACAAGGTTACCTGTTCTTAAGGAAAAGACTCCACATGAGATAAGTAGTGACAAAAGGTTTCATACTCTTTTGTTGAAGAAATGTGGGCCTTGTGGGGGATTGTGACTTTGCTTTTGAAGAGAGCCAGGCAGCTGCCTTGGGCCTGATGACTCCCAGATTCTGCGCTGGCCAGTGAGGCAGTAAAGAAAGGGGACTGTGACCCAGAAGCCCCAGCTTATGGACACCAACAGGAGTGAGCAAGGAGGATCCATGAGTGGTGGAAGGTTTGCTAAATCCAGATGCAAACAAAAGAAAAGGCAATAGGAAAGCGGAATTCTTGACTAATTCAAAGAATGTATGCACACTGTTTCTCTGAAAATAAATCAGTGGATACCTTTCAAGCTGCCATACACATTCCATTTCATATGTACTCCAGCTGCTGGAGTTTTTTTTTTTTTGTTTGTAATGTCTTTTCTAAACTTGATTCTGCAGAGTGAAAGCGGAATACAAAGACCAGGCTGTATTTGTCTGCCAGCACAATGAGCAGTGTAGCAATTAAGACAAGTTATTAAAAAAAAAAAAAGTTTTGGAAAGGGTTACATAGCACTGCTGAGGATAAGACGGAACTGAAAGAGTTAAACGTCATGCTCCCTTTACACTTGAACAAGCCTACACAGGCTTCATGCATCCAAGACCCATGTAACTCTTTCCAAAGAAGGCTTAGCCTGAGGCTTTGGGTTAAATTACACTTACCTCTCTTGTTCCTCAGCTTGGAGAGCAGACATCTCTTCCCTAGGTTCTATACCTAGTCCTCCCTTTGCCTCTCGGTGTATGTAACTTTAGTTATGTCAATAACCCCTCCCCCCCCCCACACACACACAGTAATTATATTATCATTGTATCCATTATTCTCTTTCACTTAGGGAACTTGATGCTGTTTGCAAGCCAGCATACAAGTACTTTCACTTTAGAGATGGCTGCATATACCAGTTCCAAACTTTCTGCCAATGTATACTTTAGAAATCTAAGTGGTGGGTCTCCAGACTGCACTGCGATCATCGGGCTGGAAGTGAGGGGCTATAAGGAATACTACTGAT
The DNA here is from genome assembly GCF_901765095.1 of Microcaecilia unicolor. Classification (NCBI taxonomy): domain Eukaryota; kingdom Metazoa; phylum Chordata; class Amphibia; order Gymnophiona; family Siphonopidae; genus Microcaecilia; species Microcaecilia unicolor. The sequence goes on from NC_044041.1 coordinate 191,498,955, forward strand.
TAATGCAAGCTTGACCACTGCTATTAACAGCAAATTAAGTACCAGAATGAAAGGCCCGAGAGCTTGTCTCGACGGGCCCAGTTAAACGAGGGCTGGGCCCGTTCGAGAAGGCTCTGAGGGCAGTGGGGTGAAGAGCATGTGGTTATGGGGGGGGGGGGGGTCGTGTTCGGCTGGTGAGCACGTGGGCAGCTGGGATTGGTCAGATCAACAGAAGCTGACAGCACAGAAGCAACACAGGCAGCTGATTGGAGGATAGGTTGCTGGGGGGCGGGGCTGTGGGAAGGGAATAGGGGCTCTGCTTCCTCCGGGGCTCAGGGCGTTGTTTGATCCTCGGAGGCAGTTTTGCCCTCCCTCCCACCCTCTCATGTACTGGATGTGAGGAGGCTTATCTGTGTGATGTTGTAGATGTTGTTTTTCAGGAATGGCATTGGAGTTTGTCGCAGCAGCAAAAAACCCGAGCTACAGAAGCAATGGCTCATGGGGGGGCTGAGCCAGGTCATTAAGATGGGTCAGGTGACCCGGAATAATGTGTGGAGGTCCACACGGGCCAGGCCTCTTGCTGTGAAGGCGGAGTCGAAAGGGTGAAGAGTTGCGGTGACAGCCGGAAGTGGAAGTTGCTGCTTTGCTATCATGGCGAGCGGTGGAGGGGGCAACTGTGGGTGCTTTTGTTATGACAACTGTAGCTCGGGGGTGGGGGTTATCCTATACGGATGTTAATTGGAAGTTTAAATGTTAATAAATCAAGCTGCGGCCTATGGTTATTCCACAATTGTGTGCAGAGAGTTATTGAGTGAAAGTGTATGGGGGGGGGGGGGGGATGTGGGGACATGCCTTGTAGAACGGGTCCCAGCTCCAAGGTTTATGCATCAGGATGGAGGTAGGGAAGGAAGGTGGTTGTCCAACGTCCTAAAACCCGCTTGACTAAGGCCACAAAAATCCACAGAGGGGATGGAACAGCTCCACTGTCGGAAAGGCTAAACAGGTTGGGGGTCTTCAGCTTAGAGATGACAGAGGGGCGATGGTAGAGGTGTTCAAAAGCATGAGTAGGAATAATTGTTTACCCTTTCGAATAGTAGCGAGACGAGAGGACAAACCATGAAATGAAGAGCTAGTGCATTTTAAACAAATTGTAGGAAGCTATTTTTTCACTCAGGGCAGGTATTAATCCAGAAACAAACCTTTTCCGAAGACGGGAAGGGGGTAGAAATAGAGGACACGAATTGAAGTTGAAGGGAGGGCAGACTCGGGAAAAATGTCAGTAAGTATATTTTCATGGTGGTGGATACTTGGAACACCCTCCCGCGGGAGGTGGTGGTGGAGATGAAAACGGTAACGGAATTCAAAAATGCGTGGGATAAACACAAAGGAATCCTGTTTAGAAGATATGGATCCACAGAAGCTTAGCGGAGATTGGGTGCCAACGCCGGTAATTGGGAAGCAAAGCTAGTGCTGGGCTGACTTCTACAGTCTGTGTCCTGAAAATGGCAAGGACAAATCGAGGTCAGGTATACATATAAAGTAGCTCATACAATGAGTTTATCTTGTTGGGCAGACTGGATGGACCATGCAGGTCTTTCTCTGCCGTCATCTACTATGTTACTATGAATTCGTTAAACGGTGCTCAAAGTTAGTATTCAGCAAAAGGCACTTGGTGCAGATTTTGTGCCTAATTTTGGGTACTAGTATTTATGCCTGCTGAAACCTGGTGTATTTTTTATGTTATTTATTTGTTACATTTGTATCCCACATTTTCCCACCTATTTGCAGGCTCAGTGTGGCTTACATAATACTGCAGAGGCGATCGCCAATACCGGTTATAACAAATACAAAGTGAGGTTGTGGTAAATTAAAGTTCATGTGTGACAGACACATTGGGGAATCGTAAGAAGAAGAGTTAAGTTATGTCCAGTATGTCCAGTACGAGCTTTGGTTTTGTTGTGTTGCTGGGTTAAGACATTTAAGTTGGATCGTTAGGGTATGCCTTTTTGAACAAGTTAGTTTTTAGTAATTTCCAGAATTTCAGGTGGTTATATGTTGTTTTCACGGCTTTTGGTATTGCGTTCCATAGTTGTGTGCTTATATAGGAGAAGCTGGATGCATAGGTTGATTTGTATTTGAGTCCTTTGCAGCTTGGGTGATGGAGATTTAGGTATGTCCGTGTTTCTGGTTGGTAGGTCTATGAGGTCTGTCATGTATCCCGGGGCTTCTCCGTAGATGATTTTGTGAACCAGGGTGCAGAGTTTGAACGCGATGCGTTCTTTGGGAGCCAGTGTAGGTTTTCTCATAGGGGTTTGGCGCTTTCGAATTTCGTTTTTCCAAATATAAGTCTGGCTGCTGTGTTTTGAGCAGTTTGGAGTTTCTTTATGATTTGTTCTTTGCATCCCGCATAGATACCGTTGCAGTAGTCTAGATGGCTTAGTACCATAGATTGTACCAAGTTGCGAAATATTTCTCTAGTCCACATTGAGTGGAACATTTTCTTCATTGTAGTTTTCACTTGGCTCTCTAGTGTGAGGTTTCGGCTGATTATGACTCCGAGAATTGTCAGGCTGCCTGAGATAGGGAGGGTGTAGTCTGAGGTGGTTATGTTGGCACCCAATTTACGGCAGCCAGCTGCACATTTTATAGTATTCTGTTACTTCTGGGGTTGGCTCCTGATCTGCCCTTGCTCCTCCCATAGCCACGCCCCTTTAGATTTGTGTGTATAACATTTAGGTGCACATTTTACAGAATAGTGCCTAGGACAGATGTGTGCATAATTCCAAATCACTGCCAATGAATGTTAATTATTTATTGTTGACACATCATTAGCTAATTACTTTGTGGAGCATCTGCCCTTGGCACCCAAATTTGGGTAACCTATATAGAGTAAGGGGTCAGCAGTACAATGTGGTATTTGAGGAGGTCCGGGAAGCTGTGCTCTAAATTCAGTGTGAACATCTCACCTTTCCACTGCCCTTTCCTGCTTTATATAAACAGCACTGATCATCCATCTCCTCTTCCCCACCCCCACAGCGTCCTGTTAGTGGGTGAGAGTTTGTGCGGCTGAAAAATTAACAGAATGGTGCAAAGGTTCTTGGGCTGCAGCAAGTGAAAACCAAAACAAAATCAAAGTTTAGCTTATTGTGAGTGAACTAAAGCCCACTGCGAACAAGCCTGGGCTCTTCGCCAAGACCTGGCGGTGGTGTAATCCTTTTTCTTACCAGAATACAGACAGAATGCTGAAAGAAACAGCTGTTTGAATATTCGCTTCTCCTGCCAGGACATGTTGGCACTTTAAAACAGCAGTGGACCTTTTTCTTTCTGCTTTTGGTCTTATTCCTTGCTCTCCTTTCTTATTTGTCCTAATATAGATAATGCCCTATTTTTTCATTTGACAACCAGTTGTGCCTCTTGCTTTCTAAATCTCTTTCCAACTGTTGTGTGGAGGAGGCTGAGCCCTGCATGGGGTTTTGGAAAGATCTGTGGAGCCACGGCACTGTATTATATTAATTGCCATAGGGATAGCTAGCATCTCTAAAATAAAAAAATTTGTCTTCACCCAACGCATAATTAAACTCTGGAATTCGTTGCCGGAGAACATGGTGAAGGCGGTTAGCTTGGCAGAGTTTAAAAGGGGTTAGACGGTTTCCTAAAGGACAAGTCCATAAACCACTACTAAATGGGAAAAATCCACAATTCCAGGAATAACATGTATAGAATATTTGTACGTTTGGGAAGCTTGCCAGGTGCCCTTGGCCTGGATTGGCCGCTGTCGTGGACAGGATGCTGGGCTCGATGGACCCTTGGTCTTTTCCCAGTGTGGCATTACTTATGTACTTATGTCCTCTACTTGGCTCACTTTTATTACATAGAGCAGTGATTTAACCTATTGTGATGTCATAGTGGCTCATTCCACCAATAAGAGCCAACCTCATTAGTGATGTCACAATGGCTTGATTGTATAGAATGTTTGTATGTTTGGGAAGCTTGCCAGGTGCCCTTGGCCTGGATTGGCCGCTGTCGTGGACAGGATGCTGGGCTCGATGGACCCTTGGTCTTTTCCCAGTGTGGCTTTACTTATGTACTTATGTAACATCCACTAGAAGACTCCTGAAGCAGGACACTTTGACCGAAACACAACTTGTGTTGAGTCCGGGATGTTTGAGAATAAATCTTTATTCCTTGAACATAATCTAATTTCCTTCATTTGTCACCTTTGCTGTGTTTGTCATAATTTTGGGGTCTGCGAGGGTTCCTAGTCTTCTGTTTGTGTCATTGTCTATTTGATGAATTCCTGCTTCATATGTATCAGTGGAGAAAATCCCCAGTTCAGTTCCTGAGTGGGATCGCCTTCTCCCTGGGTTGACTGGGGTGGGGGTGATGCAGAGGTGTTCACAGTCACTAGGAGAAGGAGCCTCGACTGTTGCTGAAAAGTGATGGATTCAGGGCCCATGATCACAGGGTTTCAGAAGGAAGCAAAGTGCCAGGTCCTTGACTAAAGGATTTGAAATAAGAGAAGAATCCTTAAGGAGTCCTAAATGAAGGGTCTGGTTCCCACTGAGCTGGAAGCCCGAAGCATGTGGAAGAAACTGACAAGTGAAAGAAAAGCCTGTATGGGATGCTGTCCTTATCATTGTAAGTGTTTTATTGTTAACTACCTAGAAGTCTACAATAAATATGTAATTATAAGTTTAATAAAATGAAATGGAAATTCACTTTATCTGTTCTGTATTTGTGATTTAGACATTATCAGTGTGGTGCAGATCCTGCTATAAAACAACAAGAACGGAAGATGTACAGAAAGACCAAACTAAAATCACAGGTGTAAAAAAGCCAAATTCCTTTATTAAGACCCTACACGGTCCGTGTTTCGCCCAAAGAGACCTTCTTCAGGGGTCTGCTCACTGTAGAGGTCCTGAACGTTTTTGATGGTGCTTGTACGTTTGTGAGGAAAGGAGAAGGGGATTGTTGTCTGTAGCCAGTTTACCGGTCGACCAAGATTAGCAGTCTGGGACGTATTTTATTAGCACAAATTCCAGCTGCAAATATATTGTGACCAACTATTGCTAGTGGATCCTTGCTCTCGACAAGCCAATGCTAGATCTGGAAGTGGTGCCAGAACGCTCCCTTGGGAATGAACAATGGGAATTCACTTTAGGCATGCCATTGGCTCAAGCTGTAGCAATTCTTCAGAAACACTGTCGCACCATCAAAAATGTTCAGGTCCTCTACAGTGAACCAGACCCCTGAAGAAGGCCTCTTTGGCCGAAACACGGACCATGTAGGGTCTTAATAAAGGAATTTGGCTTTTTTTACACCTGTGATTTTAGTTTGGTCTTTCTGTACATCTTCCGTTCTTGTTTTTTTGGTGTTTTTTTTACGGGAGATTTGGACTCTCTTTGTCGTTGCAGATCCTGCTATTCCATGCTGAGACCAGTGGCGTAGCCTTTGGGTTCAGACCCACCCAGTAGCACCACACCTATGATGTGGCTGGTAGGGATTCCCAACAGCTGAAAACTCCCAACAACTGTCCCTGCTGCATACCTTGTAAATAGCAGATCTTGGCCTGCAGCGAGCAGCAGCTGATACATACTGCTCGAACCGGCCCCACAGCCTTCCCTCTGACGTGTTCCCACCTATGCGGAAACAGGAAGTTGCATCAGTGGGAAGGCTGTGGGGCCAACATGAGCAGTGCGTATTAGTTGCTGCTCGCTGCCAGTGGAAACATATTATTTAAAAGGTATGCAGGAGAGGGGGAATTTTTGAGAGACCATATGGCATGCAGGTGAAAATCACCTGTGAGTAACATAGTAGATGACGGCAGAAAAAGACCTGCACGGAGATTAGTGAGGTGGGGCAGGGTTCTTCTGCCCACCCATCTTGGGCCCAGGCCCGCCCAAAATTGTGTGTCTGGCAACGCCCCTGGCTTAGACATTTCCTCATCCCTTCAACACACCCTATTAGCAACCTACATCACCTTTCCTGTTCAAGCCATTGCCCTCTCTGTCATAGGCAGCCAACACTCGAATGAATGGTTTTATAATGGGGCCAGACCAGGAGTGGAGCAAGACTGTCTCTGTGTCCATGATAGGGGTCATCCCATCACCCTCTGCATCCATTTAGACAACTATGGGATGGAATCACTGGGTCGCCCTCAACAGCAGCAGCAGCTCACTCCTTCCTCTGGGCCTTGCTGATTTTTCCCAGAACTTCCCCTGTTCCTTTCAATAGTTCGTTAGCTCTGTTCAAAGGGAGAAAAATGACAACATGATTTGACAAACTGAGTTGCTGCTTTGCCCAGGTCGCCGCATGCTGTTATAATTTTGGGCAAGCAAAGGTGTGGAATAATTAAACTGTCATCACTATAGACTTTCCTTTGCTGAATTTCATGGCGATGCCTTGGATTTTAGACTGATGCAGCAGTAGGATCAAACCCTGCAGGTACTTTCAAGGTTAAACTGTAAGGTTTTCAGGGAATTTGATAGATTATTTCTTTATTAGGATTTATTTACCACCTTTTCGAAGGAATTCACCCAAGGCGGTGTACAGTAAGAATAGATCAAACAGAGCAATAGGCAATTACAGCAGTAAAAATATTCAAATAATACAAAGTACAGCACAGTATGGCTGGCCATAGGGGGGTTTGCTTGAATTAGTAGTGGTCAAGCCTCATGTTAATTGATGGTATTTGTCAGGGAATGTTGGTGTCTGTCCTCCTTTCCTCTCCCCCCTTTCAGTTCCCCTGGGTTTTCCCCTGGTAGAACCCAGGACTGCAAATCCCACAATTCACTGGGATGTAAGTTTAGAAACCAGGACTGGCTTTTTTTTTTTTTGTTACATTTGTACCCCGCACTTTCCCACTCATGGCAGGCTCAATGCGGCTTACATGGGGCAATGGAGGGTTAAGTGACTTGCCCAGAGTCACAAGGAGCTGCCTGTGCCTGAAGTGAGAATCAAACTCAGTTCCTCAGGACCAAAGTCCACCACCCTAACCACTAGGCCACTCCTCCACTGTTGCTACTATTTGAGATTCTACATGGAATGTTGCTATTCCACTAGCAACATTCCATGTAGAAGTCGGTCCTTGCAGATCACCAATGTGGTCGCGCAGGCTTCTACATGGAATGTTGCTAGTGGAATAGCAACATTCCATGTAGAATCTCCAATAGTAGCAACATTCCATGTAGAATCTCCAATAGTATCTATTTTATTTTTGTTACATTTGTACCCCGTGCTTTCCCACTCATGGCAGGCTCAATGCGGCTTACATGGGGCAATGGAGGGTTAAGTGACTTGCCCAGAGTCACAAGGAGCTGCCTGTGCCTGAAGTGGGAATCGAACTCAGTTCCTCAGTTCCCCAGGACCAAAGTCCACCTGGGCTTCTGCTGCTGTGCCCTGACCTGTTTGAGGACTGGTTAGCTTTTCGAGTGTTTTAGGATATTGAGTTTTGAAGAAAAAAACATGAAAACATAGAACTCTTAAATACAAGACAAAACACCTCAAAATTATACCCCCCCCCCCCAATAAAAGGGATTGTAAAATAGACACTTATCCAGCTCTAGACTTGAGTGATCTTGCAGTTTTTAATATTTCCTATACACCGAAAAACACTTCAGCAAAATACAAGATGGGGCAAGGAACAAAACTGATCTTCTTGTGCTTGAGTTTTCTAATGGGGGTGGGGTGGGTGGGTGATACAGTGAGACAGCAGAGATGGAAATGCCTGGGGCTGGTCTTCATTTTCTGCAGTGAGACAGAAGAGAGAAACGCTTGAAATTATGCATTTGGCAGGTTGACCTCATGTTTCTGACAAATACCAGTGAGGAAATCACACTCTTCCTAACAGTTTTTTTTATTAATAAGAATAATCATTAAAAAATGTTCTTACGAACATCTGGTCCTCATGAGGCACCCTTTGAGTCTACCAGACAGAGTGCCATTTTTCCCTACACCCTTACTTTTGGAATAATCTTCCAATCACATTATGTGCTGAACAAACCTATCTTAAATTTCGGAAAGGGTTGAAAACTTTGCTATTTGCATGTGCCTTCAGAGCTTCCACTGCCCTGAACTAGGCTGGATTACTTGCTCTGGGAATGGCCTCTTGAGTACTTGTATGTATGATTTCTTTCCCGTTACAGACTTTTGGCGTTCTTTTCAATTTCTGTTTGATTGTGAACCATTTTGACTTGTTAGCTTAATAAAAGCAGATAGAGAAATTCCAAAGAAATATATCAATCAATCAATCAATCAACAAGCATCTGCTACATGTGAGGAACCCCTTCACCCGCCAACACCCTCTCATTCAGGGCCCCTTTTACTAAGATGCGTAGGTGCCTACACATGCCCAAAGCGTTCCAAATTGGAGTTACCGCCCGGTTACCACATTGCCCTTGTGGTAATTTAAATTTTGGCATGTGTCTGCTATGCGCAGCTGAAAAATATTTTTTATCTTCTGGTGCACATAGTGGACATGCCAAGTGGCATCTGATGTGTGTAGGTCGTTACTGTCCAAATTCTTTACCACTAGGTCTATGGCTGGCGGTAAGGACTCAGACCCAAAATGGATGCGTGGCAATTTTGATTTTGCCGCACGTCCATTTTCGGGGGAAAAAAGAGGCCTTTTTTTTTCACAGGTGCACTGAAAAATGATTCTGCATGTGCCCAAAACCCGCGCCTAAACTGTTGGATTATTTGTAGTAAATAATTAGCAGATTTTAGTACACACAGCTTCAGCTTTAGAAATGTTAATTTCTTTCTTCATCTCTCTCTCATTCACCCCTGAATAATTCACTGCTGAGTCACTTTAAAGTTGAAGTAACAAAACATCTGTTTACTCACAGTTTGTAGTTAGATTATAATCAGACAGGCTTATATATACATATTACTATACATTTGTATTATCAGCTCCTTCCATGTGCTTAGATGGTAATGGATGCTCACACCACCATAGATCCTCTCAGGTTAGGAGAGATCATGAGCTCCATGTGCTCCATGTGCTGTGTCTGCTGCATCTAACCCCCACAGGAAGTTGCATAGCTGTGTGACCTCTCTAAGTAATTCACATCAGAGGTCACAGAGTAATCACAGAGAAATAATAGGTGACAGGCAATGCATGTAAAATACAATTACATTCCAACAAACCCCTTCTCATGCATAACTGTCATGCAATTATTTATTCATACAAAGTCCAAGCTTTATACGCAGATTCACAAAATGTTCTCTGGGTAACGGTTTGGTCATGATGTCAGCTGTCATCTCACTGGTGTGACAATAGTGTAGACTGATGACCCCTTCTTTCGCCAACTCTCGCACGTTGTGGTATTTCGTTGCGATGTGCTTGGTGCGTGACTGAACCTTGTCATTCTGTGACAGTCGGATGCAGCTCTGATTATCTTCCATTATCTGGATTGGTCTCTTTTCAGCTATTCCGAAATCCAGCAAAAGTTTTTCAATCCACATCAGTTCTCTGCACGCTTCCGATACGGCCACGTATTCAGCTTCTGTAGAAGACAAACTCACAATACTTTGTTTATGACTGCCCCATGAAATTTGTACATTTCCATACATAAACACATATCCACTTGTGGATTTATAATCAGAATGATCCCCTGCCCAATCTGAATCACAGTAACATATTAGTTTTGGATTACTATTGGCTGAAATCTTTAATTTACAATCAATGGTACCCTTTAAATACCTTACCATCCTTTTAACTGCAGTCCAATCTGATTTGGTAGGTGAGCTGACCCTTCTGCTCAAAATTCCTACTGCATTTGCTATATCAGCCCTGTATGTGGTAGTTAGATATAAAAGCTTACCTATGGCTGATCTATATTGGATGTTATCTGGTAAAGGTTCTCTTACTGTTTCATCCTTCAGAAAATCAGTGATCATGGGAGTGCTTACAACTTGGGCATCTTGCATACCTAAACTTTCAATAAGCTCATTTATTTTCTGCTTCTGGCTTAGAAGATAAGAACCATCATTTTGTTTCTCAATTTCTATACCAAGATAGTATGACACATTACCCAGTTCTTTTATCTCAACATTGTGGTTTAAACACTTTACAATGTCCTTGTACTCTTGCTCACTTTTGCTTGCAATGAGCAGATCATCAACAAAAGCTAAAATGTATGCATATTGTCCATTTGTGCACCTAGTGTACAAACATTTATCTGCTTCACCTTGCTTAAATCCTAAATTTGTCAATATTTCATGCAATTTTTCATTCCAACATTCTGCACTTTGCTTTAATCCATAAAGACCTTTGTTTAATTTACACACTAGCTGTCTTTGTTTTGTATTTATGAAACCTGTTGGCTGTTCCATGTACAAGTCTTCAGTTATTTCTCCGTGAAGAAATGCTGTTTTCACATCAATGTGGTTGACTTGCATGCCTTTTGAGACTGCAATGCTCAGAAGTGTTCTAATTGTCGTGTGTTTCACTACAGGTGCAAACACTTCATCAAAATCTTCTCCATATTTTTGAAGATATCCCTTTGCCACTAATCTGGCTTTATACCTTTCCACTTTTCCTTGTGCATTCCTTTTTAACTTGAATACCCATTTGCATCCTATAGCTTTCTTGCCAGGAGGTAATTTTGTAAGAATCCAAGTATTATTTTTATCCAATGCATCAATTTCTTCTTGTGCAGCTTTATGCCATTCAGCAGCTTCTTCTGCTGGCATTTTCTCAATCTCATCCCATGTTAAGGGCTCTTGAGCTTCTGCTGACTTTGTTAAGTAAGACAGTCTTGGGGGTGGAACACCTTTGTTTTCCCTGGATGAGCGTCTGACAACAGGTTGGTCTGACCTTTCCGCATCCTCAAAATCTGAGAGTCCTTCTCCAATTGATTCCCCTTCTCCAACTGTACTGTCTTCTTCAATGATCCTTTCTGTGTCTGTTTCCTCTGCCTGTTCCTCGTTAGATACAGATGAGTTGCTTTCAGACATCTGCCTTGGTATGGCATTTATATACACTGGCATGTCTATTATGGTTCTAGTTTCATATTCTGGATGATAAGGCTCATCTGGGATAATCCAGCCTTTATCAACCCTTTTGTTTTCATCAAAATATGTAACATGTCTTATGCCAACAATGCCAGTTTTCAGATTCAAAATTCTATATCCTTTGTGTCCTGGAGCATAGCCAACTAAAATGCCCCTTTCTGTTGTGGAATCCAGCTTATGCCTTCTTTGCTTTGGTACATGAGCATATGCTGTACTTCCAAATGTTCTTATGTGTGACAGGTTTGGCTTCCTACCATGCCATGTCTCATGTGGTGTGCGCTCAGCGCCTTTAGTTGGCATTCTGTTTTGTAGGTACACTGCTGTGAGAATGGCTTCCCCCCATAGTCTTTTAGGGAGATTGCTATCTGACAGCATACACCTGGTCATTTCCACAAGTGACCTAAATTTTCTCTCTGCAACAGAATTTTGCTCTGGTGTATAAGCTACTGTTGTGATATGTTGAATGCCTTCTTGTTCTAGAAATGTGTGCATGCTTTGTGAAGTGAACTCACCACCATTGTCGGTCTGAAGAACCTTTGGTTTTCTTTCAAATTTATTGCTCACCATGGCTACGTATTTCTTCAGCATGTCTGTGACTTGACTTTTCTCTTTCAGCAAATAGGCCACACAATATCTAGAGAAATCATCCAAGAATATTAGCACAAATCTGTTATTTCCCAATGATGGGATATTAAACGGTCCACATAAGTCACTGTGTATTAAGTCCAGCACTTTATTACTCCTATTTCCTGTGTATGCAGGAAATGAGGGTCTCACACCTTTTTGAGTAACACAGTCTATGCATTTCTCCATTTTACCAGCATCTGCACTTATCTGAATGCCGGTGGCCAGTTGCTTACTGTAAAGATCCTGGATCACCTTAGAATCACGATGTCCCAGGCGGCGGTGCCAGATTTCCAGACTACATTTACCATCATTCTTCCTTACTTGCACCATATGTGAGGCTTCACCTGAAATGTTCAGCTTATAAACATCATTATGCATAAAAGCTTCAGCATACACTTCATCATTTTTAGAGATTGTGCACTTACTGTTTTCAAAATGAATCGCAAATCCCTTCTTATCTAATGTAGATACACTAAGCATATTGCAAACTGCTTGGGGAATATACAAGACATCACTTACAGGAATTTCTTTAACTTCATTAGACACTTTGCATTTTAAGAATCCAATACCTTTTGCTTGGATCTTAGCAGTCCCTGCGTTTGCAGTTTTAAGAATACCTTCCTCTGGACACATTTCCTGAAAGAAATCCTTACAATTGGTTAAATGGCATGTGCTCCCCGAATCCAAAATCCAAGTACTTTCATTTGAATTATTATTTACCATAGTCAAAGATTTTTCTGCCATTAGAAAGCCCTTGTGTTTATCTTTGTCCTTCATACATTTCCTGGTTTGAAAATTCTTTAGTTCCATTGGCTTAGGTGAGCTAGAGGGAGTGTTTTGTGTTTCCTTACACCATTTAGATACATGTCCCTCCTTTCCACATGAGTAGCAAATCAGCTTGCCCTTGGGTGGAGTTTTCCCATAGCTCCGCCTTCCTCTGTTCTTTGCCAAGAAATTTGTTTCATTTCTCTCTGACTTGCTTTGAGAACACATCTCCTCAGAATCATTTATTATGCATTCCTGCCTTAGTTTTGATGTTGTCTGTTCAAAAGATTGCCCTTCAATGGCCTCATTTACAGACCTAAAAACATCAAACTTCTTTGATAGTGAGGTAAAAAGAAATGCTCTTTTCAATGCATCACACATGGGAATTCCAGAAAGTTCTAGCTTTTGAAATGAAGACATAAGATGCATAATGTGATCATTACATTTACTTTTATCCCTTAATTTGGTTTCATTCAACTCTGCCAACCAAATTGGTTGCTGCTTTGCATATGTAGTTGCATACATAGTTCTCAGTTTATATAAAATGTCCTTTGGTGTATCTTTTCCCTCCACTAATATGGCTTGTTTCTCTGAGAGAGCTTCCAAAAGCATGCACTTCACATAATAGTTTGCATTGTCCCATTCAGCCATATTTTCAGCTGTTCTGTCTTGGTCTAAGCATATATTTAATCTTTTTGCTCGAAGGAGACATATGAATCTTAGTTCCCACTGCCGATAATTAAACTCAGTTAATCTAGGCACCTTGAGAGAATAGAACAATGGTGAATTTCTTCCCTCAGCCATTTTCTTAGCCTTCTGTCTGCTGTGTGGGGGGAGAGAGAGACAGACTGAATCTTTCCTTTAAAACTTAAGAGAAAAATGTGGCCTTTTTTTCTGCCTGGTAATATTTCTCTTCTTTTTCAATTCCTGGCCCTGGGCCCGTAACCCTTTTGTTGGATTATTTGTAGTAAATAATTAGCAGATTTTAGTACACACAGCTTCAGCTTTAGAAATGTTAATTTCTTTCTTCATCTCTCTCTCATTCACCCCTGAATAATTCACTGCTGAGTCACTTTAAAGTTGAAGTAACAAAACATCTGTTTACTCACAGTTTGTAGTTAGATTATAATCAGACAGGCTTATATATACATATTACTATACATTTGTATTATCAGCTCCTTCCATGTGCTTAGATGGTAATGGATGCTCACACCACCATAGATCCTCTCAGGTTAGGAGAGATCATGAGCTCCATGTGCTCCATGTGCTGTGTCTGCTGCATCTAACCCCCACAGGAAGTTGCATAGCTGTGTGACCTCTCTAAGTAATTCACATCAGAGGTCACAGAGTAATCACAGAGAAATAATAGGTGACAGGCAATGCATGTAAAATACAATTACATTCCAACATAAACTACTGCAAGCCATTTTCAGTGCGTCTTTATAAAAGGACCCCTCCGTTTGTGGTTTTGATTTGGAAAAATGTTATATGTACAGGGAAAGTGCATTAAATACTACTATTAATAATCATTTCTTGTCTGCAGTGTTGTACACATTATATGCAGGTACTTTCTCTGCCTCTAGAGGGCTCACAATCCAAGTTTTTCTACCTGGCGCAACGGAGGGTTAATTGACTTGCCCAAGGTCACAAGGAGCTGTAGTGGGAAACCCAGGTTGCCAAGGTCAAAGCCCACTGCACTAATCATTAGGCTGCTCCTTCATAAACCTCTTGATCTAATGCCCATAAAGCTGATTATACATGTTAAAATAAATTTACATGCAATAATTTCTGAAACAAACTGAAAAAACATCTGAAAAAATCCAGAGACATTTCCAAAATGAACCATATTCCTACTCAGGGCCCTCAGCTTAAGTCAATGCCAGTTCTGGTTTTCAAACTCTCATTCCCAGTGCATCCTATAGGGCAACAGAATAGCTGGGCCATGGCAGGATCATGTGAAGTCAGGGTGGCAGCTGTACCCTCTCAGCTCTGAGAAACTTTGCCTTGCATCTGTAGATTATTTGCAGTCATTTCTGAGACCAGCCGTTCTGTAACAGTTTCCCATTGTGCAGCTCAGCTGGCTTTCTCTAAACCAGTCTGAATGCTGTATGTTCCTCGTCTCTCATCACTAGAAGGTACGGAATTTCCCTGCCTGTGATCAATAAAACTTCCAACAAGCTTAGAGATGGATGTTCTGAATGCAGGAAGACATTTGCAGCCCCTAAAAGAGCCTCCTCGGGCCAGAGACCTGGGGAGGGGATATTCTAGGACCTGTTACACCATCCCACCACTATCAATGCATTAAGGAAACACTCTGCTGGGAAACATGACTCAGACATTGCATCTCGAGCCAGAACGAACCGGGAAATTTTCTGGGATGGCTCAGTGGTGCATAGATTGATTACATATGGTCCCATGTTAGGGGGAGGAAAGGGCAAAGGTTCTATTGAATTCCTCCCTACCCATCTTCAAATCTCTGCTTAAAACTCACCTCTTCAATGCTGCCTTCGGCGCCTAACCGCTTGAGAAATATAGAATGCCCCAATCTATCCACCCTATCAGATTAACTGTTCACTCGTCCTCTAGATTGTACACTTATCTTTAGATTGTTCTCTTGTCTTTTAGATTGTAAGCTCTTTGAGCAGGGACCGTCCTTCTATGTTTAAAATGTACAGCGCTGCGTAACCCTAGTAGCGCTTTAGAAATGTTAGTAGTTAGCTAGTTAGTATTGAATTCCTCTTAAATTTCAACTGTAAGCTCTATCCATCATCTTCCTGTTCTCCTCTTATCACTCTTGCCTAAGTTCCGCTAACGTCTTAATGTGATGGAGATTGTGAGAGCATTCTTACAGATTTGTAGTAAGGGTTCCTCTTCTCCTAGAAATTATCCTGCCTGTTGCCGAATCGGTCCCTCTACTGCTATAAGAGGTGCCGACTCGGCTGATTCAAGAATTTAAGATGTGTCATGCGGAATCTGTTCTAGGGTCCATCAAGCTCAGCATCCTGTCTCTCACATAAAGCTTCCAAGTTACTCGGTTCCTAGAGGGGGATTTTAGGCTAATCCTAGACTTTTGTCTGCCCTATTCTGAAGCACTGAGTGCACTAGGTAGATCTAAGGACTACAAATTCCACAATGCTTTGGGATGCAAGTTAAAAATTGGGACTGGAAAACCATCTCCCTCCTGGAACTGGGTAACCTGGCATCTCTGCTGATTGGGTCACTAAGAAACGCCTAACAGTTTCCAAATAGTAGATTCATTCTTTATTGCTCACTTCCAGGGATAATTTCCCCAAGTCTATCTGGCTACTAATTGGTTATAGGTTTTTCCAAGAGAGAAACCAAGGAGTAGAGTAGATTGGCTCTTCCAATGAACCGAGAGAGACGATAGTTAAAAAATGTGATCTTTATTGGAACAACTCAAAAGGCTCAACACAGCTGTCGTGTTTCGGCATCAAAACGTCTCCTTCAGGAGTCTCGTGATGTTCGTTGTTCAGAGATAGGCAAAATTTCCTGAGATCACATACAACTTTGAATGAATAAAGTAGATCCAAAGTCCATGAGAATGCATAAAGCTGATAGAAATTTGTATGCATTCTTACGGACTTTGATTCTACTTTATTCATTCAAAGTTGTATGTGATCTCAGGAAATTTTGCCTATCTCAGAAGAATGAACATCACGAGACTCCTGAAGGAGGCATTTTGATGCCGAAACACGGCAGCTGTGGTGAGCCTTTTGAGTTGTTCCAATAAAGATCACATTTTTGAACTATCGTCTCCCCCAGTTCATTGGAAGAGCTAATGTACCCTATTCCATGGTTTCTCTCTTGCTGGTGTATGTAGGGATTGATCGTTCCTCCACTTTATAGGTTTTACCACAAGGAACCTGATCCAAGCCTTTTTAAACCCAGCTATGGTATAAGCCGTAACCACATCTTCCACCAGCAATCTCTTGGGTTGTGGTCCTGTGAGCTATCAGAAGCAAACCCAATGCCGACACCCCCTACCTCTGTGTGGGAAACCTCCCAGGGGGATCTGCAGGGAGTTCTGCTAGAGGTACAGCAGGGTCGCTCTTTTCTCTGAGCTAGTACTGAATCTATGTCCCTTAAATCAAAGTTCTAGTCCATTCTTTGGCCATAAAAAGATGTGGTAATGTGGGAGTTTACCGTCACTAAGCCTAGATTTAATGCAGCACTTTTGGGAGATTAAATTTTTTTTTTTATTGCAGGTCATGTGTGACTGTTGCAGTTAGTGCACTGTACCTACATAGAGTGAACGCAGGAGCACTTGTGGAGGGGCATAATCGAACGGGGCACCCAAGTTTTCCTGAGGGTGTCCTCACAGGATGTCCTTGCAAAGGGGCGGGGAAACCCGTATTATCAAAACAAGATGGGTGTCTATCTTTCGTTTCAATAATACGGTTGGGGACGCCCAAATCTCAACATTTAGGTCGACCTTAGAGATGATTGTCCCTGGTTTTTTGCGATAATGGAAACCAAGGACGTCCATCTCAGAAACGACGAAATCCAAGTCATTTGGTCGTGGGAGGAGCCAGCATTTGTAGTGCACTGGTCCCCCTGACATGCCAGGACACCAACCGGGCACCCTAGGGGGCACTGCAGTGGACTTCAGAAAAAGCTCCCAGGTGCACAGCTCCCTTACCTTGGGTACTGAGCCCCCCAAACCTGCCCAAAACCCACTCCCCACAACTGTACACCACTACCATAGCCCTTAGGGATGAAGGGGCACCTACATGTGGGTACAGTGGGTTTGTGGCGGGTTTCGGAGGGCTCACATTTACCACCACAAGTTTAACAGGTAGGGGGGGATGGGGCTGGGTCCGTCTGCCTGAAGTGCACTGCAGTACCCACTAAAACTGCTCCAGGGACCTGCATACTGCTGTCATGGAGCTGGGTATGATATTTGAGGCTGGAAAAAAATATTAAATTTGTTTTTGTTCAGGGTGGGAGGGGGTTAGTGACCTCTGGAGGAGTAGGGTGAGGTCATCCCCGATTCCCTCCAGTGGTCATCTGGTCATTTAGGGCACATTTTTGTGGCTCGGTCATTAAAAAAAAAAAAAGGACCAAGTAAAGTCGGCTAAGTATTCGTCAGGGACGCCCTTCTTTTTTCCATTATCGACTGAGGACGCCCATGTGTTAAGCATGCCCCAGTCCCGCATTTGCTATGCTTCCGACACGCCCCCGTGAACTTTGGTCGTCCCCACGACGGAAAGCAGTTGAGGATGCCCAATATCGGCTTTCGATTATGCCGATTTGGGCGACCCTGGGAGAAGGACGCCCATCTTGTGATTTGTGTCGAAAGATGGGTGCCCTTCTCTTTCGAAAAAAAAGCCTGAAAGTCTCCTATTGAAGAGGTGCTTCCCACATTAACTCTGCATTAGCCAGATAGCACTCATTAAGTATAGTGTGCTAGCTGGTTAACACTTGCACACTCGCTCTTCACCCATGAAACGTCCCCTCCCAAAAAATATTTTTTAAAAATCAATAATGTGCAGGTTAGCGCATGCCAACAGGCAAAATACTGTGAAATGCTTTAACATGTTTCTGTGGTAGCCTGTTTGAGCATGCTGAGGGTTAAAGGTGTACTAGTGTACTGAGTGCAGCTTAATGGTTAATGCAGTGGGTTAAGAACCTGGGGAACTGGGTTCAAATCCCACTGCAGCTGCTTGTAACCCTGGGCAAGTCACTTAGGGGGTCTTTTACTTAGGCACGCTGGCATTTTTAGCGTGCACTAAAAATAGGTGTGCATTAAACGCTAAAGATGCCCATAGGAATATATTACAAACAATAAGACACTCATGTAACTTTAAATAATGAAGGGAGCTTTCAATCGATTATTCTCCGTATACTCAACTTCTCAATTTACTTAACCTCTATATCATTCAGGTCCAGATGATCAGAAAGTCATAATAGGATCTGTCAGATCAACGCGTCCACCTCCTAATTGGCTACATATTTCTTCATGAGCCAAGCATACTTATATATAACAGAAGGAAAATTAAGAATAAGAATGATTGTGAAAGTATGAAAATAATTGAGAAAAATATATATATACTAGTAAAAAAGCCCCGTTTTTGATGCAAATGAAACGGGGGCTAGCAAGGTTTTCTTCTGTGTGCATGTGGGAGTGTGTGTGTCCCTGCCCTCTGCCCTCTCTCCCTTCCCCTGTGCTGTGTGTTCCCTCTGCTTTCTGTCCCCTCCCCCCTCAGAGTCGAGTCCTTCAGTGTTAAGTTTCCTGCTGTGCTGTGTTTGTGTTACAGAGATAGTGAGGGCTTTTGCCCTCTCCCCTCCCCCCTCTGAGTCCTTCACTGTTACAGAGAGAGCAATTTGATTTCGTGCTTTGCTGTGTTTTCCTTCACTGTTTGTGTTACAGAGAGAGCGAGGACGGGGCAGACACTCATGGGGAAACCGGATATCTCTCCCCCTTCACACTTCCGGCTGGAGGCTTCATTTAGAACGTTGGTGGTGCCTTTTATATATAGAGATATAAAATATCAAAAATGTAAGTCTAAGATACTATAGGATTGTTGAGAATTACGGTACCACCTGTATAAGTATGCTTGGCTCATGAAGAAATATTTAGCCAATTAGGAGGTGGACGTGTTGATCTGACAGATCCTATTATGACTTTCCGATCATCTGGACCTGGGTGATATAGAGGTTAAGTAAATTGAGAAGTTGAGCATACGGAGAACGATCATAGGAATACATTGGCATCTTTAGCATTTAACGCACGCCTATTTTTACCACGCACTAAAAACGCCAGTACGCCTAAGTGAAAGACCCCCCTTGATCCTCTATTGCCCCAGGTACAAAGTTTAGATTGTGAACCCACTAGGGACAGAAAAAGTACCTGCATATATAGTATATGTAAACCACCTTGGTTGTACCCACAGAAAGGGACCCTAAGTGGCACTGGGTAGAGTGTTTGTATAAGAGAGATCTCTCTCTCTCTGTCTCAGTTCATAAGCTACCTGCATGATGTGACAGGCTCAGGATTTTATAGAACAACAAAGAAAGCGGGAGAAAAACCAAAATAGACCAGATAGAAACCACAAAGAGTAAGACCACCCAAAAAGTTACTCTTTGTGGTTTCTATCTGGTCTATTTTGGTTTTTCTCCCGCTTTTTTTGTTGTTTTATGTGTGTTTTTGCGGGAGACCTGGACCTTTGTTTTTTGTTGGTTTGACAGTTCTTGTCAGGGTTTTATAGACCTCAATCATATCCTCCTCAGCTGTCTCTTTTCCAAGCTGGAGAGACCTAACCTCGTTAGCCTTTCCTCCTACGGGAGGAATTCCATCTCCTTTATCAATTAAAACGAAAATCATGCCCTGCCACCAGAACACAGCTCATTAAATCTCATGGTAATGAATTCATTAGCTATCAGTGGCGTACCAAGGGGGGGGGGGGGGTGGTCCGCCCCGGGTGCACGCCGCTGGGGCGGTGCTGCGGCGCGCGCCTGTCAGCTGAATTCGCTGACTTCGCTAACTTCGCTGCAGCTCCCTCTGCCCCGGAACAGGTTACTTCCTGTTCCGGCCAGGGCAGAGGGAGCTGCAGCGAAGTTAGCGAAGTCAGCAAACTCAGCTGACAGGCGCGCGCCGCAGCACACCCCCCCCAGTGGCATGCACCCGGGGGGAGTGTCATTTCACCGGGGGGGGGGGGGGCACATCGGCGATCCGCCCCGGGTGTCATGCCGGCTAGGATCGCCACTGTTGGCTATTAAACACTGATGCAGGGTGTCTTTAAAGCTGGACTGTAGTAAAAGGTTAACTTGTTCTTTTGTGCTCAGCCTTTTTCATCTGTTTACTATGGAGTACTTGTAACTTTTTGCTGGGTAAAAACGATGGCAGGAGTTTGGGGGAAATGTGTTGCAATAACAGTCAAGTTCTGGACTGCTGACTTCATAACAGAATACAATTCTACTAACACTCGGATCTGGGACCTGTTCAGCAGGACACATACCACCCCTCCCCCGCCTCTTTCCCATCTCCCCCACCTACCTTCCCCAGTGGCGTAGCCACAGGTGGGCCTGGGTGGGCCGGGGCCCACCCATTTAGGGCTCAGGCCCACCCAACAGTAGCACACGTTTAGCGGTAGCTGGTGGGGATCCCAAGCTCGGCCAGCTGAAGACTGTGAACGTTCAGTTTTCAGCGCATGCCTGCTGCAGAATGCCAAGGTAGAAAGAAGCGTTTTTCCACCAGCTGAGATATTTTTGGGTGGTGGTTGGGGGGGGGGGGAACAATTGGTGCCCACCCACTTCTTCCCTAGGCCCACTCAAAATCTGTTGTCTGGCTACGCCCCTGAGTCCTTCCCCTTACAATACCTCAATCAATAAAACTCACATACGCATCAACTTGGGATAACAGGAGGCTGCAGCTTCATTGATCAACAACTTTCAAACATATCCTTTTAGTGAAATCATTGAAGGGAGCGTGCCGGATGTGTGTGTGGGGGGGGGGGAGGGGGAGAGCAGGGCAGACAGTGTGGTGGCGCCGGAGACCAGCGCTGGATGAGGGCTTCAGCTGGCGGGAGTTGGGGACCCCTGCTGGCCAAACCAGGGGCCCAGATCAAATTTGGGGAGGCCCAGGCCCCTATGGCTCCATGTAGCTGTTCCACCGCTGTGCACATCAACCTTTCGCCTCCTGTCATACACTGCTCCTTTCGGTTTCTGCACGAGCGTACGTAAATCTGCACTACCCAAGCTGCAAAGGACTCGAATACAAATCAACTTACGCTTCCGATTTCTCTTACATATGCACACAACTGTGGAACGCTTTACCAAAAGCCTTGAAAACCAAGTACGACCACCTAAACTTCCGGAAATCACTAAAAACCAACCTGGTTAAAAAGGCATACCCTACCAATCCACCATAAATGCCTGATCTCTGCAACACAACAAAACTAAAGTACGTAATGGACATAACACAACTCTTCCGTTGTACGATTCCCTAGTGTGACTGTGGCCACTTGAACTTTATCTTACCACAACATCACTTTGTATTTGTTTACACCGGAGTCTGCAAACGCTTCTCCGGTACTATGTAAGTCACATTGAGCCTACAAATAGGTGGGAAAATGTGGGATACAAATGTAACAAATAAATAAATAAAATCCCAACAGGGAGTATATACCCCTCCCCCCTGAGCTACAGCTGGCAAATGGTAACAATATACAAACCCCCCATCCACCACTCACCATGTCAGCAAAGCAGCACATCCGCTTCCGGTGGTCGTCGCCGCCGCCAATTTTCCTCTTCCAGCTCCGCCATGACAGCAAGAGCCCCAACCTATGTGGACCTCCACACCTTTAATCAGGGTCACCCGACCTGTGTTCCAGCTCTGCCATGGCAGCAAGAGCCCCAGCCTGTGAGGAACTGCACATCTTTAATCAGGTTCACCCGACCCGTCTTTGAATGACCTGGCTCATCCCCCACGAGCCATCGATCCTGTAGCTCGGGTTTTTCCTCCGCTGCAACACCCCAACACTCGCCATCTGAAAAGACAAGACTACACCACATGGACAAACACTGGGCAGGAGGGTGGGAAAGCCACCTCCGAGGAGCAGGAACGCCCCGATCCTCTGAGGGGGCAACCTAATAAGGAACATCCTTGTCCTGCCTCCACCCACTCTCCCGGCCAATCCCCCTTCCCGTTGGGCTCGGAGGCAAACCGCCTGCCATTACCCTATTCAATCACAGCTGAGCAAAAGCCCGCCAGAACTACTGGACCTGTCCTGTTCCCAGAATTCTCTCGTGCCCGTGCCTCCTTGAACAGCCCAGCCCTCACTTAATCAGGCCCTTCGAGACAGGCTCTCGGGCTTGTCTTTTCTGCACAGGATAATATGGATGCTTACGTATAGACACAATTTATTTATTAAAAATTTTGCTCACATCTTTTTCAGTAGTAGCTCAAGGTGAGTTACATTCAGGTACTCTGGATATTTCTCTGTCCCAGGAGGACTCACAATCTAAGCTTGTACCTGAGGCAACGGAGGGTTAAGTGACTTGCCCAAGATAAAAAGGCACAACAGTGGGATTTGAACCAGCCACCTCTGGATTGCAAGACCGGTGCTCTAACCACTAGGCCACTCCTCCACTAGCAACAGTCTGTGTAGAATCTCAAATAGTAGCAACATTCCATGTTCCACTGCACTAACCACTAGGCTACTCCTCCACTAGTAACATTCCATATAGAAGCCTGCCCTTGCAGATCAGCAACGCAGCCGCGCAGGCTTCTGTTTCTGTGAGGCAGGCTTCTACATGGAATGTTGCTAGTGGAATAGCAACATTAACATTCCATGTAGAATCTCCTATAGTAGCAACATTCCATGTAGCATCTCAAGGTGAGTTACATTCAGGTACCCTGGATATTTGTCTGTCCCAGGAGGGCTCACAATCTAAGTTTGTACCTGAGGCAATGGAGGGTTAAGTGACTTGCCCAAGGTCACAAGAAGCAGCAGTGGGATTTGAACCAGTCACTTCTGGATTGCAAGACCAGTGCTCTAACCACTAGGCCACTGCAATTCTTTTCTGCACAAGAGTATAGCTGCTGCCAGAGCCCATCAGTGTGTGTGTGTGTGTGTGTGTGTGTGCTTTTGGCTTGCTCACCACCCCTTTTTCTGTGCAACTTATTTGCATATTATTTGGCTACTGCACTACGCAGCAAAATGTTTTCTTTCTGCTTGCATTAGGAAATTGTGCACTGAGCATGGCTCGAGGCAAGGTTACTACATCAGCCTTAGCGAATCAGTCCCTGCCTGTACAAGAACAGAATTCAAACTAATCTGACACAAGTCGGTAATATTATTTTATGTTCAAGTCACTGGTTTAGAGACAGGGGCTTAAGTCAATATTTAGGTAGTACCAGAACATGCAGTGGCAGATATATATCTGGCCGGGGGGGGGGTTAGGTGAATCAGGGCCGCTGCCCCAGGCCCTGTGCATTTGGCTCCCCCTCCCCCGTGTCACATGATGTGTCACTTTGACCTACTACTACTATTTAGCATTTCTATAGCGCTACAAGGCGTACGCAGCGCTGCACAAACATAGAAGAAAGATAGTCCCTGCTCAAAGAGCTTACAATCTAATAGACCTAATGTGCAACTTTGATTAAATTAGTCACTGCTATTTATTTATTTGTTGCATTTGTATCCCACATTTTCCCGCCTATTTGCAGGCTCAGTGTGGCTTACATAGTACCATGATGGCGATCGCCAGTTCCGGTATGAGAAATACAGGGTGGTATTGCGTTAGAGTTCATGAGTGACAGCGTACATTAGGTTGTCAGGAGAAAGAGTTAAGTTTTGTCCAGATCTGGTTTGAGTTTCGTTTTGTTGCAGGGTTCAGGCGTTTAAGTTGGATCATTAGGGTGTGCCTTTTTGACCAAGTTGGTTTTTTTAGTGCGTTCCATAGTTGCGTGCTTATGTAGGAGAAGATGGATGCGTAGGTTGATTTATATTTTAGTCCTTTGCAGCTAGGGTGGTTACTATTACTCTCTTAACTATCTGTATGTTCCATCTTTGCTGTCAATTAAATGTTCTATTAAATATTGTGTTGACATTGTAAGTAGTACACCATGCATTACCTTGTATTGTTATTTGAATATTTTTACTGCTGTAATTGTCTATTGCTCATGTTTGATTTATTCTTACTGTACAACGCCTTGAGTGAATTTTTTCAAAAAGGTGATAAATACATCCAAATAAATAATGTGTGGAGGAGTGGCCTACTGGTTAGGGTGGTGGACTTTGGTCCTGAGGAACTGAGTTCAATTCCCACTTCAGGCACAGGCAGCTCCTTGTGACTCTGGGCAAGTCACTTAACCCTCCATTGCCCCTTGTAAGCCGCATTGAGCCTGCCATGAGTGGGAAAGCGCAGGGTACAAATGCAACAAAAATAAAATAGATACTATTGGAGATTCTACATGGAATGTTGCTACTATTGGAGATTCTAAATGGAATGTTGCTATTCCACTAGCAACATTCTATGTAGAAGCCTGCGCGGACACATTGGTGATCTGCAAGGGCTAACTTCTACATGGAATGTTGCTAGTGGAATAGCAACATTCCATGTAGAATCTCAAATAGTAGCAACAGTGGAGGAGTGGCCTAGTGGTTAGTGCAGTGGACTTTGATCCTGGGGAACTGAGTTTGATTCCCACTTCAGGCACAGGCAGCTCCTTGTGACTCTGGGCAAGTCACTTAACCCTCCATTGCCCCATGTAAGCCGCATTGAGCCTGCCATGAGTGGGAAAGCGTGGGGTACAAATGTAACAAAATAAAAATGTCCCCTTACTTACAGATTACTGTTGCTGCTACTCTCTTCCCTGTGACAAAGCAGAGCAGTCTGCCACACCCATGAAAGCTAAGAAGATGGGAGGAGATCCAGCATTTCTAACCTGCTTCTGCTGAGGCTGTTTATTCTCTCTGATCTTCCCATTTTGGAGGTAGGGCCTCTGGGAGGTAGAGGAGCAGCTTTGGGCTTAGTTGTGTGGGGGGGAGGGGGATGGAGGAGGTGATAGTTGAGACTCAGGAATGTGGGAGGAGGGCTGAATCAATGTGACTGCCCCTGGTTCTGTCAGCCTATCAATACCAAAATCCTTTAATCTCCTATTGGCGCTAAATTACTATCTAAGAAAAAATGGAGGAAAAGTCTCAAATAACCTTAAGTGACTCCATTATTAACAGCTCAAGGACTTCAACTTTATGGAGCACTCTCTCTCATCATTGGCATAAAAACCTCCATATATTCCTATAATCTTGCAAAAAGTCTGGTTGATTTTACATTTTTTTTTAATAAACAAGAACTTATCTTGTCTTTCCAGGGTCAACGATGGCCAAGGTTTTGGGTCCTGCTCCACTCCTGCAAATTATTCTTCTGTCAGGCTAGGAAATACTTTTGATATGGAGAGAAGACCCTCCCTCCCATCTCCATAATCTCTGAGGGGCCTCCTTTCCCTCAGGGCCAGTCTTATAGACATGGATAGTTGACCACTGCTACCTCCCAACAGGTATAGTTTGGATTGGGCATGGGGGGTGGTGTTCCCAAGCACTGTGGGTACTAATACTGAATTGGTCCCTCTCTACCCACTCCTTACCCTTTGCCCTCTAAAGAGACCAGACAGACTGCACCTGTGCTTGCCCCTGATGTGCCACTTTGGGGGTGGGGTATAAGGCAGTCACCAGCAATACATATTTATTTAGATTTTGCTCCCACCTTTTTCAGTAGCAGCTCAAGGTGAGTTACATTCAGGTACTCTGGATATTTCTCTGTCCCAGGAGGGCTCACAATCTAAGTTTGTACCTGAGGCAGTGGAGGGTTAAGTGACTTGCCCAAGATCACAAGGAGCAGCAGTGGGATTTGAACCGGCCACCTCTGGATTGCAAGACTGGTGCTCTAAGTGGCCTAGTGGTTAGAGTGGTGGACTTGGGAACTGGGTTCGATTCCCTCTGCAGGCTCAGGCAGCTCCTTGTGACTCGGGGGCAAGTCACTTAACCCTCCATTGCCCCAGGTACAAATAAGTACCTGTATATAATATGTAAGCCACATTGAACCTGCTATGAGTGGGAAAGCGCAGGGTACAAATGTAAGAAAAATAAAATAAAAAATAACCACTAAGTCCACTCCTCCACTTAGAGCAACAGGGAACCAGGGTTAACCCTATAGGGTACGGGTGTCTTCTTGTGTTAGTATTGTGCATTGTTTTGCTGTTCTAATGGAAAGGTGACATCAAATTTAAATATGCAAATAAATGTTTCTACAGTTCACCAGGGCCATGGCCAATTTAGAATAACACAGAAAAGTGACTCACGCAAGCAGGGCTGTGGTTGCACCACGGGGGTGGCTGCCTATAGGAACTTGTCACTCAGCTCATGGGTAAATCCACCCCTGGCCACATCAGTGCCCACACAAAAATGTTCAAAGGAGTGGGAACATCAAAATCACTGAATGACAGTTACAAAAGCAATCGGTCATCAGAATCGTGCAAAGGACCCACTTTGCCCTTCCCTCGCCAGTCTCCCGAGGACAGTCTGCAGAGTGACATCCTGGAAAGTCACCCATCCCATCCCACTCGTGATTTGTCATTATCGCCCTGGGGAATATATCAGCCCAGGTTCGAGCCATCTCTCTCCCCAGGGTTCCATAGGCGTCCCTAAGATTTTACCTGGCACCTTTGTGGGCTCAGAGTAGTGCCAGCAAGCGATCGGGTCCAGAGCCAGGCTGACGCTGCGCTCGCTTTGTCTTTAAGAGGCTCCCGGCCAGGGCTAGAGCCCATTAAATCCCCCCACGTGACTGCCCACGAAGCGCCTGAGTGAGCAGGGCTGAAGGGAGCCAGACTGAGCGTGACCCAGGAGAAGGCGAGCCGCAATGCGAGCCAAGTGACCCCCCCCCCCACCCTCCTCCCACCGAGCCACCGGCGACCGAGCGAGCACCATGCCCGAGCAGATCAGTCTCTCCGAGTTCCTGGCCGTCACTTCGGAGGACCTGCAGTCACCGGCTGTCTCCACCTTCACCTCCAAGATGCAGAAATGCAGGGGGGCCGTGGCTGCCTTGGAAGAGGTGAGGAGATCGCGGAGAGAGGGGGTGGGTGAGAGCGAGACCCGAAGGAGAAGGGGCTTTTCTTTGTTTGCACCAGGGGCTTCAGGAGGAGTTGGACCGGTTCTGCTTTCTTGGCTGAGGAGAGAAACGACCCGGTGCGTCGCGATTACTGGGCAGATTTGGGGGGGGGGGGGGGGAGAAGAACCTCAAACCCCCGATTTCTAACTCTCTCTCTGTCCTTTTCATTGCTCTCTTTCGCTTTCTTTTCACCCTTTCTTGTTTGTTTTTTTCCCTGGCTCGTGCGTTGATTTCATTCTGTTCTTGTAGAATGGGTCACCCTTTCTTTTCCCCCTCTCCCACGATCCCACCAGTTGCACTGGGTGGTAATACTGAATATTGATCCTACATTTGGATTTGGGCAAAATCTTCCCTGCCAGCCAGGTACAACGTGGACAGGGAGGCAGCCCATAAATGACTATCGCAGCCAGGCCAGTGCTAACAAACTCCACATGGGATGTACAGAGTAGCGCTCCCTTTTCTTCTTTGAAATCGTTCTCATTTAACTGGGGTCTACTTTGCCCCTCAGTGGTTTGCTCTGTAAAACTCTCCAGGGCAGTTTTTCTTTAACTCTGCTATTGAACAGGAATTTTGGAAGACTCTTTAACTCCCAGGCTTCTTTTGCAACTGTTCAGCTTTTCCGCATTATTTGCTTGCAGTCTGGTTTACTTGATCTTTTTGTCTGTTTACCTTGCTGCAAGTTTCCTTCCCTGGCAGATCAATGATAACCTGTATTTCATCTGTCCGCTATATGTGGAGCGATTCAAGTGCAAAAGCGGGGGCAGTAGAGCCACCCTCTCCTCCCAAATTGTTAGGGTCTGGAGGGGGGTGGGTAGGGGGTAAAACAAAACAACTTTGTTATGAATCACCTTTTATTTTACGATCTGGCTTCTATTCCTCAAATGTCTGAAGAATGCCATTGTGTATATACTATCGTGACCCCTCCCCCATCCTACTCATGTGCAGGCAATACATATTTAGAATAAATAAAAATGTAAAGTTAATAGGGGGTGGATGGTGACCTATTACCTATCACATCCAGTGCCCCCCCCCCTCATTTTGTAGGCATCATAAGCTACTAAAGAAAGAATGGGCTTAGGAGAATGAGTTTTTTTTTAATAGACAAGGGGGCATGACCGTAATATCATCGTTTTATTTGGAAAAATAAAGCAAAAATACATACGAAATAAAGGAGCCCTTTTTTGTGGGTAGCACACTGCAAAACAGCACAACTGCAGGGCATGCGTTTGCCATGTGCTGTTTCCTGCAGCTAGAAAATAATTTTTATTTTCTAGCATGGGGGGGGGGGGGGCAGGGAGTAGCAAGCCAAACCACCACAAGGGTGGTGGTACACAAATTCCTACGAAAAGTAGAGTCTGAGGCGAGGGAGAGTAGGAGGAGTAGGCTCTTGAACAACACCAGTAGGCGACGTAGGTTAGGAACAATCTCTTTATTTAACTATACGCTCGACTCAATACAGCCATGTTTCAGCGCTACAAACGCCTTCTTCAGGAGTCTTGTGATATATAGATATACGAATATTAAGCGCAAAAAGAATGAAAGCAAGGCTTCTGCTACAATTGTAATCCACTGCCGATGCAGGAAAAACAGCTCAGCGTATTCAATTGCACTTCACAATACGCTGAGATGTTTTTCCTGCATCGGCAGTGGATTACAATTGTAGCAGAAGCCTTGCTTTCATTCTTTTTGAGCTTAATATTCGTATATCTATATATCACAAGACTCCTGAAGAAGGCGTTTGTAGCACTGAAACATGGCTGTATTGAGTCGCGCGTATAGTTAAATAAAGAGATTGTTCCTAACCTACGTCGCCTACTGGTGTTGTTCAAGAGCCTACTCCTCCTACTCCCCCTCTCCTCGGGAGCAGGGAGTAGGCATTCCCGGTGATAATCAGGCAATGCGGGCACATGAGTAGCACATGCAGTGGCATAGCCACAGGTGGGCTTGGGTGGGCCAGGGCCCACCCATTTATGGCTCAGGCCCGCCCAACAGTAGCACATGTTTAGTGGTAACTGGTGGGAATCCCAAGCTCTGCCAGCTGAAGATTTTCCCCTGATGGTAACGAAAACGCTACTCTCCATGACACCGGCACCTGCGCATGCTCAGTTTTCAGTGCAAATGCATGCCTGCTGCCAAGGTGGAAAGAAGCGTTTTCCCACCAGGTGAGATCATTTTTTTTGGGAGGGGGGAGAACACTTGGTGCCCACCCAATTCTTGCCTAGGCCCACCCAAAATCTGTTGTCTGGCTAAGCCCCTGAGCACATGAGCCGTTACTGCCTACTAAATAGGAGGCGGTAAGGGCAGGCGGTCATGGTTGCACGCTAATTTGGAAATTAGCGTGCGGCCATTAATAGCAGAAATAGAATTTTGGCTATTTTAAAGCCACGTTAAAAAGTGGCCGTAGCGCGCTGGAAACCCACTGCTAAAACTACCGCTGGCCACTTTTTAGCACAGCTTAGTAAAAGGACCCCCCCCCCCCCCAAATGTTAGGGGACTTGTCTGGAATGTTTTTACGTTTGGGGAGCGTGCCAGGTGCCCTTGACCTGGATTGGCCACTGTCGGTGACAGGATGCTGGGCTAGATGGACCTTTGGTCTTTCCCAGTGTGGCACTACTTATGTACTTATTGCCGGGGTAAAATGGCCGAATTTTCTGTTTTTTGTATTAATGGCCGTGCACCGATTTTGCCATTAAAACAGATGAGTGTGTCAGCCTTTACCACCACTCATTTTGCATGTAGTAAGGGCTCACATACTAATTGGTTAGCGTGGAGCAATGTAGCTGCCCTAGCCGATTAGCGCAGAACATGCCCACTCTCCGCCCCACCAGACAGTTCCCTAATGTGAAAAAAAGAAATGTTGTATTTTGATGCATGGGTCGTGCACGTACATCCTGAAATTACCAAGGGATGCCTCAGTGCACCCTGCGACATGCCATTTTGTTGTTCTGATAGCATGCGTTAACGCTTACCAAGCTTTGCAAAAGTGCCCCTTAGCTTGAGAGTCTACTAGAGACAGAGGTAGTACCTTTATATAACAATACATGTAAAAACCATGTTGGTTGAACCACAGAAAGGTGGTATATCGTATATATTACCCATTACTGAAAAGAAGTGAGAATCAGGGATAAGACCAAAAAGTGACACAGAGTCTTTTCCTGCTGAAGTTTAAATATTGTGCTGTACTTCTAGTGTCAAATTAATATTCTCCTTCTGTCCTGCCCCCCTGGAGCTTTGACTCCTGGGAGGGCTTTGCGGCCACATAATCTGGGGCAGGGATCTCAAGTTTACTGCGTAATATGAACTATGAGCAAAAATACTTTAATCACTGATCATAGAAAAAATGGATTTCACAGAGACGAGACGTTGCTCTGATGCTTTTTGCCTCACTTTGTTACAAGGATCATTTAACGCTACAGCTTTAAAAAGAGACACACATATTTTCTTTATAATTGGATAGAATTAAAAATCAACAGACGGTGAGAAGACTCCTGACACAGGCCTGCACGGCTGAAACACAGCTGTGTCGAGTCCCTTTCTCCCTGCTATCCTTTAATTAATAAAGTGTGTAAATTTTTTTTTTATATAAACAAGTGTCGTCTTTTTCATTTTTTAATTCTTTTATGTATTTGTATTTTTTAAATACAAATTTGATCTTTTTTTAAATTTTGGATTATCTTTGTTTTTGTTAGTCATCTTTGCTGTTTTGCTTTTTTTAAGAAATCACATTCCCAAATTAATTTGCTTGGCTTTGTTAGGATATTCAGGATCTACCAGCATGCAGCTAGTGAATAATTCTTACAATGTGAACTCTCGTATGGAGCCTTTCACTGAAACTAGATCATGATGTGTTTTATTCTGCAGCATGGGTAACAGCCCCCTTTGAGGTGGGATTCTGGTTGTCGGTTGCAATACATAATCTGGTCCACAGCTCCCAAAATAGAAGATGGTGTTACTGTTCCTTCCCAGAGTGGGTTAACCTGAGGCACAGAGAAATAAAGTGACACCAAGTTTCAAGAGTGGGAGGGTAAGGTTTCAACTGCTTTGTTTAGAATCTGGGATAAGCAGAGAGGATTCTGAGTTGGAAGGGCATTGGTGTTGCACGAGGAATAGACATATTAAATGGATCTTGCAGTCCCTGTCTTCGTTTTCTGTTTCTGTTTGAGCCACTTTCACTTCTCACCCCTGCTTTCTGGATATTTGATGGCTCATGGTGCCTGAGATGGAGGCAGTGGTGATGTGGGGGGTGGGGGGGGGGGGGGGTGGGGAGCTGTGTATGTGGCAGGACACCTCATTTCATAGCTGAGAATTCCAGACTTATATCCGAGTTGAAGTAAAGCATTTTAGGCAGATTTGGTAACTGTAGGATTATCCAGTGGATCGTTTTTCCACTATGCCATAGGAGCTCAACTCTAGAAGAAGTCATCATTTGAGCTCCAAAGGAAAGGTTGGGTTTGATCTCCTCCAATACCAATTGATTTATTCATTGGGCAGCCCATGGTATATGCAGTATTCTTCTCCAGCTCCATCATTTGAAGATATTCATTTTCTTCCTGTGTTGCTTCTTCACTGTCCAACTTTCACATTCATTTGAAATTACTGAAAACACCATGGCTTTGGTAAGTTGAATATTTGTGTGCTGAGATATATCTCTGCAGTTGAAGATCTTGTCTAGATCCTTCATAGCCATTCTGCCGACAGCAATATATCATTGGATTTCTTGACTGCTTATTGTTCTATTATTGATTACTGATCCAAGCAGGTTGAAGTTGTCTACTGTTTTGGTTATTTCTTCATCAAGAATGAAATTATAGATTTCACGAGTTGTTAGGATTTTTCTCTTTTTTACGTTAAAAGTGCAGGCCATTTTTGAGATTATGTTCCTTGATCTTGATAATCATATATTTAAGATGGTCTTCACTTTCGGCCAGTAACATAGTATCATCAGCATAGTGTAGGTTGGCGACGAGTCTTTCACCAGTTTTCACACCGCAGGTTTCTTCATATAGTCCTGCTTCTCTGATGATTTATTCTGCATATAGATTGAACAGATAAGGGGAAAGTGTACAGCCTTCTCATACATCTTTGCCAATTTTCAACCATTATGTTTCTTGTTCAATTCGATCAATGTAAAAGTTATTCCATCAGGTGATCTGGTTTACCCATGCTACGGCCCAGAGTTTTTCATGACTTATGCATTCAAGGGCCTTGCAGTAGTCTATATGTGGAAAAGCTTTTGGTATTCTTTTATCTTTCCGAGGATCCATCCTTGATGATGTCTCTTGTTCTTTGCCTTTTTGAGCCCTGTTTGAACTTCAGGCGGTTCTTGTTCCAGGTACAGTTGTAGAATCTTGAGAAGAATCTTGCTAGCATATGGGATCAGAGCGACCGTGCAATAATTTCCACAGTCACTCAGATCTCCTTGCTTCAGTATTTTTATGAACACAGAGTTTTTCCAGTCAATCAGCCATGATGTTGTCTTCCAAATTTCCTGGCAGAGCCTTGCAACAGCTTCATCTAGTTGCTGTAATACTGCAGGTGGAATGCCGTCAATGCTCGGTGCTTTGCTCTTTGATAAAGTTTTCAGTGCTCCTTCCACTTCATCTTTCATCACCAATGGTTCGAGGCTGGAATTTTCTCTTTAACTTTCAAAGTTTAAGGAAAATCGATCTTGTTCCTCCTCTGATTCTGTTTCCTTTCATGCATTGTATTACTTACATAAGTACATAAGCACCGCCATACCAGGCAAAGACCAAGGGTCCATCGAACCCAGCATCCTCCGACAGTGGCCAATCCAGGCTTCAACAACCCAGCAAACCCCCCCCCCCCCACAAATAAATAAACTTAATTCTTAATAATGTTCAATGGACTTTTCCCTCAGGAATCTGTCCAACCCCCCTTTAAATTCCGTAAGGCCAGCTGCTGTCACTACATTCTCTGGCAACGAGTTCCAGAGTCCAACTACACGCTGAGTAAAGAAAAACTTTCTCCTATTTGTTTTAAATCTACCATATTCTAGCTTCATCTTGTGTCCCTTGGTTTTGTTGTTGCTTAAAAGTGTAAACAAACGCTTCACATCTGTCCGCTCTACTCTGCTCATTATCTTGTAGACTTCTATCATATCATCCCTCATACCACCTTGTCTCATCTTGCAGCGCATTGGAAATTCTAGCTAAGTGCCTCTCTTTTTCCTTCTGATGAATACTTGCTGTTGGGTATGTTGAAAGCCTATTTTCTTGATGACCCTTTTCTGAGAAGCCCTGATGTTCCTACATTAGGTGATGGGTTTGGTTATATGCAGTACCTCCCTCAACAAAGCAAAGCAAGAATGTATGAATGGAAAGGGTGTTTTGGGGAAACACTGTACCCCAGATGGAAGGACGACTTTCTGATGTTAAGCATGAAAAAAACTGCAGCAAATGACCTGTTTAAAATAGCTCATTCTTTTTTTTTGTTCTTCCCACTGATAGAGAATATTTTACTTTTTAACACTATAGGGTTGCTTGGGTCATTTAGGGCTATCAAATTCCTCTGAACCTTTTCTGCCAAAATACTCACTAGAGGTAAGAAATCTGAATTCCGATCTCAGTTTGGGCACAAAATGGTCCTGAATCCTCTGGGTGAGTGTCTTCAAACAGGGCTTCTTTTCAGCATACTGTCAACAAATGTTGAAGAGACTTATTATTCAAAGAGAATAACTCTAGTTGTATGGCTTTCCTTTTATTAGAAATTGGAGCTGGTGGCAACCTTCAGGGGATTGGAGTGTCATGTCCTGATTTGGGGGACAGAACCGGGCTTAGGCCTCTTTTGTTGACTATTGATGACCAACACTAGCTGACTTTTGATGGTGCTTTGATTGGCTCTATCTTGTTCTATGGCTGGCTACATATGCTAGTTGACATAGGAACACTAAAGGTCACGAATTATGCCTCCATAAACAGACCCAGCAACCTTACCCACCTCCTGTCAGTAACTTATGCCAGAACATAGGACAGTAGTTTCCAAACCCTCAGCCACTCAGGTTTTCAGGATATCCACAGTGAATACGCATGAGATAAATCTGCATGGAATAGAGGCAGTACATGCAAATCCATCTCATGAATATTCATTGCAGAAAATCTGAAAACCTGACTGGCTATGAGTCCCCCAGGCACCCAGGTTTAGTCGGATACTGCCTTCTCTCCCCCTCCCCCTCCCCCTACACACATAAGAACATACTGGGTCAGACCAAT
Source organism: Microcaecilia unicolor (assembly GCF_901765095.1). Taxonomy (NCBI): domain Eukaryota; kingdom Metazoa; phylum Chordata; class Amphibia; order Gymnophiona; family Siphonopidae; genus Microcaecilia; species Microcaecilia unicolor. Next base: position 191,533,202 of record NC_044041.1, read on the forward strand.
GGTCCATCTAACCCGGTATCCTGCTTCCAGGTCACAAGTACCTGGCAGAAAGAAACCCAATTAGTAGCACCATTCCATGCTACCAATCCCAGGGCAAGCAGTGGCTTCCTCAGGGAACTTTCACCTATGAGGTCTCCCCAGGGGACAGGGAGTTGGGCTAGCCAGATGCTGAAGCTGAGTTCAGACCTGAAGAGAACTAGCTGGGATTAGAATTAGATGTTTGACAAAGACCCTGAATGTGCTCTGTGGAGAGGCTGTCTTGTTCTACCTGTAACAGAGAGTCTGGGGGAGGAGACGGAGCCCTGGATCTTTATAGCTAAACTTAGAGAAATACCGGAAATTCAGGTTTCTACAGCGTTGGTGGCTTAGGACTGTTTCTCCCCTTATACATGTATAAAGGAAATTCTCATATCACACTAGAATGATGGGACCCTTCCATTTGGTGCAAAGCTTCATCCACTTCTTTGTTTCCTGCCTGGCTGAAGCCTACAGCAGTCTCCCTTTTGCCCTCTTATTTTGGGATTGACAGAAAAGGAATTCCTTCAGTGAGATCAAGCAAAACGCTGAGACGCCCTGTGTTTGCACTGCTGTTAGAATGCAGAGCACTGACAGTGCAAAGTTTCAGGTTTCAAGATAAAAAAAAAAATCTCTGTGTAGTTCTGTTCAAAAAGGCAAATCCTACTGACCCAACTTAAATGCCTAAACTCTGCAACACAGCAAAACCAAAGATCGTATTGAACACTATAGAACCTTCCTCTCTTCAACCCCATAAAAACAGAAACACACGAACCTTATTCTACCACAACATTACTGTATTTGTTCATACCGGAATTGGCGAACGCCTTTACGGTACTATGTAAGCCACATTGAGCCTGCAAATAGGTGGGAAAATGTGGGATACAAATGCAATAAATAAATAAATCTGAGATTCTAGATGGAATGTTGCTACTATTTGAGGTTCTAGATGGAATGTTGCTACTATTTGAGGTTCTACATGGAATGTTGCTACTATTTGAGGTTCTACATGGAATGTTGCTACTATCTGTATTTGTTTACACCGGAGTCTGCAAACGCCTCTCTGGTACTATGTAAGCCACATTGAGCCTGCAAATAGGTGGGAAAATGTGGGATACAAATGTAATAATAATAATAATAATAATTTATGGACTGTCCATTCACCTATGTGCTGTGACTCCCAGCTCTGCCTTCTGTTCTTATGTCACTTGCCTGATGGATCTCACTAAGGGCTAAATGCACTAACCCCACGTAAAGAGCCCTTTCCTTACCGATCCCTTAGCGAATCGGTCAGGAAAGGGCATGCAAATGAGCTGCTCGCTGTTAGCTCATTTGCACGCGATTTCCTTGGAAGCCGATATTTAAAGTGATTTAACTGGTCAGAAACAGCTTCCGGCTGCTTAAGTTGCTTGTTTTGGGGCTGACTGGTCATTTTCAGTGACACTTTAACAGGGGCGGACTGAGAGTACTCTGGGCCACCGCCACCGCCCCCCCACATGCTACCACCGCCCACCTTCTTCCATGCTGCTGATGCTGCCCACGGCGGCTCCACAGTTTAAAATGGCATCTGCAACCTCTCACTGTAGTCTCGCAAGAGTTTGCAGCCACCTTTTTAAACTACCGAGCCGGCACAGTGGCGGGGAGAACCGTCACTTCGCCTGGATGGCTGTAGTGTGCGGCAGCAGTGACAGCGGTGAGCAAGGGCAACCAGGCAGAGCCTCTGGGCCCCCTGGAACCTCTGGGCCCTTGGGCACTTCCTGGTTGCCCGAATGGTCAGTCCGCCCTGGCACTTAACCAATGGGCACCTATCTCAAAGCTGGTTATTTTGGGGGCATTCTGGGGGCGGAGTCTGCACTTGGCCGGTTAAGTTCCAGTATTCATCGTTATGGGGTGTCCCATAGCCAGTTAAGTGCTAAATATCGCACTTAACCAGCTAAGCTTTAGCCGGCTGCACCAAACTGGAAATTCAGTGCCAAAGCTCGGACATGGGCCAGCATTGAATTTCCAGGCATAGCACCAGCGGTGGCCCGCAAAAGATTGAGCACCAGGGCTGCTGAAAGGGGGGGGGGGCATGGGGGGGGGCAAAATTCCCTGGGCCTGGGCCTTCAAGGGGGGCCTAGTGCCAGGGTCTCTCTCTCTCTCTCTGCTCCTGACAGGACCAGGGTGATTGCATGCTGACAGGAGCAGGGGAGAGCAAACTCCGCTGCTGGGCCCCTTTTACGTTGCCTGCCAAGTAGCTGTTGGGCAGGCAATGCAGCAGAGCAGCGCTGGAGGAATACCTCTTCTGCTGGTGGGGCCTCGGGATTCCCACCAGCCAAGGTATTTGCAGTTCTGGCCAGGGGGTGGGGAGGGCGGCAGCGGTGGTGGCAATCCTGGGGGGGTGGGGGAGCGGCGGTGCTCCAGGGAGGGGAGGTAGAGGCCCTGCCTCAGGCCCGGCTCAGTCTTTCGGCAGCCCTATTAAGTGCTGCCGGCTGAATATTGACCCCCCATATGTTTAAATACTAAAGATTGTGTATCTGTCAGGATGTGTTTTGCTTTGACTGCAGCTTCTCTATGACGCCCTAGGCAACTGCCTAGTTTGTCCGATGGTTAAGCTGGTCCTGACTGACCTCGGGCTCTGTGAATAATGTGAAGGGAAAACTCAGATTTGAACTTACAATAACAGTAATTATTATTATTATTTATTGCATTTGTACCCCACATTATCCCACCTATTTGCAGGCTCAATGTGGCTTACAGAGTGTTGTTATGACATAGTCATGACAGGATCTAGACTTTATTTTATGGTTCAATAATACCGTGCTTTGGCTTAAACCTCAGCGGAGATATGCTGAGCCATAAAGACTTTCATGACAAAAGATTATCCTTTGCAGAGCCACAAAAGTATATTGTGCACTGTTTTCCTCCCAGGGCTATTTGCACAAGGGGAATTCGGGGTAGTTTGTGAGATAAATATTTGTACCGAGGTCTCGGTGCATATAGCTTTCAATTTAGAGGGCAGAGTTCTGGGAGTCATTTGGTTTGGAGAAAACTGGATTCTTTCCAGATTTTGGCCAGCACATCTGAAGAAAAGACTGACTCACCAAACCAATAAAGAAGCCAAGCTCTCCTGGGTTACCCCAGGGTTTTGAACTTGGTAAGCTCCCTTCACACTCCAAGCTTTTGGCTTCAGGGCACAGTGTGGATGGAGAACAGCTGAGAGACAGAGTTTGTGTGGGCTGCCAGGGGATCTCCAGGGAGCCTAATCACTTTCTTTTGTGTGTGTTTTAGTGTCTGGAAAGTGACCAAGCCGTTCTGCAAAGGATCAAGAAGCATGTGAAGGCGATGAATTTATCTGGCCTGGGTATGTTATTAGCCTGGAAGCTGAGGGAGGCACAGACAGAAGGAGAACACACACAGACATGAGTTTGGGGTAGAGATATAAGTGAAGAGAACCACATAGTGCAAGGAGAAACAGGTGTAGTGTGTGAGAGAGAGAGAGTGCGTAAGAGATTAGGGGAGATCCATATGGATAAAACACGGAGGAGAGAGAAATAAGCAGGAAGAAAGACAGACATGGGATTCAGGCAGTGGCGTACCAAGGGGGGGCGGTCCGCCCCGGTTGCACGCCGCTGGGGGGGGGGTGCCGCGCGCCTGTCAGCTCTGCTCATTCTCTGCTCCCTCTGCCCCGGATCAGGTTACTTCCTGTTCTGGGACAGAGGGAGCAGGGAACGAGCGAAGCTGACAGGCTCGCGGCACCCCCCCCCCCCCAGCAGGTTAAAATGCACCTGGGGGAGGTGTCCTTTCGCCGGGGGGGGGAGGTGTCCTTTCTCCGGGGGTGGGGGGTCGTGCTGCACCCGGGGGGGGGGGCGCATCAGCGATCCGCCCCGGGTGTCAGCCACCCTAGGAACAACGCCACTGGATTCAGGAGAAAAAGGGACCAGCAGAGACAGAGGGCAAACAGGAAAAGCAACAGCCAAAAATAGGATCAAAACTTCCCAATGGGGAGGGGTGCTTATGATAAGGGGGGAGGGAGAGAAGGAGATGGATAGAGGGTACACGTCTGACCACACACACACAAACTTGGAGAGAGAAGACTGAGCTACTACTGAAAAAGGTGTGAGCAAATCTAAATAAATAATATATACATTTGTGTTAAAGGCACATGTCCAAGGAGGAGTAACCATGAAGTGGAGCAGAGTGAACTTCAGGTTTCTCAGTTAATCACTGGTTCTACTCCCTGAACACCTGGGGGAAATGAGGGGGGGGGGGGGGCTTTGGGGAAGCTCCTCTAGCACTAAAGCAATTTGAAAAGCGCACACTTCATGTGATGTTTCCCCTGTCCTTGCACCTCAGCCACCCACCTTTGCACACTCCTGGTCCCATCATGGGGTTGTGTGCACGGTGGCCTCTCTCTTTCCCTTGTTCCCCCTCACCCTCTTGTACGTCCCCTCTCCCTGCCCTTTGCAAATCTCCCTCTTCCCTTCCCTCCACTCCTTCATTTACAAGGGGGGAGGGGAGACTGGAACTCCCACAGGCTCTTCATTTTTTTTCTGTTGCTCTTCTCTTGGGAAGGGGATGCGGTATCACCTTTCTGTGGTTACTGTCAACCTGGCATACTTATTTTGTACCAGGGGCAATGGGGAATGAAGTGACTTGCTCAGAGTCACAAGGAGTTGCAGTGGGAATCGAACCCAGTTCCCCTGGTTCTCAGGTTACTGCACTAACCATTAAGCTACTCATCCACCTCTCCTTGTATGTGAGCAAACAGATGCAAATGGAGGACAGATGGATGGAGAGGTAAACAGACAGATGGAGCCTCCCTATCGGGCAGCCTTACTTGGGCCAAACATGCCCCATCAAGTGCGTTGGGGAAAATAATGCTTATATTTTGGGGGTTCCTTGTCAGCATTGATTTATCATTCTCTCCACTTTCGAACGTTGCTCAGAGCTGTTTTCTGCTTTGCTTTCCAGCTCATGTAGAGAATGAAGACCAGTACAGTGAAGCCCTGGAGATTCTTGGTAACAACCATCTGTCGCAGAACAATCACGAGCTGTCTACAGGGTTTCTGAATCTTGCCGTCTTCACCAGGGAAGTTAGTGCTCTCCTGAAGAACCTGGTGAGCATTTACAGGTCACAGCTTGAGGGTGATAGTTTTTTTTTTTTTTAAACATTGTATTTGTTGTCCCCCTTGCTTAAGGCTTCATTTTCTTGCTGGCTGGAAGGAAAAACTCTTAGGCCCATGATTCCCAAACCCGGTCCTGGAGGCCCCCCCCCAGCCAGTCAGGTTTTCAGGATATCCCCAATGAATATGCATTTGGATTGTATCGTTTAATCGCTCCATGGTGCGACCGCACCTCGAATATTGTGTCCAATTCTGGTCGCCGCATCTCAAAAAAGATATAAAAGAATTGGAGAAGGTGCAGAGAAGGGCGACGAAAATGATAAAAGGGATGGAACGACTTCCCTATGAGGAAAGGCTAAGATGGTTAGGGCTCTTCAGCTTGGAGAAAAGGCTGCTGAGGGGTGATATGATAGAAGTCTACAAGATAATGAGCGGAGTAGAGCGGACAGATGTGAAGCGTTTGTTCACACTTTCAAACAACTACAGAACCAGGGGACACAAGATGAAGCTAGAATATGGTAGATTTAAAACAAATAGGAGAAAGTTTTTCTTTACTCAGCGTGTAGTTAAGATTCTGGAACTCGTTGCCGGAAAATTTAGTGACAGCAGCTGGCCTTACGGAATTTAAAGGGGGTTTGGACAGATTCCTGAGGGAAAAGTCCATTGAACATTATTAATGTTTTGTTTTTTTTTTTTTTTTTTTGGGGGGGGGGGGGGGGGTTACCGGGTTCTTGAAGCCTGGATTGGCCGCTGTCAGAGACAGGATGCTGGGCTTGATGGACCCTTGGTCTTTTCCCAGTATGACGGTGCTTATGTGATTGGAATGCATATTCATTGGGGATATCCTGAAAATAACTACTAATCTCTATGAAATAAGTTTATAATAGATAGAATGCAAACGTAGTCAAGCTCATGTAAATAAGGCCATTTTGTATTCCTCGCCAAAGCTCAGAAAAGAGCACCCAAAACAAAACTGTCTTACTGCTGCAAAAAATAACACCAGGTCGGAGCCGGCATTAGGCTATTGGAAGAGAGGATTTCTCCTGATTCTCTCATGGTTTTTTTCTGCAAAATCTGCCAGTTTTGATTGCTTTTGGAAGCAGAAGGAAGCCTGTGGAAGCCCCTTAAGCGCTGGTTCTGAGAAACAGCAGACCCAAGCGAAAGCACACATTGGCGTCTGTTTTCCGTGTCTAAATTTAAAGCATCCAGGCAAAAAAAAAAAAAAAATTACAAACACTTAATCTTTAGGCCACAGAAAACAGATGCCATTGTGTGCTTCACGTCTGGGTTTTCCCAGGCGCATGCGCACAGGAGCCGAGCTTAACACCGAACTCTTCTGCGCATGCGCCAAGCACAATCCTCCCACACCAAAGCACAACCCTGTCACCGAACTCCCCAATGCTCAAAGCTCTGACCGCACCTATATTTGCATCTCATAGCGTTGAGAATTAGAGCGTTGTTCTGTGCTGTCCCGGTGGTATTTTTATGGCACTATTCGGAACAGCGCTGGAGTTTTGAGCATCGGGGACTGACAGCTGCCCTGTCCCTTCTTTCCCTCTCTCCTCTTTTGTTGCTCACAAGTTATACCGTGGATATAATTTTCATTAAGTTGCCTAGAGGCAAAGTACGCAGAACTTAACTGGGTAGTTTATCATTGAAAATTCATTCATTGACCCTGGTGTGTTTACACAAGAACTGGAGACCATTCTTTCCTGTCCATAAATTGCAAACAAGACAAAGGAATTGTAACCTGAACAGAGCAGCAGGTGCATCTCTGGCTACCTTGTTGGGCAGATTGGATGGCTCACACAGTCATCTGCTATGTTACTATTGGGCTCATTTTTGAAAGAGAAGGGCGCCCATCTTTCGACACAAATCGGGAGATGGGCGCCCTTCTCCCAGGGTCGCCCAAATCGGCATAATCGAAAGCCAATTTTGGGCACCCTCAACTGCTTTCCGTCACGGGGATGACCAAAGTTCCCAGGGCTGTGTCGGAAGCATAGCGAAGGCAGGACTGGGGTGTGCTTAATACATGGACGTCCTCGGCCGATAATGGAAAAAGAAGGGCGTCCCTGACGAACACTTGGCCGACTTTACTTGGTCATAAGTACATAAGTACATAAGTACATAAGTAGTGCCATACTGGGAAAGACCAAAGGTCCATCTAGCCCAGCATCCTGTCACCGACAGTGGCCAATCCAGGTCAAGGGCACCTGGCACGCTCCCCAAACGTAAAAACATTCCAGACAAGTTATACCTAAAAATGCGGAATTTTTCCAAGTCCATTTAATAGCGGTCTATGGACTTGTCCTTTAGGAATCTATCTAACCCCTTTTTAAACTCCGTCAAGCTAACCGCCCGTACCACGTTCTCCGGCAACGAATTCCAGAGTCTAATTACACGTTGGGTGAAGAAAAATTTTCTCCGATTCGTTTTAAATTTACCACACTGTAGCTTCAACTCATGCCCTCTAGTCCTAGTATTTTTGGATAGCGTGAACAGTCGCTTCACATCCACCCGATCCATTCCACTCATTATTTTATACACTTCTATCATATCTCCCCTCAGCCGTCTCTTCTCCAAGCTGAAAAGCCCTAGCCTTCTCAGCCTCTCTTCATAGGAAAGTCGTCCCATCCCCACTATCATTTTCGTCGCCCTTCGCTGTACCTTTTCCAATTCTACTATATCTTTTTGAGATACGGAGACCAGTACTGAACACAATACTCCAGGTGCGGTCGCACCATGGAGCGATACAACGGCATTATAACATCCGCACACCTGGACTCCATACCCTTCCTAATAACACCCAACATTCTATTCGCTTTCCTAGCCGCAGCAGCACACTGAGCAGAAGGTTTCAGCGTATCATCGACGACGACACCCAGATCCCTTTCTTGATCCGTAACTCCTAACGCGGAACCTTGCAAGACGTAGCTATAATTCGGGTTCCTCTTACCCACATGCATCACTTTGCACTTGTCAACATTGAACTTCATCTGCCACTTGCACGCCCATTCTCCCAGTCTCGCAAGGTCCTCCTGTAATCGTTCACATTCCTCCTGCGACTTGACGACCCTGAATAATTTTGTGTCATCGGCGAATTTTATTACCTCACTAGTTATTCCCATCTCTAGGTCATTTATAAATACATTAAAAAGCAACGGACCCAGCACAGACCCCTGCGGGACCCCACTAACTACCCTCCTCCACTGAGAATACTGGCCACGCAATCCTACTCTCTGCTTCCTATCTTTCAACCAGTTCTTAATCCATAATAATACCCTACCTCCGATTCCATGACTCTGCAATTTCTTCAGGAGTCTTTCGTGCGGCACTTTGTCAAACGCCTTCTGAAAATCCAGATATACAATATCAACCGGCTCCCCATTGTCCACATGTTTGCTTACCCCCTCAAAAAAATGCATTAGATTGGTGAGGCAAGACTTCCCTTCACTAAATCCGTTCTGACTTTGTCTCATCAGTCCATGTTTTTGTATATGCTCTGCAATTTTATTCTTAATAATAGCCTCCACCATCTTGCCCGGCACCGACGTCAGATTCACCGGTCTATAATTTCCCGGATCTCCTCTGGAACCCTTCTTAAAAATCGGAGTAACATTGGCTACTCTCCAGTCTTCCGGTACTACACTCGATTTTAGGGACAGATTGCATATTTCTAACAGTAGCTCCGCAAGTTCATTTTTTAGTTCTATTAATACTCTGGGATGAATACCATCAGGTCCCGGTGATTTACTACTCTTCAGCTTGCTGAACTGACCCATTACATCCTCCAAGGTTACAGAGAATTTGTTTAGTTTCTCCGACTCCCCCGCTTCAAATATTCTTTCCGGCACCGGTGTCCCCCCCAAATCCTCCTCGGTGAAGACCGAAGCAAAGAATTCATTTAATTTCTCCGCTACGGCTTTGTCCTCCTTGATCGCCCCTTTAACACCATTTTCGTCCAGCGGCCTTTTTTTTTTTACGACCAAGCCACAAAAATGTGCCCTAAATGACCAGATGACCACCGGAGGGAATCGGGGATGACCTCCCTCTACTCCCGCAGTGGTCACTAACCCCCTCCCACCCTAAAAACAAAATTTTAAAATATTTTTTCCAGCCTCTATGCCAGCCACAAATATCATACCCAGCTCCATGACAGCAGTATGCAGGTCCCTGGAGCAGTTTTAGTGGGTACTGCAGTGCACTTCAGGCAGGAGGACCCAGGCCCATCCCCCCCCCCCACCTGTTAAACTTGTGGTGGTAAATGTGAGCCCTCCAAAACCCACCACAAACCCACTGTACCCACATGTAGGTGCCCCCTTCATACCTAGTGGTGTACAGTTTTGGGTTTTGGGGGGGGGGTTGGGGGGATCAGCACCCAAGGTAAGGGAGCTATGCACCTGGGAGCTTTATCTGAAGTCCACTGCAGTGCCCAATAGGGGGACCAGTGCACTACGAATGTCAGCTCCTCCCACGACCAAAGGGCTTGCATTTGGTCGTTTCAGAGATGGGCGTCCTCGATTTCCATTTTCGCTGAAAATCGGGGACGACCATCTCTAAGGTCGACCTAAATGTTGAGATTTGGGCGTCCCCGACCGTATTATCGAAACGAAAGATGGCCGCCCATCTTGTTTCGATAATACGGGTTTCCCTGCCCCTTCGCCGGGACATCCTGCGAGGACGCCTTTCGGAAAACTTGGGCGCCCCATTCGATTATGCCCCGCCACGTGGTTTACAAAACACACATAGGCACTGATTGTTCTGGGCAGGTTCACATATAAAGTTACTCCTGCCTCACAGAAAATGTAACTTGGTGTGGCAGCTTTCTAGGGAACTGTTATAACGTGCCTGGGTGTCTGGCCCCCCCTTAAAATGCAGTTCTCTTATATATAGGTGCAGAACCTGAATAACATCATCTCTTTCCCACTGGACAGTCTTCTGAAGGCAGAAATCAAAGACAGCAGACTGGTGAGTTCTCCCAAACAGAGCTGAATCACTTTACTGAATACATTCATCATCATCTTATTCCTGATTCTCCTTTCTTTGTGGTCCAGGCATTTTGTAGGTAGGTTTCTTTTTGATAGTAGGGTTAAGCACATTCTCTTGAAGCATGGCACTAGAGAATCAAGGACCTCAGTCCAGGTTTTTCACTTTTCTGTCCTTATCAGTTACATCACTACACAGTGCAAAGTCCAAATTAGAAGCGTGTTGTGCCACAAACAGGGGAATGTGTAAAGAAGGCCCGAGTACTAAAGAAAGTGGTTCAGAACTGAGGTTTCTGTGCTCCTGTCTCAATACTGGAAGAGGGGTGCTGCAGGGCAAGACTGCATTGGCAGATTTGTGTACTCATGTCTCAGTACTGAAATGCAGGAGTGCTGCAGCAGGACTGAGGTGCACTGGCAGGTTTGTGTGTTCATGTCTCAGAGAAAGGGAAAGGGATGGGACTTGATATACCACCTTTCTGTAGTAACAATCAAAGCAGTTTACATATTATATTCAGGTGCATATTTTGTACCAGGGGCAATGGAGGGTTAAGTGACTTGCCCGGAGTCACAAGGAGCTGCAGTGGGAATCAAACTCAGTTCCCCAGGATCGAAGTCCACTGCACTAACCACTAGGCCACTCCTCCACTAGCAACATTCCATGTAGAATCTCAAATAGGCTGGGATTCTGGAATCTTGCTATTCTTTGGGGTTCTACATGGAATGTTGCTATTTTTTATGATTCTGCATGGAATCTTGTTAATGGGACTTGATATACCACCTTTCTGTGGGTTTTGCAACTACATTCAAAGCGGTTTACATATTATATACAGGTACTTATTTTGTACCTGGGGCAATGGATGGTTAAGTGACTTGCCCAGAGTTACAAGGAGCTGCAGTGGGAATTGAACTCAGTTCCCCAGGATCAAAGTCCACTGCACTAACCACTAGGCTACTCCTCCACTAGCAACATTCCATGTAGAAGCCTGCACTTGCAGATCAGCAATGCGGCCGCACAGGCTTCTGTTTCTGTGAGTCTGACATCCTGCACGTATGTGCAGGATGTCAGACTCACAGAAACAGAAGCCTGTGTGGTCGCATTGCTGATCTGCAAGGGCAGGCTTCTACATGGAATGTTGCTAGTGGAATAGCAACATTAACATTCCATGTAGAATCTCAAATAGTAGCAACAGAATCTCAATAATAGCAACATTCCAGAATCTCAAATAGTAGCAACATTCCATGTAGAATCTCCAATAGGGAAAGGGAAATGGGACTTGATATACTGCCTTTCTGAAGTTTTTGCAACTACATTCAAAGCGGTTTACATATATTCAGGTACTTATTTTGTACCTGGGGCAATGGAGGGTTAAGTGACTTGGCCAGAGTCACAAGGAGCTGCAGTGGGAATAAAATCCAGCTCCCCAGGTTATCAGGCTGATGCACTAGCCACTAGGCTACTCCTCCACAGTACTGGAACGCAGGGGTGTTGCAGGGCAGGACTGAGGTGTATTGACAGTTTTGTATGTTCCTGTCTCAGTAATGGAATAGGGGTGTTGCGGGGCAGGACTGCTGTGCATTCGCAGAAACGTGATTATGGATCTTGTAGTTGGGGGGGGGGGGGGAGGTACAGGGCAGGACTCAGGTGTACTCTACATATTTTGGCACAGAAGCATTAACAGTGTCAGATACAAACATTAATGGTTTTAAATAATGACCCCTTTATCTCTCTCTCTCTCTCTCACTCTCTCACTCACAATAATACATTTACAGCCCAAGTTTGGACAGGTCATAGGAATTGAGACATGCAGGTCAGTGGGTCTCACGTTTCACCAGTACTTTAGAACAGAATCTGCCGACATGAAGCCTGGTGCCGGGTGCGTTTATAATATTGACGGGTTCACAGCCAGCAAATAACTGGTTATCTTTGCAAACTTAGAAACAGAACTAATTATTAGGGGATTAAGTATGCAACCCCCCCCCCTAATCCCCCCAGTAGAATTGCTGCTATTTACGTGTAACTCCTAACGTCAATCTTTTAGGACAGGGATGTTTAGTCCCCTTCTGAAATGGGGAATAAGTGTCTAGGAACTTGCCACCCCCTTTTCCCTCCCAAAACACGCTCAGACCACACCCCATTGCTATTGGACACACTTGGGTTTGATACTTGCATATCTCGGCTTTGTAAAATAGAGACTTAAATGTTTATGCAAAATAAATGTTAAGTGCCGGTTGTGCATGTATCAGATCTTGTAACATGAGCGCCTTAGTAATATAAGTGTGTTTTTATCTCTGTCTCCCATCTGTGATTCAGGATTGCAGGAAGCAGATTGAGAAGGCTTGGAAGGAATACGAGACGAAAGCGTAAGGTGTCCATTTATTCAGTGTGGGCCAGTTTTCTTTAAAGCTTGGGTTCCGCTCTCTTCCAAGTGGAGAATGACACAGGGACAAAGTTTTTCCTCATCCCCACCCCGTTCCTCAGGGCCACCGGAAAGACGTAAGCAGGGTATGCAGGGCAGGAGAGTGCCAACATTTGGGGGTGCCTGGCTTTAGCCCTCCCCAGCTTCCCTACCCTTTTTCACTGCCACCGCTCTGCCTCTAGTCAAATAGTCTGGTGGGCCGGCACCGTGTACTCCACTGAGTCACGAAATTAACTACTTCCAGTTTCATGAAACCAGAAGTAGTTAATCTGTGGCTTGGAGGAACACGGATTGCTGACGAGCCAGACCTGTTTGACTAGAGGCAGAGCTGGAGGTGGGAGCTGATCCAGGGGACGGATGAGAGAATGGAGCTGGAGCTGGGGCTGAAGAAGAGGGCGGGTGGCAGAAGGGGGAGGGAGAAGAGAGAAAGGAGACGCTGGTCTGGGATGGAGTGGGGGTGACTGATAGTTTTCAGGGGGGTGCCAGAGACCCTGTCCCCACAAACTCAAACTCCACCGCACTTGTTCCATTGTTTTCGATAACTACTACTACTACTGCTACTTAACATTTCTAGAGCGCTACTAGGGTTACGCAGCGCTGTACAAATTAACAAATAAGGACAGTCCCTGCTCAGAAGAGCTTACAATCTAAAGGACGAAATGTCAAGTTGGGGTAGATGAGATATCCTGAGAAGAGATGTAGTGATTAGGTGCCGAAGGCGACATTGAAGAGGTGGGCTTTGAGCAATGATTTGAAGATGGGTAGGGAGGGGGCCCGGCATATGGGCTCAGACAATCTCTTGCTTTTAATATGAATGAGATTTTGTAGTGTTGCAGAGATGGGATGAGGTTAAGTTTGCGGGGATGGGATGGGGACAAACTTTGTCCCCGTGTCATTCTCTACTTCCAAGGTCTTTGGCTGTGATTATCGGTGCCAATGCTAGCCAAATTCTGTGCAGGATTTCAGAAGATTTTGGAAGAGCGGGAGAAGGGGCTTAAAGATCCAACAGATGCGTTGGAAGCACGGTAGAGATGAATTCTGGCTGTCATCAAACACCCACTTCCCAAACTTTATTTTCTCAAGTGACCCCATATTACCAGTCCAAAAATTCACGTGAAGCCAGAGGATAACCAAAGCAAATGATTACTTAAGCATCACATGTGGTGTGTTCATTGTTTCCTAATGATATAGGGGTCGACATTCGGTGTGGTTTAATTCAGTGTTTGAATTTGAGATGTCCTGTTCTACAGGGCTAAAATTGAAAAGGAGAAAAAGGAAAAGGCTAAGCTGTCTGGGATCATTCGCACAGAGATTCCTCCGGTGGAGATGGCTGAGGATATGGTGAAGGAACGACGTATGTTCCAGCTGCAAATGTGTGAGGTGAGTTAGTCCGTGTAATAAACCCCCCCATCATTCCTCCACCCCCCATTTTTCAAGTTTCTGCTCGTTCTTGGTAGCTAAATTTGAAGAGAACTTTGTGTGGGGAAAGCACGTGAAGGATAAGAACCCACATTATTCCTTCTAAACATTTTCTAAAATTTTACTGACAGTCGGGAGTGGTTGACTCTGCCCAATAAAAGTTAATCCAGGAATTGGTTGCAAGGGAAACCGGCAACGGTTGGATAACCAGAATTCCTTTTTATCTGCCTGATTTTGTAACAAGATGCCTGTGCAAGCAGTGTGGAAAGGCCCCTGTTTTAAGTCTTTATACCATCATAAAATAGGCTCCAGGCTCGGCTCTTGTTGCATGCAAATGCTGACTCTCTCATTTGCACCTACTCTGAAACGGGTGTAAATTTTTCTTCACTCAACATGTAATTAAACTCTGGAATTCATTGCCAGAGAATGTGGTAAAGACGGTTAGCTTAACGGAGTTTAAAAAAGGTTTGGCCGGCTTCCTAAAGGAAAAGTCCAAAGACCGGTATTAAATGGACTTGGGAAAAATCCACTATTTCTGGGATAAGCAGTATAAAATGTTTTGTACATTTTTGGGATCTTGCCAGGTATTTGTGACCTGGATTGGTCACTGTTGGAAACAGGATGCTGGGCTCGATGGACCTTTGGTCTTTCCCAGTATGGCAATACTTATGTACTTATGTACATCTAACTCCGCCCCATGCTCCTCCCAGTCTACACCCTGGGAATACCTACATACATCTAAGTCAGGGGTTCTCAACCTGGTCCTCAGGGCACATTTGGGAGGAGCATGGGCAGGATGTGGGAGTCACATCTTATAGAATACTATTGGCTGTGAGCATTGATTGACAGATCTAGGTGTGCCCTCCTACACCTACCATAGACTTGGCATATGAAGACACACCAGTGCAGGTTTGCGCTAATATTCTGTAACAGCATCAGGCACCCTGATTCCATTGTAAAATTGGCGTTCCCTGTGCTGATTGAGACGCCAAAAAGGAGGCATAAATTGACCGAATTGTGGTTGTATTCTGGATTTTTCCATGCAACTTAATTGAAGAACGAGCCCATCAGGAATGAGCCCATTAGTCCTGATATTTTGCAATTAACAAGCAATTATTGACACTAATTTGCATTAATTAGAATTTATGCGCACAACTGTCTAAGCATATTCTGTAAAGTAACGAGCTTAAATTCTAAGGCACCTAGGGCCAGATGCACTAAACTTAACAAGCCATTAACGAGCAAGTAGTAAACCCTGGCATGCACTAAAGACTTTTTTTCCGACGACGGTAGCAGCTAACGAAAACGGAATGCAGATGAGCAAATTGTGTAGAAACCTTATTGTAATGAGATGCACTAACCTTTTCCGATTGCCTTAACGCTGGAAAATCTAACGAGAGGTCTGTACCTCTCGTTGGGGCTGTGTGTGATTGAAAAACTGCAACAAAAGTAACAAAAAAAATATATAGCGCTCCGCTTTAAAAAAAATGTCCATTTTGGCCGTCATTCCCCCCCCCCCCCCTGCAATAATAAAAACGTCTTTTTTGGCAGTGCTTCACGCAGCTGAGACCTGGAAGTCCCTGAGCCAATCACAACGCGTTTAGCCAAGCTAAACGCGCTGTGATTGGCTCAGAGACGGTCTCTCAGCTGAGTGAAGCACTGTTCCGGGACAGAGAGAGCAGTGAACCAGCGCGGAGCCGACACACCCCAGCAACGTGCAGTCGGGGCGGATTGGCCCTCCCGCCCGTCCCTCACCGCAGGTATGCGTTCCGGGGGGGGGGGGGGGGTGCGCCGTGCTGCACCCGGGGGGGGGGGGGGGTGCGCAGCGGTGACCTGCCCGGGTGTCAGCTCCCCTCACTACGGCTCTGGTTGGTCCCAATCAAATTTGTCCTTAAGCTGCAGGCATTTTCAGCTTTGGTAAACCCCTTGGAATGTAGCGTTTGCTAAGGTTGATGCAAAACTCAAAGCGTCCCTGCTTCGCACATACCACAAAAGTTCTGATCAGCAGAATTCAGGTTATACAAGCCCAGAGGTCTTAGGAAAGCCGATCATTGGAAGCAGGCTGTAGGAACGCCCTGAAGCTGAGGGGTGTGTGTGTGTCTGGCACATGGAGGGCCTGCAGAGGGTTTGTGGAGCTCTCCTCTGGGAGGTGGAGGGATTGGTCGTGAAACTGGGCAAGGAGAACTGACTTTCCTCTGTTGCGGTTGTGAGTTCTTACAGTGCTTGAGGTTGGGGCACGCTGCCAGAGTCTGAGTCAGAGGATTCAATAGCTGTTCTGTTAGCGAGAGGCCAAGACAGCACATGGAAACACTCAGCACTCTAGCAGCTTGGCCAGTGACCTACCATGGGGGGAGGGGGGGGGGGGAGATGGCAAGAGAGAAATGGGGGGGATGGGCACTCGTTCTGCAGTCATGTCTGTGCCTTCATGCGTTTTTCTGATAGGGTGTACTCAGTGCATTTTTTTCTAGCATACAAGGTGCCGGTACTCAAATGCTAGGCCACCCTTCAGGGGTGAGGTGATCACTGAAGGACCCACCCCACAATAGCCAGGCCCCCTGCAACCAGTCACAGAATCTGTGACAAGGCAGAATTTGTGTGTAGAGCCTGAGCTCTTCCATTAAAACTTGGGGGTCATGGGTCAATTTTAGCAGACAGTGGAAAAGCGGCTGGTACTCAGTACCCCCGAGTACCCTCTCAAGAAAAGCCCTGGGTGTACTCAGAAGCGGAGTCAGGTTGACGACGGGGGGGGGGGGGGGGAGCGAGAGCGAGAGCGGACTTCCGCCGGCGCTGGTGCACATTTTCAATGCAACACATTGAGAAAAAAATAGGCGCTGGAGCTGGCAGAACTCCATTTGGGGGAGCGGCCGCTCCCCTGGCACCCCCCCTGGCTACTCCACTGGGTGTACTAATATCTATACTAGTAGTTTAGCAGCTGGAACTGGGGTGGACAATCACCATCCTTGAGGGCCACGACCCGATCGGGCTTTCAAGATTTCCATAACGAATATAGAAGCAGTGCATGCAAATAGCTCTCTTGCAAGTTCATTGTGTCGTGGCCCTCAAAAACCGTGGTTGCCCACCCCTGAGCTAGAAGGAGTCTAACTGTGGACAGTTGAGGTTCTGCTGAGTCGCCTGGCTCCACACTGTCTTCATACCCGGGGAGTACTGCCAAGATCCCATCATGAGGGTAACAATCTGATAAAGAGAGAATCGCCGCTCTGGTAGCGCTATAACGATAAATAGTGTAAGCAGCCGGAACATTTGTATGGACTAGAAATGGGTCCATCTGGTGTTCTTTTATTTATATGGACTTAGCTCACACCTTTCAGGTGAATTACATTCAGGTACTTGGAGGGTTGCAGTCTAAGGGGTCCTTTTATTAAGGTGCCCTGAAAACTGGCCTGTGGTAGTGGAGATGCGTGGTTTGGCTGTGCGCAGGGTCACATTTCAGCGCACCTATAAAAAAATACCTATTTTGGGGGGCTGAAAATGGACGTGCGGCAACATGAAAATTGGCGCGCATCCATTTTGGGTCTGAGACCTTACCGCCAGCTGTTGACTTAGCGGTAAAGTCTCATGCGCTAACCGGATGGTAATGGTCAATGCGTGTCAAAATGCTGATTACCGCCGCCCGTGCGCCAGAAAATAAAAAATATTATACGTGCGTCAAAAATGAAATTACTGCACAGACCACGCGGTAGCTGGTCGGTAACTCAGAATTGGCGTGTGTTGGGCGTTGCGTAGGCACTTTTACAACTTAGTAAAAGGACCCCTCTGTGTGTACCTGAAGCAATGGGGGGTTAAGTGACTTGCCCAAGGTGACAAGGAGCATCGGTGGGGTTCGATCCCTGGCTTCACTGGTTTTCAGCCCACTGCTGTCTCTCTTAGGCTGGTCCTTCACCCCAGATATGATCTATCGGGCTCCTGGCTGGTTCAAATCGCCTGTGCAGGGCTATCCCCTGATAATCAGTGGCATTTAACCAGTTAGTGACCCTGAATATCACCACAGACCGCTAAACTGAAGGCTGGTTATTTGGTGGGCAGTCTGGGAACCGATTACTAATATTCAGCACTTAACCGCCTGAGTTAAGCGGTTAAATTGGACTGCATAAAAGTCAGTCTGACTTTTATGCAGTGCCACTTATACAGTTAAGTAGCCTGAGAACCTGGAGAACTTGATTCAATTCCCACTGCAGCTCCTTGTGACTCTGGGCAAGTCACTTAACCCTCCATTGCCCCTGGTACAAAATAAGTACCTGAATATATGTAAACTGCTTTGAATGTAGTTGCAAAAAACTTCAGAAAGGCGGTAGATCAAGTCCCATTTCCCTTTCTCCCTTTCCCTTATGACATCACAATATCAGAAGTGAGCCAAGAATTGGGCAATCAAGCCATTGTGACATCACTGATGAGGTTGGCTCTTATTGGTGGAATGAGTGGAGGAGTAGCCTAGTGGTTAGTGCAGTGGACTTTGATCCTGGGGAACTGAGTTCGATTCCCATTGCAGCTCCTTGTGACTCTGGGCAAGTCACTTAACCCTCCATTGCCCCTGGTACAAAATAAGTACCTGAATATATGTAAACCGCTTTAAATGTAGTTGCAAAAAAACCTCAGAAAGGCGGTATATCAAGTCCCATTTCCCTTTCCCCCTTTCCCTTATGACATCACAATATCAGAAGTGAGCCAAGTATCGGGCAATCAAGCCATTGTGACATCACTGATGAGGTTGGCTCTTATTGGTGGAATGAGTGTAGGAGTAGCCTAGTGGTTAGTGCAATGGACTTTGATCCTGGGGAACTGAGTTCCATTCCCACTGCAGCTCCTTGTGACTCTGGGCAAGTCACTTAACCCTCCATTGCCCCTGGTACAAAATAAGTACCTGTATATAACATGTAAACACTTTGATTGCAACCACAGAAAGGCAGTGTATCAAATCCTACCCTCTTTCCCTAAGTGCTGAATATCACACTTAACCGGATAAGAAGTAGCCGGCCGCATAAACCCGAATATTCAATTCTGTTGGCCAGACAGGACCCAGCATTGAATATCTAGGAATAACACTCAACGGCATACAGAGGGCAGGGTGGTGGGGGTGGTCTGCCCTAGGTGCATGCTGCAGAGGGGGTGCAGGGAGCAGCCGTGTGGCTGTCAGCTCCGCTGGTTCCCTGCTCCTTCTCATGTTACTTCCTGTTCTGGGGCAGAGGGAGCAGGGAACTGGCACAGCCGACAGCTGCAAGGCTGCGCCCAGCACCCCAGGAGATAAGAGCAATGCACCTGGGGTGTGTTTTGAGGTGATGTGCTGAGGGGGGGATGACGCTGCACCCCATGGGGTGGGGGGTGCACAGCAACGATCTGCCCAGGTGCCAGCTGACCAAGGAACACCACTGATAACACTGGAGACTGGTACAAAAATGTTGCCCGCCACCGGCTGACTATCGATCCCTATGTGTCTTGTACCACTCACTGCTGCCGGTGCTTTTATGGAACTGCTTCTAACAGGTCTCCCTCCTCTTCATTGCCAGTTCCTGCTGAAAGCCAGTGAGAGCCAGATGAAGCAAGGTCCAGGCTTCCTCCAGAGCCTGCTCAAGTTCTTCCATGCACAGCACAAGTAGGTCTCACTCAGCACTTGCTGGCTGCGTCTGATGTTGCTCTCTGCTGTGGGATTTCTGAGCCGTGTGGTCCAGTTGTCAGCAATTTGGTTGATCCGATGATTCTGTTGGAGACTCTTGCTGCTTTCTATAGGTTCTTTTGCACTTCAAGTGCCTGAAACGCCAGTCAGGAGAAACCGCAGGCAGCAACGCGGGCAATTTCATCGAAATGCCGATGACCTGGAAGCAGGGGCGTAGCCAGACACCCAATTTTGGATGGGCCTGGGCCCAAGATGGGTGGGCAGCAGAACCCCACCCAGTCCCACAGTTGATTTGGTCTCTCCTCTTGCCTGCATGCCATATGGTCTCTCAAACATCCCCCCTCTCCCACATACCTTGTAAATAACAGATTTTCACCGCCAGCGAGAAGCAATTAATACACACTGCTCATGTTGGCCCCATGGCCTTCCCTCTGATGCAACTTTGTGTTTCCGCTTAGGCGGGAATACATCAGAGGAAAGGCTGTTGGGCCGGTGCAAGCAGTATGTATCAGTCGCTGCTTGCTGCTGGCGAAGATCTGCTATTTACAAGGTATGCAGGAGGGACAGTTGTTGGGAGTTTTCAGCTAGTGGGGCTTGGCAATCCCTGCCAAACACATCATAGATGTGCTGCTACTGGGTGGGCCTCAGCCCAAAGCGGGTGGGCCCGGGCCCACCCCGGCCCACCCTTGGCTACGCCACTGCCTGGAAGGTGTGAATTTAGATATAAGGAGGGCAACTTATCACAGGCCAGCTAACGTGGGCAGCAGTGAACACCAGTTTTCCAAGAGAAAGTATGTGCACATAACACATATGTCACTTTTATAAAATAGAGGTAACGCACACGCCTTCACAGCCCCTAGGGAGCCTTTTCCTAAGCCGCGCTAACATGTGGCCTGTGCTATGATTACATACAAATCTGTACTCTGAGATTCATAACAATAGCACGTTAATTTATTAGTACATGATCATGTAACAATACAATACAACCCCTTGGGTTACCCAGGGTCCCTCCCACCGTTCACAAGCACACCAGCTCACGCTGGTTATTCCCCTTGTGCGATAGATTGTCTGTGCTATGATTAGCCTTGTTTTCATTTTGCTGTACCAACACTACCATGGTCAGATCAGTATCTAGTTTCTTTTTCACTGACAATGCTGGCTATCTTTATTTATTTATTTATTAGGATTTATTTACCACTTTTTTTTTGAAGGAATTCACTCAAGGCGGTGTACAGTAAGAATAGATCAAACATGAGCAATAGACAATTACAGCAGTAAAAATATTCAAATAACAATACAAAGTATGGCATAGTAGACTACTTACAATGTCAACACAATACGTAATAGAACATTTTATTTGATAATGAAGGGTAAAGCAAAGATGTAACATATAGATAGGTAAGAGAGTAGGAAAAGTTAGAAAGTAAGGTAACTGATTTAAAAAAAGGTGCACATGAGGTCAGAGAGATGGTTAAATATGATCTCAGCTAGGGTAGGAGTGGGTAAACATGTCCCGCTGCAGTATGTGCAGCCCGTGTCACTCCTTGTGTGTGCAAGTGAGACTAACAACTAGTAAACCCTGGCACGCACTAAACGCCATTTCCTGATCACGGTAGCAGCTAACGAAAACGGAATGCAAATCATTATAATGAGCTGCAGTACCATTGCAAGGCTATTATAATGATATGCACTAACATTTACCGATTCCCCTTACGGTGGAAACCCTAACATGAGGTCTGCACCTCTCCTTAGGCAGGGGCTGCTGTGGGAAAGGAAAAAAAAACCAAGCTGCCTCTGTGCCTAACATTGACGTCCTTCAGTCCCACTGCACTGTAACTTAATATCTCTGTGGTCTCAGGGCTGTAAGGTATCTGAGGGCTGAGGAAGGCCAGCCTGCTGCCTACACAGCTTTTTAGAAGATGTGCTGAATCACAGCAGATTCCCTCCTCCCCCCCAGCCCATCAACCAGTGACTCCCTGCTGGGAGCATTCACCAGTGCTGTGGGATATAGGGCAAGATGCACTAAACTTTAACGACCCTTTAAGGAAGAAATTTTCAACCCTGGCATGCATTAAAGGCCATTTTCCGACGACGCTAGCAGCTAACGAAAACGGAATGCAAGCGAGTAACTACCATTGAAATGTGGGCAATTCGGAATGCACTAACTATACCAACGATTGCACCGAATCATTTACCGTGAAATATTTAATGTCAGGTCAGAGCTGTCCTTAAGGCCTGAGCTGTCATACAGACACTGCTCCCGAGGAGGGCGGGCCCAGGAAGAACAGAGGGACGTCGGGGAGGAGGCATCACTGATCGCCGATCGGCTGTTCTTGCCTGTGCAGCGCCTTCATACAGAGGTGAGAGGCGCTGCGCGGGCCGGTAAGGCGGAGGGGGGGGGGGGTCCGGTGGAGGGGAGGAGCGGCAGCGACAACCTCAGGGGGCGGGGCATGGGGGCGGAGGATGGTGGGGGGCGGAGCTGTGTGGGAGAAGGTGAAATAGAGAGACAGGAAGGGAGGGGGGGGCCGGGGCTGCTAAACTTTTCATTTTTGTTTTTATTTTTTATTTAATACAGGGGGAAGCGGGGAGCAGCGGCGACCTCGGGGGGGGGAGGGCAGGGGGGGCAAGGCTGTCCATACAGGACGCTCCTGACAAGCGCCTTTGCCCCCTCCCGATCCTTTTTTGTTTCGGTTTGATTTTCTTTTTTATTGCAGGGGGAAGCGGGGAGCCACGTGTTTGTGTTTTTTTTTTGTTGGTGGTGGTGTTTTGACGTTTGTGGCATGCGCAGAGCAGCCAGCAAAACACTTGGCTGCTCTGCGCATGCTTTAGGGGCCGATTACCGACGGGGATTATGAATCTTTGATACATTGTACTTTTCAATACCGTACCGAACATGTGCGACTTGTTTTTTTGGTGCATTCTTCGTTTTTTCAAATTCGTTAAAGACTTTAACGTTTTAGATTTTTTTACGTATGGTTGATGCATCTTGCCCATAGTCAGGAATCCATAATTCACCCCACATTGCTCCTTTAGCCAGGCCTTCCATATTCTAGATCATTAAGTGATGCACCAAAGGGAGGGGGGGCAATTTTCAAAGTAATTTGCACGAGTCAAACTGTGCTTGACTGGTATAAATGATCTATTTGAAAATTCTGTGCCCTGTACATAGGTAAAAGTGGGTGTATGGTTGTGTTTCCTGTACTACTGTCTACATACAGTGGAGGCGTCCTGGTGGCGGAGTTAGGGTGGGAATCGCAACACCACACACAAACTTCATGCATTTTCAAAAATGTGCACTTTTTTTTTTAGCCAGAAAAAGCAAATGCAAATACCCGGTGCTTAAGTTTAACTTGCCTTCAGAGGCCGTTATCTGGTGCTGGGCTAGATGGACCTTTGGTCTGTCAATAGAACGTAGCAGTGACACTGGAGCAAAAAAGTAACCTAATACAAAATTAATATACCAGTGGCGATTAACGTGCTTATTTAAAAATGAAGAAAAAGCCCTCAGAAACCGTGGGTAAGATACCCAGGGTTTAGTGTGCGGTTATATGAATTTTTGTAACACGCACCACGGTTCAATCATTGGGCTAAAAAAACTTCATTCTGTAGTAAGCTCCTAATTTTGTGGCTTTTTTTTTACTATGTTGTAATTATTCTTTTTTAATTATTTTCTAATGCATTCTTATTCTTTCCCACGTTGTAATGATCAATTCAAATATCCAGTATTAGTAAGGCATGAAATATTGCTCTACTTAGCTTTAGAATCAGCGCGAACGGACAACCAAGAGTGCCCGATTCTAAAGCTAAGTAGAGCAATATTTCATGCCTTACTAATACTGGATATTTGAATTGATCATTACAACGTGGGAAAGAATAAGAATGCATTAGAAAATAATTAAAAAAGAATAATTACAACATAGTAAAAAAAAAGCCACAAAATTAGGAGCTTACTACAGAATGAAGTTTTTTTAGCCCAATGATTGAACCGTGGTGCGTGTTACAAAAATTCATATAACCGCACACTAAACCCTGGGTATCTTACCCACGGTTTCTGAGGGCTTTTTCTTCATTTTTAAATAAGCACGTTAATCGCCACTGGTATATTAATTTTGTATTAGGACCTTTGGTCTGTCCCAGTGTGGCGAGGTTTATGTCTTATGTCTTATGTCTTATCTGCAGGTACTTTAACAAACTTGAAAGTGAAACTAGCTGCAGACTTTGCAGCTATGCTGGCAGTGTTTCAACTGCCCCACAATAACAAAAAATAGAGAACTGCATAAGTTTAAATCAGTGGTGTAGGAAGGGGGGGCGGTGGGGCGGTCCATCCTGGGTGCACGCCGCTGGGGGGGGGGGGGTGTCGTCTCCATTGGTTCCTTGCTCCCTCTGCCCTGGAACAGGTTACTTCCTGTTCCAGGGCAGAGAGAGCAAGGAACCAATGGAGCCGACGCAGCTCCCAGTGACGTGGACTTGGGGGTGGTCGGCCCTTCCACCCGCCCCTCGCTTCTAAACAAAGTAAGAATGTGCTCCGGGGGAGGGTGCGCGCCGGAGGGGGGTGCGCTGTGCTGCACCCGGGGGAGGGGTACGCAGCGGCGACCCGCCCCGGGTGTCAGCCGCCCTCGCTACGGCACTGGTTAAAATGACAGTTCTTAAAAAAAAAAAATTTAAAAAACAAGTAATGTCCAATCTTAATAAACCTTTACATTTTAAAAAATGCTTAATGTCCATTAATTACATGTGTCAACAAGAAAAATCTTTCTTGCATTGTATTGGAGTCCCTATGGGCAGAAGTGATGTTGTCATTCTCTCTCCCTCCCTCTCTTCCTGCCCCCACTCCAATTTCTCCTTTCCTCTTTCCGCTCCCCCCCCCCTCCTTCCTTTCCGCGTGTGCTACTAGTTTTTTCCAGGATGGCTGGAAGGCAGCTCAGACACTGCACCCCTTCATCGAGAAGCTGGCTTCTTCTCTCCACGCTGTAAGTCTCCCTCCCTTTTGCCACCCTTCCCATTCCTTTCCCCCAGGCTGCCAGGGCGGGTCTGCTGGAACCCTGTTGCTGCTTCTGACAGAAAATGGCTTACGTGTTTTTGCAGTTGCACCAGGCCCAGGAGGAGGAGGTGAAGCAGCTGACCCAGATCCGTGATTCCCTCCGAGGGCTCCTGCAGCTGGAGAGTAAAGAGGTGAGGTGATTCTGCCTATAACTGAGAAGAAGAGATTGGATTTAATGTAGTCAGATAACGGTTATGGTAGTCTGAGCTGAAGCTAGGGTTACAGAACGCAGACATCGTGCGAGGTTGTTCTTCTACACCGATTAGGGTACCCTGGTGCTGGTGTATGGCATTCCCCAGGACTGAGACCTACCTACGACTCTGCCAGTGCAGCTCGGCAGTGCCCTGACGCAGGTCATTGCTATTCTAGTGCTGAGAAAGAATGCAGCCATCGACTCGTATGTATAGCACTGGCACTGCTGATACTCTCGTGAGCAAGCACTTGATTGGCGTTGAGTGGTGCTCTCAGAACCCTGTGATTAAAACCGAGCTCCAGCACTGTCTGCAGAAGTCACTGCCTGTCCCCTGCTCCACTGTCGTATCTCTTACTGCCAGGAGTCTGCCTCTTGAAAATCCGTTATCTTCCCTCCAGTCACTGCCAGTGATCGACCAACGTATGAAATAACACTCGGTACAAAACTCAACAACAGTATAAACAGTGCACTTTTTCTAGCGAAAAAGGTTCAGGTACTCAAAATGCCAGGCCACCCTTCAGGGGTGGGGTGGTCACTGAGGGACCCATCCCACAATAGCCAGCCCCCCCTGCAACCAGTCACAGAATCTATGACAAGGCAGAATCGGTGTGTAGGGCCTGAGCTCTTTCATTAAAACTTGGGGACCATGGGTCAATTTTAGCAGACAATAGAAAAGGTGCCGGTACTCGGTACCCCCAAGTACCCCCTCAAAAAAAAAAAGCCCTGAGTATAAACAACAACAGTTCAGTAACATCAAACATAAAACTATCATAACTTACAAAACGAATTAAAACGTGCTGTTTGTTTTCCATGAACGTAGGAAAGCCCGAGCAGGAAGAATTCTGGAAGTGGCTACAGCATCCACCAGCTCCAAGGGAACAAGCAGTACGGCACTGAGAAATCCGGTTTCCTGTACAAGAAAAGTGATGGGTGAGGAACTCGCTGATACACAGACAGAGAATTTGTACCTAAGTGGTTCAGGTCCAGCTTTAAGAAGTGTTTGCAGAGTCTGTAAGGGAAATGAGACTTGATATACTGCCTTTCTGAGGTTTTTGCAACTACATTCAAAGTGGTTTACATATATTCAGGTACTTATTTTGTACCGGGGCAATGGAGGGTTAAGTGACTTGCCCAGAGTCACAAGGAGCTGCAGTGGGAATTGAACTCAGTTCCCCAGGATCAAAGTCCACTGCACTAACCACTAGGCTACATCTCCACTCATTCCACCAATAAGAGCCAGCCTCATCAGTGATGTCACATTGGCTTAAAGTCCATTGCACTAACCACTAGGCTGCTCCTCCACTCATTCCACCAATAAGAGCCAGCCTCATCAGTGATGTCACAATGGCTTGATTGCCCGATACTTGGCTCACTTCTGATATTGTGATGTCATAAGGGAAAGGGAAATGGGACTTGATATACCGCCTTTCTGAGGTTTTTGCAACTACATTCAAATTGGTTTACATATATTCAGATACTTATTTTGTACCTGGGGCAATGGAGGGTTAAGTGACTTGGCCAGAGTCACAAGGAGCTGCAGTGGGAATCAAACTCAGTTCCCCAGGATCAAAGTCCACTACATTAACCACTAGGCTCCTCCACTAGCAACATTCCATGTAGAATCTCAAATAGGCTGGGATTCTGGAATTTTGCTATTCTTTGGGGTTCTACATGGAATGTTGCTACTCTTTGAGATTGTGCATGGAATCTTGAAAATGGGACTTGATGTCACCTTTCTATGGTTTTTGCAACTACATTCAAAGCGGTTTACATATATTCAGGTACTTATTTTGTACCAGGGGCAATGGAGGGTTAAGTGACTTGCCCAGAGTCACAAGGAGCTGCAGTGGGAATGGAACTCAGTTCTCTAGGATCAAAGTCCGCTGCACTAACCACTAGGCTACTCCTCCACTCAGTAAGCAAACTTGGGGCCCCTTTGCAAAACCACATTAAGCGCGAATGTGTACTGACTTACTGCCAGACACGTTAAAGCGTTTTATGGTAGTGAGCATTAAAGAGTGGTGACGTGAAACCAGTCAAACACCCTCGTGACTCTGTAAAAGGGTGTTTGACTGGTTTCACATCACCACTATGATTTTTCAGATGAGCTGTTTTTTTACCTTATATTTGAGAAGATCTATGACTTCAGTCCACTATACATTTATTTTTCACCAGTACATATATCCATTGATTGTGATCATAAAGGATCATTGTGTAGCCCCTGACGCAGCCCTGCTGGGTGAAACACGGTCTGTGTCGGGCTGATCTGAACATCTGGTTTTCATTTAATAAATTTGTGTTTATCTTCTACTGATCTGCTCTGTTGTTTTTTTTTCTTGGAGTTTGCAGATCATCTGCCTTCGAGTTTACTAGGCCACTTCTTACCACTGTTTGGAAAAAGGGCTCCTAAATGTTTAAGGGTCCCGTTTTATCCGGACACTGTTTAACCACCCCCCCCCCCCCCCCACCACCACCAGAGAACTGGGAAACATTTTGGAAAAAATGAAAACTGAATTTTAATTTTGCCTGCTAGTAAAACCAGTGGCGTTCCTTGGTTGGCTGCCACCCGGGGTGGATCACTGCTACGCATCCCCCTCCCCTGGGTGCAGCATCATCCTCCCCCCCCCCCAGGTGCAGCACGACATCCCCACCGGGTGCAATGACACCCCCCCTCCTGAGTGCAGCATCCCCCCTGTCACATCACCGTCCTCCCTCCGGCGCATCACCTCCAAGCCCCCACCCTCCGGGTGCATTCTTCTTACCTGCTGGGGTCCTGGGAGCAGCCGCACACAGCAGAGGGAGCAGGGAACCAGCGGAGCTGACAGAGGCATGGTTGCACCCTGCACCCCTCCTACAGCATGCACCCGGGGCGGACAGCCCCCAACGCCCTGCCCTCGGTATGTCACTGGGTAAAAACACATGTACTGCTGTTCTTTGCCCTCCAGAGGTGAGGGAAACTTGCAGTCCATGATTTAACCCAGGTAACTGCTCAGTTATCTGGGCTAATGGTCTGCCGATCCTGCTGTCTTGTCTGAACGTTGCTGACCAATGTTTTTCTCCCCTTCGCTGATCTAGAATACGTAAGGCCTGGCTGAAGAGGAAATGCGGTGTGAAGTATGGCTTCCTGACAATATCACACAGCACGGTGAGTGTTACAGCAGGGTGTCACTGGTTGGCATGCGGTGGTGTGAGGCAGGGCCACCAAGGGGGGGGGGGGGGGGGGAGAAGATTCCCTGGGCCTGGCCTCCAGGTGGGGGCCCGGTGCTGGCAAGGTTTCGAACCTCCTTGGTTTCGAGGGAGCAGAAGCTTCTTCCTGTTCTGTCTCTCTCCTGCTACTGTGTTCCTGGACCCAGATGATTGCATTAATGCGATAATCCGGGTCACGGAACACAGGAGCAGGAGAAGACAGACCACCTCAAAGGTGGCATTAGTGCAGCGTGCCGTAAGAGTGTACTGAGTCAGAAGGGTAGTTAGCCGGGTCCCTCAGGGATCGGTGCTGGGACCTCTGCTTTTTAACATATTCATAAATGACCTAGGGATGGGGGTAACTAGTGAGGTAATCAAATTTGCCAATGACATAAAGTTATTCAAAGTAGTCAAATCGCGGGAAGATTGTGAAAAACTACAAGAGGACCTTACGAGACTGGGAGACTGGGCATCTAAATGGCAAATGACGTTTAACGTGAACAAGTGCAGAGTGATGCATGTGGGAAAGAGGAACCCAAACTATAGCTACGTAATGCAAGGTTCAGCGTTGGGAGTCACGGACCAAGAAAGGGATCTAGGTGTCGTTGATGATATGTTGAAAACTTCTGCTCAATGTGCTGCTGCAGCTAGGAAAGCGAATAGAATGTTGGGTATCAGGAAAGGGATGGAAAACAAAAATAAAGATATTATTCTGCCGTTGTGTCGCTCCATGGTGCGACCACGCCTTGAGTATTGTTTTCAATTCTGGTTGCTGCACCTCAAAAAAGACATAGTGGAATTGGAAAAGGTGCAGAGAAGGGCGACAAACATGATACAGGGGATGGGATGACTTCCCTATCAGGATAGGCTGAAGAGGCTGGGGGTCTTCAGCTTGGAGAAAAATCAGCTGAGGGGAGATATGATAGAGGTCTATAAGATAATGAGTGGAATGGAACGGGTCGATGTGGAGTGTCTGTTTACGCTTTCCAAAAATACTAGGACAAGGGGGCATGCGATGAAGCTGCAGTGTGGTAAATTTAAAACGAATCGGAGAAAAGTTTTGTTCGCTCAACGCGTAGTTAAACTCTGGAATTCGCTGCCGGAAAAGGTGGTTAAGGCGGCTAACTTAGCGGACTTCAAAAAAGGGTTGGACTGCTTCCTGGAGGAAAAAGCCATAGAATGTTATTGAATGGACGAGGGAATAATACAGTATTTCTAGGATGGACGGGACAAATTGCTTGTTCTTTTGGCCGCTGTCGGTGACAGGGTGCTGGGCTCGATGGACCCTTGGTCTGTCCCCAGCATGGCGATGCTTATGTACTTATGTATTTTCTATGTAATAAATGACCAGCCAGTGTAAGAGGAAGCATGTAGGAAGCCAACTCTCCAGCCCTGGCATATTTATGGGCTACTAAACCAAACAGAACTCTTCCCCCCTAGATAATCCACAAGCATAAAAAACTTGACAATAAAAATTATAGTGGTCGGTCTCCAAGCTTCTATAAATTCTATACTTTAACTATCGACTGTTGCACCTACCAGCAGACAAAAGTTCAAAATGACCTGCCACGGTTATTTCACTCTAACATGTCTTTCTTCAGTCTTTTAAAAATATACAGTGATACCTCGGTTTTCGTTGATAATCCGTCCGAAAACAATCAACGAAAACCGAAACAGACGAAAACCGGGGCAATTATTTCCATATGAATCAATATAAATCCAATGAGCAGGAGAACGTGTGGGTTGCCCTTTCTTTTCGCAAAATTAGCAGCGAAAACTGAGGCAACCAACGAAATCTGAGACAAATTTTTCACTGAAAAAAATCAACGAAAACCGAAACCGACGATAACCGAAGTCAACGAAAACCGAGGTTTCACTGAATATTGTTGATTTTTTTTTTCCTGTGGAACAGTAGTTGTCATGTTATTCTAAGTCTCAAATGCCTTTAAACGTGAACGTCAATCGTTTCAAGCAGTGATAACGTCCACGCACATCCCAGATAGGGATTTTGTAGAACCAAGCGTGGACATCAATGCGTATGTTTGCGTAGAGAATAAGAAGAAATACATTACAAAGGCAGTTGCTAATGACACATGTTATCAATAGAAATCAAACAAAATAAAACATGGAAAATAAAATAAGATGATACCTTTTTTATTGGACATAACTTAATACATTTCTTGATTAGCTTTCGAAGGCTGCCCTTCTTCGTCAGATCGGAAATAAGCAAATGTGCTAGCTGACAGTGTATATAAGTGAAAACATTCAAGCATTACTATGACAGTCTGACAGGGTGGGAGGATGGGGGTGGGTCGGAGGTATACATGGGGACATCAAAGCATATCATTGATATTCTAACAGGATGGGTGTGGATAGGTGAGGGGTGGGGTGATCAACAGAGACATACAGCTTTATGGTTTATAATGGGCTAGGAACCCCAGATCCTTGTTAAGTCCTTTCTGTTGGGTGTTAAAATATTCAATCATTCTGACTTCAAAGGTCTTACGTTCTTGTATGGTTTTAAAGTTACCTTTCAGGATTCTCACTGTGAAGTCATTGGTACAGTGAGACCCACCCTGTCAGACTGTCATAGTAATGCTTGAAGGTTTTCACTTATATACACTGTCAGCTAGCACATTTGCTTATTTCCGATCTGACGAAGAAGGGCAACCTTCGAAAGCTAATCAAGAAATGTATTAAGTTATGTCCAATAAAAAAGGTATCATCTTATTTTCTTTTCCATGTTTTATTTTGTTTGATTTCTATTGATAACCTTAAGAGTGGACTAACACGGCTACCACACTCCTCTACTTAATGACACATGTAAATGAGGCAGATAATTACAGGCACACGTTTAATATTTAAAAATAGATTTGTTTTGGTACCAATTCATAGAAGCTTGGAGATGACTACCATGTTTCTACTGTTATGTTTCTGGGCTATTCTGTTCCCAGAAGGAAGGGGAGGCACACTCCAGATGAAAAGAAAAAGGAGAATTTGGGGTAGGTGAGGGTTGTTAGCAAGTGTTATTTGTTAGTGGAAAGACTTGCCCGAGGAAATGCATGTAGTCAGTTTGGGGTTCGACATAGCAGCTGGCAGTAGATACTTTATCCAACACAGTGATGGATCCTATGGACAAGCTCCAGGGTGTTTTTTTTTTCTTTCTTTTAATGCTGGGACTGCTTTTGTTCTTGTTTAACCTCCATTAGGAGCCCTTTCACTGGAAAATTAACATTTGCCATTTGATGTAGGAGAGAATGTGAAGCTGTAACAAAATACTAATAGTGTGGCTCAACCTTTCAGATCCTCACCCTTCTGTCAAACTCTCCTTCACTGTTCTCCCAACTAAAATGTTTGAGGCAGATGTGTGTCCACGGTCCATCTCTACTCACCTCACCTTCCCTCTCGTAGATAAATCGCCCACCGGTGAAGCTCAATCTTTTGACCTGTCAGGTGCGGCCCAACCCTGAGGAGAAGAGAAGCTTTGACCTCGTGACACGTAAGTTGCTCCTGCAACTGGGAGGGTCCACTTGACCTTAGAAGAGCTGGTAATCTACCTCGTGAAGGTGCCAGTCGCTAGGGCCCTGCCTAGTGAGGGCATGGGTAGATCTAGGAAGGGCATAAGCACCCTGCCTGGTTTGACAGCCACGGTTGTTGCTTAGAATAACTCTCTGGAAGGGTTTGTGAGTGGTTTCCCGCCTGGCAGATTTCTTTTCAGGTCTTAATTTCACCGGATTTTCCCTCTTCTTTCAGATAACAGGACTTACCACTTCCAGGCTGAAGATGATCAGGAGTATGTTGCGTAAGTGTCCCTTGGCTCTTCGGAACTTACGACCCCTGTCATGGGGTCTAGTTCCTCCCCTCAGCACTACAGTTATCGTTATCTGTGATTCGTGGTTGGAAAACGTGGTAACAACAGTTAGCATAGCTGGACTAAAAAAAAAAAAGATTTGGGCAAGTTCCTGGAGGAAATGTTCCTACACAGTTATTAACAATGGAGATTTTGGGAAAGCCACTGCATATGTCTGAGGACAAGCAACATGAAATCTATATACTTTTTTGGGATTCTACCAGAAACGTGACCTGGATTGGCCACTGTCTTGGGCTTAATATACCTTTGGTCTGACCCAATATTTCTGTTGTCCCTCTGCTCCCTCCCTGGTCCATGCACTTTCTTTGTGTCTGCAGTTGGGTGTCTGTGCTGCAGAACAGCAAGGAGGAATCCCTCAACAACGCTTTCAAGGGGGAGCTGAGCAAGGGGGACCACGGTGGTACAAACAGCGGCCTGCAAGAACTCACCAAGACCATCATTGCAGAGGTGAAGAACATGCCGGGGAACAGGCAGTGCTGTGACTGCGGAGCCCCAGGTAGGCAAGGAATAGGAGAAGAAGCAACGGGGAATGTTTGGTCAATCAAATCACTTGATCTTCTCAACATTCCGAAGCTTCCAATAGGCCCTTTGAGACATGAGGCTGATAACTGCTTTGTGCAGCAGAAGCTTCAGAGAGATCTCTCCTAGGACATATGAATATTAAGAAACAGTAGCTTCATTAGTAACAGAGTGCATTTATTTTGTAGGACCAGCTTTCTGGCTTATGCACACATCAGTTTTTGATTTGAATGCCCTCCCTCTCTCCTCCAACCCCACTGGCAGGCACTTTCCAAGCAAAGAAGACCAAGGGTGGAAGAAAACCAAATCCAAACGACCAGTCCAAACAAGGGAATAAAAGCTTCAGAAGAAGTTTATTCCCTTGTTTGGACCAGTGGCATAGCCACAGGTGGGCCTGGGTGGGCCGGGGCTCACTCACTTAGGGCTCAGGCCCACCCAACAGTACCACATGTTTAGTGGTAGCTGGTGGGGATCCCAAGCTCAGCCAGCTGAAGACTTCCTCCTAATGGTAACGAAAACACCACTCTCCACGATACCAGCACCTGCGCATGCTCAGTTTTCAGCGCACTTGGTGCCCACCCACTTCTTGCCTAGGCCCACCCAAAATCTGTAGTCTGGCTACGCCCCTGGTTTGGACTGGTCATTTGGATTTGGGTTTCTTCCACCCTTGGTCTTCTTTGCTTGCATTTCTGTGAAAGGTGTGGAACCCCCCCCCCCCCCCTCTTCCTGTTTCCATTGGTTGATTTTTAGACGCTTTCCAAGGTCACACAAGTCTGTCTCTCTCAGTATTTGATTATCGGTGTCTCTGACCCTTTTCCATCAAAACAGGACCGTATGATACTTTACAGTGTAAGCACTGTGTGCCAAGAAGATGGACTTCTAAATATGCTCCGAGTTTAGAATTACGTTCTGAAATGTTTATAAGTGACCAGAGGTGGGGATGGGAGAGGACCCAAGCCACACGTGATGCTGATTTTGCTGCAAAATTATTTGAACCTATGAATATTTTGGGGATTCACATTTGGGACTTAGGAAATATTACATGTTCTGCTGGGTGGTACGCCACATGGTTTATCTTTCCCCCCCGCTCAGATGTTTTTATTTTTTAAGGGGGGGGGGGAATCAGGCCAGTGCGTGTATTGTGTACATGCTCCCTGTCAGACCCGGCCCCCCACTTCCCCGTTCGTACCTTAAAATCGTCTCTGCTCTAGTCGTCATCCGGACAGCGACAATGGCACTCATAGGCTGCCTGCAGCCTGCACTCTAAACCGTCCCGCCTCTTCTGATGCAACTTCCTGTTTTGTGAAGGGTGGGACAGTTCAGAGAGCAGGCCGCAGGCAGCTTATGAGTGCCGCTGCCTGGGAGGAGACTGGAGTAGAGATGATTTTAAGGTACTGGGGTGTGTGTGTGTGTGGGGGGGGGGGGGGGTGCAGAAATGGGGGAGGGGTGCGGGAGATGCACCCCCTGAAAAAAAAAAAAAAAAAAAATTCACGGCTACGCCACTGAATCAGGATGTAGGGGCATCTTGCTTCCTGCTCCCGAGCTGAGCTCTCCAGGGTTATAAGCTTGCATTTGCCGACCTGGACCTTGGCAGCTGGACCTGAACTTTCAAGTGCAAAATTAAAGCGCAGTTTGTAGGTTGTGTCTCTTCCTTTTGCCTCGCTGATGTTTTTTTGTTTTCATCATGTATTTCACGGTATTATGGGGGGTCTGACTGGGAAGGTGGGCTTTATGGTGGGTGTGTCTTACATCTTGGGGATGGCAAAAGCTTTTATTACTCCTGAGTTGGCCGATAGTTTTGGGTAGCAGGGCTGTAGCTCAGTATGTGTGACTGTATAGAGTGCAAAGGAAACTGAGGTGCCAGAATTGTACCTCATTCATTAGCTTCCCTTGCTGATATCGTGCAAGTGGGTGGGGTAGGAGTGCGGTGAGAGCACATGGGGGCATGAAACACAGGGTGCACAGACCTTGAGAAAGCAGGTCCTGGCTGAGAGGAAGGGGATAAGAATTCAAGTTAGTCTATTACTGCGAAATTCTATATATGGTGCCCAGCATTATAAGCAGTATAAAATGTTTTGTACTTTTTTGGGATCTTGCCAGGTACTTGTGACCTGGATTGGCCACTGTTGGAAACAGGATGCAGGGCTTGATG
Source organism: Microcaecilia unicolor (assembly GCF_901765095.1). Classification (NCBI taxonomy): domain Eukaryota; kingdom Metazoa; phylum Chordata; class Amphibia; order Gymnophiona; family Siphonopidae; genus Microcaecilia; species Microcaecilia unicolor. The sequence goes on from NC_044041.1 coordinate 191,567,734, forward strand.
GACCTTCGGTCTTTCCAAGTATGGCAATACTTATGTACTGGGGATTCTGAATGGAATCTTGCTACTCTTTGGGGGTCTACATGGAACGTTGCTACACTTTGAAATTCTGCATGGAATCTTGTTATTCTTTAGAATTCTAGAATCTTGCTACTCTTTGGGGTTCTACATGGAATGTTGCTATTCTTTGTTTTTCTGCCAGGTACTTGTGACCTGGATTAGTCACTGTTGGAAACAGGATGCTGGGCTTGATGGACCTTTGGTCTTTCCCAGTATGGCAACACTTTTGTACTTATGTTCCATTTTTGCACTGATTGTTCGGCACAGAAAACCATTATAATGGAAGCTAGGCGCCAAAACAGTCCGAAAATGACAGATCAGTGCAGGACTACACTTACGTGCCCTGTTATGGAATAGCATCTAAGTGTATTCGTGCGGATCTGAAAAGGGGGCATAATGATGGGAGGAACATGAGCGGGTCAGTGTTATAGAATTCGGGGGTTAGTGCCCATCCTGTGTGCCGAGATTTACACCTGGTTTCAGTTGGTGTAAATGCTCACTATTCTACAAAGGATGGCTAGCCTGGAGCGCCCTTTATAGAAGACCTTCCACTGCCAATCAGCGGCGTAGCCAGACACCCAATTTTGGGTGGGCCTGGGCCCAGGATGGGTGAGCAGAAGAACTTTGCCCTGTTCCACAAGTGATTTGGTCTCTCCCTCTCTCGCCTGCACGCCATTTGGTCTCTCAAACATCCTTCCTCCCTCGCATGCAGCAACTAATACACCCTGCTCATGTTGGCCCTACAGCCTTCCCTCTGATGCAACTTCCTGTTTCCGCATAGGTGGGAATACATCAGAGGGAAGGCTGTGGGGCTGGTGCGAATAGTATGTATCAGTCTCTGCTCACTGCAGGCGAAGACCTGCTATTTACAAGGTATGCAGGAGGGACAGTTGTTGGGAGTTTTTGGCTGGTGAGGCTTAGAGATCCCTGCCAGCCACATCATAGGTGTGGGCCTGAGCTCAAAGTGGGTGGGCCTGGGCCCATCCAGGCCCACCCTTGGCTTTGCCACTGCCGCCAATTATTTTTCAGTGCCATATACTGAATTGAGCCTTTAATGTTGTGTCTCTGCCTTCCAGACCCCACCTGGCTGTCTACTAACTTGGGGATCTTGACCTGTATTGAGTGCTCGGGGATCCATCGGGAGCTGGGTGTACACTATTCCCGCATCCAGTCCCTGACGCTGGACGTGCTGAGCACTTCGGAACTGCTGGTATGTATCTTCCTCCTCTTCCTCCTCGCCTCTCACTGAGCCCAGAATTAGTTGGGTCGTTTCCCTAGTGAGACTGGCTGGAACCCACAAATAGCTCTGAGTCCCGAACAGCTGTGACCCAAAGTAACCTAGTCCTGTCCAGCTGCAGGAAGCAGGGTTGAGTGAGCCGTATTCAAAGGAAGAGTTACATAACGAGCAGTAAATAACGCCTACTACTTCAGTCATGCTAAATGTGCACCCAGTGGCATACAGTAAGAGACATTGCTAAGAGCATGTGTTAGCTTATATGAGATTATCCCGGCTACGAAGGACAATGAAGCTCTTTCACTAAGCTGCGGCAAATCTGCGCTTAACGTATGCTAACAGAGAACTTTCCTGCACATACAGTGAAACCTTGGTTTTCGTCGATAATCCGTCCGAAAACAATCGGCGAAATCCGAAACCGACGAAAACCGAGGCAATTAACGAGGACGCCCAAAATCGGGAGAAGGACGTCCATCTTCCGATACAAATTGAGTGATGGACGTTCTTTTTTTTTCGATGAAATCCGAGGCAACCGACGAAAACCGAGACAAATTTCTAGTCGAAAAAATCAACGAAATCCGAAACCGACCAAAACCGACGTCAATGAAAACCGAGGCTTCACTGTAAAACCATTTTTAAAGCGGCGGTATCGAGGCCATTTTAAATATAGATTTTTTTTTGCAGGTCACTCATTTTTTCATTAGTTCACAGGTCTTGCCGCAAAGAAAAAAAAATGAACACAGGAGAACCTACTGGCTCTGTTTAGTCAGCGTTATCCAGTTAGCACACGGTAATGCAAACGCACTAGTTGCTTGACGTTTCCACACCCCGCAAAGCCATGTCATTTTTCAGCCTTTTTACCCGCTGCGTTAAAAAGAGCCTCGGCGTATGGCAAAAATGGTCCCCGTCGCTAGCCCAGGGCCCTTTCTACCATAGCTTAGTAAAAAGGCCCCTTAATGCAGTGTAGTTAAAGGACCCCGATGTTTTTAAGAGAGCACTCAATGGCAAGGTCTCCTGTCTATTTATAGATGAGGATATTTAAAATGGTTTAAATGGCCAGGAAAGGTTCCTGGCAGCTACCTACCCCACTGCAGCCTTTGCCACCGAAACCTTTTCCTCTCTTCTCTGATTTCACTAATGCCTGCTATTGATCATGTTCCTCCTTCACAGTTGGCAGTAAGTATTGGAAACGCAAAGTTTAATGAGATCTTGGAGGCTGCTCTTCCTGCCCAGACCAGTGTAAAACCTTCACCCAGCAGTGACATGTAAGTTTGTGGGACTTGCTGTGGGTAGAGTTTTTGTTGGGGGTAGGAGGGGCGAGTAAGGAGGTGCATCCTTATTCGCTGTTCACCGCCGTTGCCTTGACTTTCTTTCATCTCAAGCTATTCTTGATCCACTTCAGTCTGGCTTTCGCCCCCTTCATTCAACTGAAACAACGCTTGCTAAAGTCTCCAATGATCTGTTCCTAGCCAGATCCAAAGGTCTCTATTCTATCCTCATCCTTCTCGATCTATCTGCTGCTTTTGACACTGTTGATCACAGTCTACTCCTTGATACGCTGTCCTCACTTGGATTTCAGGGCTCTGTTCTTTCCTGGTTTTCTTCTTATCTCTCCCAGCATACCTTTAGGATCCTCTTCTACTTCTATCCCACTGTCAGTTGGTGTACCTCAGGGATCTGTCCTGGGACCTCTTCTCTTCTCCATCTATACTTCTTCCCTTGGTACTCTCATCCCAAGGTTTTCAGTATCATCTTTATGCTGATGACTCCCAGATCTACCTCGCCACACCAGAAATCACAGCCGAAACCCAGGCCAAAGTATCAGCCTGCCTGTCTGACATTGCTGCCTGGATGTCTCAGCGCCATCTGAAACTAAACATGACCAAGACTGAGCTTCTTATCTTTCCCCCTAAACCAACCTCTCCTCCTCCCCCATTCTCTATTTCTGTGGATAACACTCTCATCCTTCCTGTCTCATCAGCTCGTAACCTTGGGGTCATCTTCGATTCCTCCCTCTCCTTCTCTGCACATATTCAACAGACTGCTAAAACCTGTCGTTTCTTTCTCTATAATATCAGTAAAATTCGCCCTTTCCTTTCTGAGCACACTACCAGAACCTTCATCCACGCTCTTATCACCTCTCGCTTAGACTATTGCAACTTGCTTCTCACAGGTCTCCCACTTAGCCATCTCTCTCCTCTTCAATCTGTTCATAATTCTGCTGCACGACTAATATTCCGCCAGGGTCGTTATGCTCATATTAGCCCTCTCCTCAAGTCACTTCACTGGCTTCCTATCCATTTCTGCATACAGTTCAAACTCCTCTTATTGACCTATAAGTGCATTCACTCTGCAGCTCCTCAGTACCTCTCCACTCTCATCTCTCCCTACATTCCTCCCCGGGAACTCCGTTCACTGGGTAAATCTCTCTTATCTGCACCCTTCTCCTCCACCGCTAACTCCAGACTCCATTCCTTTTATCTTGCTGCACCATATGCCTGGAATAGACTTCCTGAGCTGGTATGTCAAGCTCCATCTCTGGCCATCTTCAAATCTAAGCTAAAAGCCCACCTTTTTGATGCTGCTTTTAACTCCTAACCCTTATTCACTTGTTCAGAACCCTTATTTTATCATCCTCACCTTAATATTCCCTTATCTCTTGTTTGTCCTGTTTGTCTGTCCTAATTAGATTGTAAGCTCTGTCGAGCAGGGACTGTCTCTTCATGTTCAAGTGTACAGTGCTGCGTAAGTCTAGTAGTGCTATAGAAATGATAAGTAGTAGTAGTAGTAGTAGCAGTAGCATCCTGTACCACTCAACAGGTGAAGTCCAGTGAGTTTGTGTTTTAGGCAGTGGGGGAGGGGGGTGATGTGAGTACAAGTCTGAGCACAGGTTCTGGAGGTTGATTGTCTAGAAGTCTGGTTTCTTCAGTTAATGACGATAGAGAGTAGCCCCTCAAAGTCACCTGAGCTCACTGAGTGCAACCTCACAAAACAAAGGGGGACACAAAACTTCCACAGTAAATGAAGACAAACAGAAGGGTGGAAGTAGATGTTCCAGGATAAACCAGAACAAAGTCCAAATGTCTATTTATTCTTCAATGGCTGCTCAAATAGACGTACAATCTTGACCTCCACAAGCATAAATAACCCTGACCCAAATAGTCCTGACTGAACACGGGCCGTGTTTCGGCAGAAAATCTTCTATAGGAGTCTATTGATAGTATTTATTTATTTTGTTACATTCAATGTTCTTATTTTTATGTCTGCATTGTTATCAGTTTTGGGTCGGGATTATTTACGCCTGTGGAGGTCAAGATTGTACGTCTATTTGAACAACCATTGAAGAACAAATAGGTTTTTTTTTTCAGATATTTCGACTTTGTTCTGATTTATCCTGGAACATTTACTTCCACCCTTCTGTTTGACTTGTAACCTCAGACTTGTTAGTCTTCCTTCTGCTCTTTAGGGGTTGATATTCAAAAAGATTTAAACGGTCAGGAATGGGTCCTGGCCGTTTAAATTGTTTGAAGAAACAAGGCAAACGATCGGCAAACTCCAATGTGGTATAAAGACAAGCGGATCAGCGATAGGTAAAAAAAAAATGCTTTATTGCAGAATCACATAAAATGCCCGACACAGGCCGTGCTTCGCCCACAAGGGCTGCATCAGGGGCTATATAATGCTCAACAGCCAACAATCTAGGCGGTGTATATGGTGGTAGCAACCGAATATAATTGGAATTACATAGATGATAGTGTCAAGGAGATAAAAACCCAGCGCAATAACTGGATTGGAGGACAGAGGCGGAGCCTTTCACATTGTAACAGTCATTGCGCTGGTTTTTTATCTCCTTGACACTACCAGCTGTGTAATTCCAATTATATTTGGTTGTTGTTTGTCCTGTTTGTCTGTCCTAATTAGATTGTAAGCTCTGTGGAGCAGGGACTGTCTCTTCATGTTCAAGTGTACAGCGCTGCGTACGTCTAGTAGCGCTATAGAAATGATAAGTAGTAGTAGTAGTCTTTGGGATTCCGGAATCTTGCTACTCTTTGGGATTCCACACAGAATCTTGCTACTGTGGGATTCTAGAATCTTCCTACTCTTTGGGATTCCGGAATCTTGCTACTCTTTGTCCTTATCCCTTATTTGTCCTGTTTGTCTGGCCTAATTAGATTGTAAGCTCTGTCAAGCAGGGACTGTCTCTTCATGTTCAAGTGTACAGCGCTGCGTACGTCTAGTAGTGCTATAGAAATGATAAGTAGTAGCAGTAGTGTTAGCACCATATACACCGCCTAGATTGTTGGCTCTTGAGCATTATATAGCCCCTGACACAGCCCTTGAGGGCGAAACAAGGCCTGTGTCGGGCATTTTATGTGATTGTGATTCTGCAATAAAGCATTTTTTTTTGGACGTATCGTTTAAATCGTTTGTCCAGTTTAACCGGGCATATTCAGCAGCACTTAACCAAGTGGTTGCCAAGTCTGTCCTGGAGGCTTCCCAACCAGTCAGATGTTCAGGATTTCCATCATGAATATGCATGAGAACAATTTGCATGCGAAGGAGGCGGTGCGTGCAAATCTGTTCATGAATATTTGTTGTGGATATCCAGAAAACCTGACTGGTTGGGGGGAGCCTTCAGGAAAGGTTTGCGAACTATTGGCTTATGCCAAACCCAATTATTTTGTGAGCATTCTAGGGGTGGATAAACACGCTAAAAGTTTTAAAATAAAATTTAACAAAATATAATTTACGAGAATGTAAATCTTACAAGAAAAAGAAAAACAACGAAAATATCGATTGGCAGAAAAAATGAACAGAATCGTCATTAAAAATAGACCCCCATTATAGAAGTGTTTAGAAAGTTTTAATGCACAGTAAAAAAAAAATTTAAATTAAGACGAATGTGTGAATTGACCTGATAAATATATGAAAATTGTGGAAAAAAGGCTAAACGAGCTGAATTTTTGGATTGTGTACATCCCTTCCATCCCCCGAGAGTTACCCAGAGAAACCGGTAGTCCCACAAAAGTACTGAGAAATAGTGAGGGGGGGGGGGGGGAGATGTGACAGATAACAACAAAGAGAGTCCAAATCTCCCGCAAAAAACAAGAAAACAACAAAAAGGAGGCAGAAGATACCCAGAAAGACCAAACTAAAATCCCAGATGTCAAAAAGCCAAAATCCTTTATTAAGACCCTACACGGTCCATGTTTTGGCCAGAGAGGCCTTCTTCAGGGGTCTACAGTTTGGCATATACAGATATTCTTCCAAAAAATTTATAGAATTTATGTTTCGCTTGGATAGCACCCGGAGATTGTCTCAATTTGTGAGCATCTTTGGAAGAATATCTGTATATGCCAAACTGTAGACCCCTGAAGAAGGCCTCTCTGGCCGAAACACGGATCGTGTAGGGTCTTAATAAAGGATTTTGGCTTTTTGACATCTGGGATGTGACAGATATGCAGAGGCTCAAAGAGAATGGACAGAGGTGAGCAGGAAAGGGAATAAGTGTTGGCAGGTGGAAAGTTGAGCAAAATATTTCAGCTCCATGCTCTAACTGAACTGTTCTGCTTCTCCCCTCCCCCTTCCCCTCCTCCCATAGGAATGCACGAAAGGAGTACATCCTAGCTAAGTATGTGGACCATAAGTACGTAGAGAAGGAGAGCTGGGCTGAATCTCGTCGAGTTTTGGAAGCCATCCAGAACTGCGACCTACTGGCTTTGTTAAAGGCCTTTGCAGAGGGGTGGGATCTGACAAAACCTGTACCGACCCAAGATGGACAGGTAAGTTCTGCACATAGACTGTGAGCATCGGCAGTGGGAAGACTGATTAACAAAGGAAGGATGGCTCGCCGACTGCATTAGGATAAGACAGGAACATGTTTTGGCTGTTGAGAAGTGTAGGATGGGATATACAGTGTTCTTTATGTATTAAGACAGCTCAGGGCAGGGTATAAGCAGAGATGCCAAGGATGAACCATCCCAAAGAGTGAGATTTACCATGCCAAGGAGTGAGACTGAAGGCCAGAGAGTGAGATTTTTCAGACAGTGTATCCAGGGTATAAACCTAGAATGATTTAATTGTAGTAACTAGCCGTTAAGTCTGATAAAATGGGCAAGATTTCCAGCTACCCTCCTCGCCGCCGCTCCCTCCCCCCTCTGTGCCTGGCCTCCTGCACTGACCTGACAGCGCCTCTGTGTGAAAGCGCTGCAGGCAGCAGCAGATCGCTCTGCACCTGCCTGCAGCGCTTCCACACGGAGGTGAGAGGCGCTGTCAGGTCAGTGCAGGGGGCCCGATACGGAGGGGGGCGGGAGTGGTGGCGGGGATGGGGGGGGGAGGGTGGAGGTTGGTGCGCGCGATGTTCATTTCCAGGCTCCAGCGGCAGCGGCAGCGTCTGACAGTCCGACTCAGTTTCCCTCTCTGTGCCGCCCTCTGACGTCATCACGTCTTGACGCGAGGGCGGCACAGAGAGGGAAGTCTCTACTGCTCATTTGCAGGTCACTTGCCATTTATATGTTTGATGCTTTGCAAGGCAGCATTAAATGATACTGGCTTTTCTTTGGAGCCTCTGAAAGAATACAGACAAAGTGGGGAGCAATTTGGGTAAATTTCTTCAGCTCAAAATTGTCTTCCACCCAATAGTTAAAAGTTTCAGAGCACAGGTACTTGCAGTAAAGGGAAAAGGGCCAGGGCAAGGGCAAGCAGTAGGCAGAGGAAGGTGTGCTCAGATTTCTTCCTACTGGTTGGGCCACTTGGTTTACTTCTCTAAGGCTTCCCTCTCACGAAAGCAGTGGCACTGAAGCTCTGATGAGTGAGAAATAGGCCTCAAAGAGTGTGAGATTGAGAGAGCTTTCAAATGAGTGAGACTTGGCACCTCTCACCTGACAGGTAGGAGCACACCAGAGCAAGCAGGGCTTCTAATCTGAGAGCCCTTCAAACTTTCCAGTAACTCTCCTAGCTGAATCCTTGATGAGTACCTGGGCTGCTTGAAGCTGCTTTTCCTGAAAGTCTGGTTTGTGTGTTTGACTTTGTTGTGCTCAGGCTTCTTCCGGCTTCCATTGTGCCTTTCTGCTTTCATGTTCTGAACTGTGAGGCTGACGCAACCTGCTGTTCGCAGGAGCGTATTAACAAGTATCTGGCATCGATCCCAGACATCATTTCTGGAAAGCCAACTGCAAACCCAGAAGCACGGGCTGCCTGGCCAGAAGCAGGCACACAGTCCTTCAGGAGGAAGCCTTCCTCTGGTCTGGACAAAGAATGGATTGTTGTCTGGTGACCAGTATTTCAGTGTCCTTCCTTCCAACAGATTTGGATGCGCTTTCACCACATCTCCCTCTGAAGGTCTTGCCAGTGTTGGCATGTGAGATGATGATCATTGTGTTGCATGTCAGAGGAGAAGCAAAATGCAAAAATTGTGGCCACCTTTGCAATATTTCAGTTATCACATGGTGTAATGTCTGTCTTCTCCTTTTGGTGGCGCTCTGGCTAGATCTCAGCAGACAGCATATAATATCTGAGCTGGTCTCTAAGGGGCAGTGTGGTAATGTGGGTCAAGGGTGGGTGTGGCTTGGATCAGGCACAGACTCGGTCACACACACGAGGGTTGTATGCAAAATTGGAAAGTCTTTATTATATGACACAGTATCTGCCTCCTGTTATTTCACAGGCTTTTATCCTGCACAAGCCCAGTCTCTAATTAGGATTGGCTCTGAGCCTAACCCAAACATTGTCCATTCACATGAAAAACAGGTACTTTCTGAATGGTACTCAAGCGGGCTCATTTTCGAAAGAGAAGGACGTCCATCTTTTGATATAAATCGGAAGATGGATGTCCTTCTCCCAGGGACGTCCAAATCGGTATAATTGAAGCTCGATTTAGGACGTCTTCAGCTGCACTCTGTCGCAAGGACGGCCAAAGTTCAAGGGACGTGTTGGAGGCGTAGCGAAGGCGGGGCTTAGGTGTGCCTAACACTTGGACGTCCTTGACCCATAATAAAAAAAAAAAACAAGGACGTCCCTGACGAGCACTTGGACGTTTTCACCCAGACCTGTTTTTCTTATGACTAATGCACAAAAGGTGCCCAAAATGACCAGATGACCACCGGAGGGAATCGGGGATGACCTCCCCTTACTCCCCCAGTGGTCACCAACCCCCTCCCATCCTCAAAAAACATCTTTAAAAATATTTTGTGCCAGCCTCTATGCCAGCCTCAGATGTCATGACAGCAGTATGCAGGTCCCTGGAGCAGTTTTAGTGGGTACTGCAGTGCACTTCAGACAGACGGACCCAGCCCCATCCCCCCCCCCCCCACCTGTTACGTTTGTGGAGGAAACAGCGAGCACTCCAAAACCCACCAGAAACCCACTGTATCCATATCTAGGTGCCCCCCTTCACCCGTAAGGGCTATGGTAGTGGTGTACAGTTGTGGGTAGTGGGTTTTGGGGGGCTCAACACACAAGGTAAGGGAGCTATGTACCTGGGAGCAAATTATGAAGTCCACTGCAGTGCCCCCTAGAGTGCCCGGTTGGTGTCTTGGCATGTCAGGGGGACCAGTGCACTACAAATGCTGGCTCCTCCCATGACCAAATGGCTTGCATTTGGCCGTTTTTGACATGGACGTCTTTGGTTTAGAAAACCGCTGAAAATCAGAAACGTTCATGTCAAGGAACATCCAAATCAAGGGACGGCGAAATTTAAGGATTTGGACTTCCCTGACGGTATTTTCGAAACAAAAGATGGACGTCCATCTTGTTTCAAAAATACGGGTTTCCCGCCCCTGGATTTGGACGTTTTGCAAGGATGTCCAAATCGCAACTTGGTCGTCCCTTTCGAAAATGCCCTTCAAGGTGTCTCCTACCTTGCCAGTCTTCCTACACAACTCTGATACCAATGAAGGTTGAGCCACACTACTACACTCATGGCCTCACTGATTTATTCAGCCTCAGGGCATTTAACTCCGGCCTGGTCTGAGCCCCGCTCCTCTGCCTCAGCTTCAGCCTTGGCAGACTAGCACCACCTGCTGCAAGGTGGCTGAATTGCATCATCAGTAAGGGAATGCTGTTCAGTATACCATCCACTCCCTCAGAGGCAGTATATACATTTTTATATAAAGATAAACTCCATGATATCGAAAACCGCAGATATTCAGTGCCAAACCAGCTATGCTGAGTGCTCAAAATAGGCCACTTAAGTAGCAGGCCTATCTTTGACCACTAAAAAGTTTACCGGTTAGCACTGAATATCGGCATAACTGCCAAAATAAACTGAGATATTCAAGGTCGGTCGCCGGAATTGACCCGGCATTGAATATCCGTTTAACAGTGGTGGCAGACAGCAAATCCAGGGCCCAGCGCTGGCTGGATATTGGGCCCAAAAAGATCAAATTAGAACATGGTAACCAGAATTCAGCCTTCCATCCCTTTCCAAGTTCTGCAATATTCAGTTGTGCTTTTCTCCCTGAGGCTCTGTAGGATTGACCTTTGAGCAGGGGCGTAGCCAGACTTCGGCGGGAGGGGGGTCCAGAACCCGAGGTGAGAGGACACATTTTAGCCCCCCCCATCACCGCCGTCACCACCACCAACAACTTTGACCCCCCCCCCGCCGACGACCCTCTCGACCCCCCTCCCGCCGCCAACCTCCCCCGCCGTTGCCGTCGCCTACCTTTGCTGGCGGGGGACCCTAACCCCCGCCAGCCGAGGTCCTCTTCTTCATTCGTTTTGTTTCTGAGTCTGACGTCGTGCACGCTGTACGTGCAGGACGTCAGACTCAGAAACAGAACGAAGGAAGAAGAGGACCTCGGCTGGCGGGGGTTGGGGTCCCCCGCCAGCAAAGGTAGGCGACGGAGAAGGCGGGTTGATGGCGGGAGGGGGGGGGTCAAGAGGGTCATCGGCAGGGGGGGGTCCAGGGCCAAATATACGGGGGCCCAGGCTATGCCCCTGCCTGTGAGTATCTATAGTCTCAATCTATTTGAATTTTGATTGGATGTGTTGACAGCTTTGTATAAGATACCGAATGCCAGTTTGGTGAAGTGAGAGTTAAGTGCATTTCTTGTTTTGGCAGGACCAAGGCGAGACTGCTTTGCACCTGGCTGTGCGCCTGGCTGACAGATCTTCTTTGCCATTGGTAGACTTCATCATCCAGAATGGGTAAAGGCAAATTAGCTGTTTAGTTAGTAGATTTATTCATTTATTCGGCTTTAGCTCACTCCTTTTTCAGTCGCAGCTCAAGGCAAGTTACGTTGTACCTGAGGCAATCAGGGGCGGACTGACCATTTGGGCAACCTGGCAGTGCCCGAGGGCCCAGAGGCTGTGCCCGGATATCCGCTGCATGCCACAGCCCTCCCTGGTCCTATCATTAAAGGTGCGGGGGGGGGGGGGGTGTGGAAATGTTCTTTCCTGACCGTTGTGCTGCTGCTATTCCCCCTGCATGGCACCACCATATTTTAAAAATGGCGGCCGAGACTACCTGCAGAAGTCTCACGAGACTGTCGAGACCCGTGAGACTACCGCAGGAAGTCTCGGCCACCATTTTGAAAACATGGCGGCTCCAGCGGGTGGGGGAATAGAGGCAGTGTAGTGGGCAGGAAAGAACATGCTTTCCCACACCCCCGCAGAGACCAGCAGATCACCAGGGCCCTTCAGGTAGGACGGGGGCAGCGGGGATGTCGTCTGTGGCGGTAGGGGGGGGGGGCAGAAGCAATGTGGTAGAGGGGTGTTGGGCAGCGGCTAGGCGGTGGGCCCAGACCACTCAGTCTGCCCCTGGAGTCAATGGAGGATTAAGTGGCTTATCCAAGTCACAAGGAACTGGATCAGGGTCTGAACCAGGGCTTCCCTGGTTATCAGCCCAGTGCTCTAACCACTAGGCTAATATTTTGCATCTTATGAATACCTTTTTTAAATTAGATTTTTGTGCAGTGCTGTGGGTAACCTTACGGAGGTTGAAAAATATTTGTAATAAACAGACCTGCAGTATTTTTCCAATTTCTTGCTCATGGAGGAGGGCTGAGTTCAGTGAAGTCGATGCTTTGGTTTGATTCTGTTGGGCAGCAGTGGCAGGGAAGACAGTTACCTGTTTTAATCTCTGCAGGGCAATCCTGGACCGGACAACGCTGACTGGGAACACGGCTCTCCACTACTGTGTTTTGTATAACAACCCCAACTGCCTAAAACTCCTGCTGAAAGGCAAGGCAGACATTAACCTAGGTAGGAACACTTTTGGCTTGCAAGACAGGGGCCATGGCTGACATGTGGGAGGCTTGGGCTCGTATACATCTACTTGGTGGGGAAAGCAGGGGTGGATGGTGACATGTTGAAGGAACTAGAGGATGAATAACGTTTGAAATGTTCAGAGCTGTTTCTGCAGCAGAGAGTTTGAAGTGCAATTGTAAACCATGCCAAGAAGCTTTCACTGTTGTGGCTCATAATATAGCAGTTCTGTTGTGGAGCCACTCTGTGTGTAAGGGAGGTTTGCATTGCTGCTATGCTGTGCTGGACTGGGCCTGTGTGTGTGTGCACAAGGGAAGCTTGCACTGCTGTTTGTGATGGGTGTGTGTGTGTGACATATGTACAAGGGAAACTTGCACTGCTGTCTGGCTGTACCTGTTTGGTCCTGTGCATTGCCACTACCTGTAGAAAGGTTTTGGTTCCCTATACCATCCTGCTGTCAGTCTTATTGTGCATTAAACTGCCTGGTAAATGATTCAGTGGTAACCTGTCCTCTGCTTCTGGGTCTAGTGAATGCAGTGGGTGATACAGCTCTGGACATTGCAAGGAAGAAGAAACACACGGAATGTGAAGAATTGGTAAACACAAGCCTTATTTCTGCTTTATTGGGTGTAGTCAGCTTTTGGTAGAAAGGGAAAGGATGGAACTTGATATACCACCTTTCTGTGGTTACAATCAAAGCAGTTGACATATTATATACAGGTACTGTATACAGGGCAATTAAGGGTTAAGAGACTTGCCCAGAGTCACAAGTGTTGGATTATTTGTAGTAAATAATTAGCAGATTTTAGTACACACAGCTTCAGCTTTAGAAATGTTAATTTCTTTCTTCATCTCTCTCTCATTCACCCCTGAATAATTCACTGCTGAGTCACTTTAAAGTTGAAGTAACAAAACATCTGTTTACTCACAGTTTGTAGTTAGATTATAATCAGACAGGCTTTTATATACATATTACTATACATTTGTCTTATCAGCTCCTTCCATGTGCTTAGATGGTAATGGATGCTCACACCACCATAGATCCTCTCAGGTTAGGAGAGATCATGAGCTCCATGTGCTCCATGTGCTGCATCTACCCCCACAGGAAGTTGCATAGCTGTGTGACCTCTCTAAGTAATTCACATCAGAGGTCACAGAGTAATCACAGAGAAATAATAGGTGACAGGCAATGCATGTAAAATACAATTACATTCCAACAACAAGGAGCTGCAGTGGGAATTGAACCCAGTTCCCCAGGATCAAAGTCCACCGCATTAACCACTAGGCTACTCCTCCACTAGCGACATTCCATGTAGGACGAAGAAGGGCAACCTTCGAAAGCTAATCAAGAAATGTATTAAGTTATGTCCAATAAAAAAGGTATCATCTTATTTTCTTTTCCATGTTTTATTTTGTTTGATTTCTATTGATAACCTTAAGAGTGGACTAACACGGCTACCACACTCCTCTACTTAATAGGGAAAAGGAAATTGGACTTGATATACCGCCTTTCTGTGGTTACAATCAAAGCAGTTTACATATTATATACAGGTACTTATTTTGTACCTGGGACAATTGAGGGTTAAGAGATGTGCCCACAGTCACAAGACGCTGTAGTGGGAATCAAGCCCAGTTCACCAGGATCAAAGTCAGCTGCACTAATCGCTAGGCTACCCCTCCACTCCACATAGAAAGGAAGGAGGTCCCCTCCGTTCCTTTCTCAGATATATATTACAGCTAACTAATATTCCTTGCAGAGGGAGAGAGGGAGCCTGCTAGTGGCCAAAGGAGGAAGTGGGAGAGCAGGGTAGAGAGAGATCTTCTATCCCTATCTTCACCGAATGCTGCGTCCCCTGTGTCCATATCTTTACATCTACCGGCAGTTTTATCTGGGTTATTGAATGGGGAGAGCCACAGCCCACAGAATGGGGGTACCCCTCTTGCATGAGCTCCAGGGGCCCTTGGGTGTTGTACAGAAGGATTGATCAAGAGCTGGGAAGTATTTATTGCATGGATAATACTCATTACTACTACTACTACTACTACTATTTAGCATTTCTATAGCGCTACAAGGCATACGCATCTGGGAACTTCTTTTTTCTAATGTCCTTTTCTCTTATTATTAATGTATACAGTGGCGTTCCTACCCTCGATGACACCCGGGGCGGATCGCCGATGCGCCCCCCCGGGTGCAACGTGCCCCCCCCCCGGCGAAATGACACCCCCCCCGGGTGCACGCCGCTGGGGGGGGGGGTGCTGCAGCGCGCGCCTGTGGGCTCCGAGTTTGCTAACTTCGCTGGTTCGCTGCAGCGCCCTCCCTCTGCCCCAGAACAGGAAGTAACCTGTTCCGGGCAGTGGCATAGCCAAGGGTGGGCTTGGATGGGCCCAGGCCCACCCACTTTGGGTTCAGGCCCACCCAGTAGCATATCTATGATGTGGCTGGCAGGGATTCCCAAGCCCCATCGGCCGAAAACTCCCAACAAGTATCCCTCCTGCATACCTTGTAAGTAGCAGACCTTCGCCTGCAGTGACATACATACTGCTCGCACCGGCCCCACAGCCTTCCCTCTGATGTATTTCTGCCTAGGCGGAAACAGGAAGCTGCATCAGAGGGAAGGGTGTGGGGCCAAATGAGCAGTGTGTATTAGGTGCTGCTCCCTGCTGGTGAAAATCTGCTATTTAAAAGGTATGTGGGAGAGGGGGGATGTTTGAGAGACCATATGGCATACAGGCGAGAGGAGAGACCAAATCACCTGTGGGACGGGGCGAGGTTCTTCTGCCCACCCATCTTGGGCCCAGGTCCACCCAAAATTGGATGTCTGGCTACGCCCCTGGTTCCGGGGCAGAGGGAGGGAGCTGCAGCGAACCAGCGAAGTTAGCGTAGCGAACTCGGAGCCCACAGGCGCACGCCGTGGCACCCTCTAGCGGCGTGCACCTGGGGAGGATCGCCCCCCCGCCCCCCCCCCCCCCTTGGTACGCCACTGAATGTATACATTGATATGAATCACTTCTATAGTTAACCACCTTGTTATACTTTACCGTTTTATTTTATGTATATAATGCATAAAAATAAAATTTCTGGGGAAAAAAAAAGAAAAGGAAGAATGTTGGGTGTCTTCTCAGCAAAATCCTTTGGAATGGTTTTGGATTTCAGCTGGAGCAGGCCCAGGCGGGGAAGTTCAACTTACAGATACACGTTGACTATGACTGGGATACACAGGCTGAGGATACCTGCGATAGCGAGGAGGATCCGGACCAGAGGGTAAGTCTCTGGGGTACCTTGGTTTTTGTGACCCTTTCTGGAGTGGGGTGCTGGGGCTGGATACGCAAATGAGACAGCCATTCTGGGCACGAATGTGAAACACTAAGAGATGCTCTGCTCTGTCGTCTCCAGCTGGTCTTTGTCACAACATAATAATGTGCTTATGTAAGAGCGATCGTTAAAACAAAATATCTCATATCCTTTCCTATCATTGCGCATCTCATAATGAATTTTTGATTTGTTCTTCATACCCGATAGAATGTATTTAAAAAAAAATGATTATTACGGTAAGCAAAGTTACATCCAAAGAATGGATCGTCTTATCCTTTTGTAGATGAGCCCCCTACAGAGATCCTTCAAGTCCACGATCTACCCTCAGCCTGCAGGCAAAGCCGCGGTGCCTCCCCAGCATCGGTGGAGCTGCACGGGGATTAGCAACCAGACTTACGAGACCGTTCTTGTGCCATCCCGGCCCACCTCACAGCGGTCCTGGAGTGAGGGAATGCCTCCACCGCTCCCTCTCAAAAACCCAGGAAGAGGTAAACCCTTCAGAAGAAGGGCTGTATAGGAAGTCCATGTCCTGGTTTTCACTCTAGTGGGGAGGAGGAAGGAGTGACATCTCCCCATCTCCAGGCCACCACAGAGATTTCTACCATCCCTGATGCATCCACTCAGAAATGGTTGCTTTGTATTCTGGTACTTTTTGTTCATATCGGCTACCATAGCTGTGGTAAGAATTGGCCTTAGTGTGTCCTTGTGTTCTTCTGTGGATCTTTCCCATCGCTAAGGCCATTTTTATCGTGGCTGTAAAAAAACCTTTTCTATTAATTTCATTTATGGCTGTTTGATAATGTTAAGAAAAATAGTCCAGTGGGCCTCGAAGAATAGGTTGGCACCCAAACTTTAATGAGAGACCCAACATGGGCCATGTTTCAGCAATACACCTGTGTCAGGGGTCGTCAATATTGATAATACAGTCTGGATAATATCCTCTGTTCTTTTCATCTCAACAGGCAGTGGCAACACATATAAACATAAAAGCAACATAGCCAGTTCTTTCAAGTAAGACAAACACTGCCAACTGTAGAGCAGTGGTCTTCTCTGATTTGTAAGTCTGGGCCACTTTGGATGCCAATGAGCTGAAGGAGAGCCACCAGATATTTTCCCATGTGAGGCCACAACACTGTTGACCAGTGTGTGTCAATTATAACCCCTTCACCAACCCGCCTTCAAACTTTTTATTGGGGGTATCCTCATGGAGGTGGGCGTTTCCAATGCATTCTCTTCGTCTATTGAGAAATGCCAAGTCCTTCATGCATGCAGCTCTTCCCCTCATCTACGTCCTCCTTTCTGTCATGAACTTGGGTAGAGAGGCAGAGAGTAGCAGAAGAAAAGGCAGAATGATGATGAGGGCCACCCTAGAGGTCTCCAGGAGCAACTATTGGCCCTTGCATTGAAGAACGCTGCTGTAGAGCATAAGGAGAACTGTCTCTCTTTGTTTAGGCTGCCTTGAAAGAACAGAGGATATTATCCAGACTGTATTACCAATATTGATGACCCCTGACACAGGCGTTCTGCTGAAAGAAGGCCCATGTCGTGTCTGTCATTAAAGTTTGGATGCCAACCCACTCTTGGAGGCCCACTGTACTTTTTTTTTGCTTGACTTGGTTTTCTGTGCTTTGGATTCCCTCTCTTCTGTTGCTGTGTGATGATTCTATCATCTATTTAGGAGGTGCCAGGGCGTTAGGGGTGGGCAAACAGGGCAATTGCCTCAAATCTGCCTGAAGTTGAATGAGGGACGGCTTGCAAGCAAGCTTTGGGGGCCCCCTCCCTCCCTATCTGGCTAAAGGTACCCAGGGACTTCCATAGCGTAGGCATGTCTAGAGGCAGGGCTGCCGAGAACCGGGCCCTGGGGCAGGACTGCTGTCCCCGCCCCCCCCCCCCCCCCCCCACTCAGACAACTGCCGCTCCAGCTTCCTTACCTTCCATCCTCTTCTCCTTCCTCGATCTGTCACTCTCCTGCTCCTGTGTGCCGGGACCCGAGTTATAGCGTTAATGCAATAACCTGGGTCCCGACACACAGGAGCAGGAGAGAGACAGACCCCGGTGCCAGCCCCCCCCCCCCCCACCCCGGTCTGACCTCACATGGCAAATCCTGAAAGCAAGAATTAACCAGAAATGGTGTTGGGATTGTGACCACATATGGTGGAGTCCGCCATTTATGACTAATTCTTGCTAGTGGTGATTATCTGCTATCTCACTGACCTTTACCCTTTGAACCTGCTTCCATTACAACTGGAGTGGCAGATAGACCATGCCCCGTTGGTTCTGACCCAGTTCCTCTTTATTTAGAAGACCACCAGTGCTACTTGTGTTGGCACAATGAATGCTACCACAGCATGCAAAGACCAAACAATAGCTTAGTCCAGTCTCTTTTTCCACGCTGTTCTCTTTATAGGTCGTTCAGAGGTGGTGCACCAACCTTCAGAGACACAGTCCTCCAGTACACTAGTGGGCACTGTCCTGCATCAGCTATCCTCTTCTGGTGCTCCTGGCACTCTGGAGGGGGCCACCCAGCAGCAGCCACCTACTTCTAAGACCCCCGTGGAAGCCCGCAGCACAGCCTCCTGGGAAATGCATTCTGAGACAGGCGCTGGCCTCCAGCGTCGCAGGTCCGAACCCAGTCAGGTGTTGAATCAGACTTGCAGTGTGACTCTGGAACAGGCACATTCATTCCCTGTTCCATTCAGGTAGGAAATGGGATGGGACTTGATATACCGCCTTTCTGTGGTTACAATCAAAGCAGTTTACATATTATGTACAGGTACTTATTTTGTACCTGGGGCAATGGAGGGTTAAGTGACTTGCCCAGAGTCACAAGGGGCTGCAGTGGGAATTGAACTAATTTCCCTTGGTTCTCAGGCCAGTGCACTAACCGTTAGGCTACTCTTCCTTGCAAAAAGAAAAGTCAGAGGGATAAAAGAAGGTTCAATTTAAAACAAACAAATAAACAACAGAATTCTAGAACTTTCTAAAACAATACAAGGAGGGTTCTAGAGTATGGAGAGTTCCGACAGTGCTGTCTCTTCCTCTTTAGATCTGATTGGCTGGTGACAGAGTGTGTGCAACTCAGTGAGACTGGGGCTTCATGGGCCGTACAGAGACAGACTGGTGCCCACTTCCTGCCACCTCTCCCTCATTACAGGTCTATCGATAAGAAAAATCTGTGGTGTAGCTGAAGTATGGAAGAATAATTTAAAAAGAAGTAACTCATTTAATGAAAGGAGAGACTTTTTTGTTGTACTATTCATTTATGAGATATAAAGAGAAGGTATAGACGCAATGGTGAAACAGACAGGATTTGTACATTTCAAACTTCTCCAATAATTGTTCCCTCTAAGATGTGAAGCATTCTTTCTACATAGCCTTCCAAAACCCATGAAATGTCTTTCTAGAATAAGCTGCATAGAACTCTTATGAGACCTGGAAACTAAAGCTGCCCGAACGGCATATGTAGGCAGCAGGGCTGCCGAGAGACTGGGCCGGGCCCAGGGCAAGGCCGCCCCCAGGGCCGCTCCTCCCTCTGTCCGCCCCCCCTCCATTCGCCACCAGGCCGGGCCCCCTGCATTGAAATCACAGCGCCTCTCACCTCAGTGTGAAAGCGCTGCAGGCAGCAGATCGCCTCCCTTCGGCCCTCCTTCCCTCCTTGTGTCCTGCCCTTGCGGAAGTTACGTCAGATGAGAGCGGGACACAGGGAGGGAAGGAGGCCCGAAGGGAGGCGATCTGCTGCCCTGCTGCCTGCAGCGCTTTCACATGGAGGTGAGAGGCGCTGTGATTTCAATGCAGGGGGCCCGGACCGGTGGCAGACGGTCGACGACGGAGGGTGGGTGGGACTGCGGCGCTGGGCCCGCCCCCCCTCTCGGTGGCCATGGCAGGCAGTATCATTTAATGACAAAAATAACACTCAAGCTAAAGGAAATTTTGTGAGATTTTCTTAGTATCATTTAATGGTCAAGTGTAGTGAAACATCTGCAATGCTTTCTCTTTCAGTTCGGAAGGGACGAAGTCTTATCGGCGGATTAGCGGGAAGTCGACCAGCCCCAGCCTCTCCCCATCAAGTCCTGGAAGTTCCAGCATACTTTCCTTTGGCAGGCCACAGGCTCCAGTGCAAACCAACCCCCCAGTACCCCTGCCCAGGAAATTTGCACCAGTAAGAGTCATGCCAGGGTACCTCTGCACACTCACTTCCAGTTTGCTTTTCAAGACCTTTACAACAGGGTCAGCTCAAGGAATTGTGATGCTTTAAGACAACTTGTTTCGACACTCCCCCCCCCCCCCCACACACACACATTGCTTCCATCTCTGGCAACCCCCCCCCCCCCCCCCCCATGCATACCCATTGCTTCCATCCCTGGCACCTGCCAGGAGTACGGCATCTCTCTCCTCTCCCCACCCCCTGGTCTGGTCTCTCCCTCCCTCCCTTTCTTTGGTCCCTTTCCCACTGTCATTTACCCCATCTGTGGAGTTGCCATAATCAGAATGGGACAATGCCCAGTCAGTCCTGTCATTTTCAAAATGGATCCATTGGCACCATTTTCTTTTACAGCTTGATATTCAGACCGCGGGAGTTAGCTGGGTTGACTCCTGTGGTCAGTGCTGAGTCCGGATATTCAATGCATTTGACCAAGTACCTGTTCTATTGTGGATTAAAAACTGGTTAAAAGATGGAAAACGGAGAGTAGGGTTAAATGGTCAGTATTCTACTACTACTACTACTACTATTTAGCATTTCTATAGCGCTACAAGGCATACGCAGCGCTGCACAAACATAGAAGAAAGACAGTCCCTGCTCAAAGAGCTTACAATCTAATAGACAAAAAATAAATAAAGTAAGCAAATCAAATCAATTAATGTGAACGGGAAGGAAGAGAGGAGGGTAGGTGGAGGCGAGTGGTTACAAGTGGTTACGAGTCAAAAGCAATGTTAAAGAGGTGGGCTTTCAGTCTAGATTTAAAGGTGGCCAAGGATGGGGCAAGACGTAGGGGCTCAGGAAGTTTATTCCAGGCGTAGGGTGCAGCGAGACAGAAGGCGCGAAGTCTGGAGTTGGCAGTAGTGGAGAAGCGAACAGATAAGAAGGATTTATCCATGGAGCGGAGTGCACGGGAAGGGGTGTAGGGAAGGACGAGTGTGGAGAGATACTGGGGAGCAGCAGAGTGAATACATTTATAGGTTAGTAGAAGAAGTTTGAACAGGATGCGAAAACGGATAGGGAGCCAGTGAAGGGTCTTGAGGAGAGGGGTAGTATGAGTAAAGCGACCCTGGCGGAAGATGAGACGGGCAGCAGAGTTTTGAACCGACTGGAGAGGGGAGAGGTGACTAAGTGGGAGGCCAGCAAGAAGCAGATTGCAGTAGTCTAAATGAGAGGTGACAAGGGTGTGGATGAGGGTTTTGGTAGAGTGCTCGGAAAGAAAGGGGCGGATTTTACGAATGTTGTAAAGAAAGAAACGACAGGTCTTGGCGGTCTGCTGGATATGAGCAGAGAAGGAGAGAGAAGAGTCAAAGATGACCCCAAGGTTTCGAGCTGAGGAGACAGGGAGAATGAGAGAGCCATCAACAGAAATAGAAAACGGGGGGAGCGGGGAGGTGGGTTTGGGGGGGAAAATGAGAAGCTCGGTTTTGGTCATATTTAATTTCAGGTGGCGTTGAGACATCCAGGCAGCAATGTCAGACAAGCACGCTGAAACTTTGGTTTGGATGCAAGGTGAGATATCAGGGGTAGAAAGGTAGATTTGGGAGTCATCAGCATAGAGATGGTAGGAAAAGCCATGGGATGAGATTAATGAACCAAGGGAAGAAGTGTAGATAGAAAAGAGGAGGGGACCAAGAACAGAACCCTGAGGTACGCCGACAGGCAGAGGGATAGAAGTAGAAGAGGATCCACCAGAGTGAACACTAAAGGTGCGGAGGGAGAGGTAGGAAGAGAACCAGGAAAGGACAGAGATGGAGAAGGGTAGAAAGTGGGGTTCCCCAGGGGTCTGTGCTGGGACCGCTGCTTTTTAACATATTTATAAATGATCTAGAGATGGGAGTAACTAGTGAGGTGATTAAACTTGCTGATAATACAAAGTTATTCAAAGTTGTTAAATCGCAAAAGGATTGTGAAAAATTACAAGAGGACCTTATGAGACTAGGCATCCAAATGGCAGATGACATTTAATATGAGCAACTGCAAAATGATGCAGGTGGGAAAAAGGAACCTGAACTATAATTACGTGACGCAGGATTCCACATTGGGAGTCACCGACCAGGAAAGAGATCTAAGTGTCATTGTTGATGATACGTTGAAACCCTCTGCTCAGTGTGCAGCAGTAGCTAAGAAAGCAAATAGAATGTTAGGTATTATCAGGAAAGGAACAGAAAACGAAAATGAGAACGTTATAATGCCTTTGTATCGCTCTGTGGTGTGACCACACCTCAAATACTGTGTGCAATTCTGGTCATCGCATCTCAAAAAAGATATAGTGGAATTAGAAAAGGTACAGAGAAGGGAGATGAAAATGATAAAGGGAATGGGATGACTTCCCTATGAGGAACGGCTAAAGTGACTAGGACTCTTCAGCTTGGAGAAAAGACGGCTGAGGGGAGATATGATAGAGGTCTATAAAATAATGAGTGGAGTGGAACGGGTAGACGTGAATTGCTAGTTTGCTCTTTCCAAAAATACTAGGACTAGGGGGCACACAATGAAGCTACAAAGTAGTAAATTTAAAACGAATCGGAGAAAATATTTCTTCACTCAACATGTAATTAAACTCTGGAATTTGTTGCCAGAGAATGTAGTAAAAGCAGTTAGCTTAGCAGGGTTTAAAAACAGTTTGGAACGCTTCCTAAAAGAAAAGTCCGTAAGCCATTATTAAGATGGACTTGTGGAAAATCCACTGCTTATTTCTAGGCTAAGCAGCATAAAATCTATTGTACTGTTTTGGGATCTCACCAGGTACTTGTGACCTGGATTGGCCACTGTTGGAAACAGGATGCTGGGCTTGAAGGACCTTCGGTCTGTCCCAGTATGGCAACACTTATATTCTTATTAATGTCGGGCCATTTCCGCTGACTGGCATTGACTATTTAGGTGTTTTTGGCCGGTTTCAACTTAACCAGCCAAACCATTGTTCAGCGCTGGCTGGTTAAGTTGAAACCGGCCAAAGATAGGCCTGCTATTTCGGCAGCCAAATTTGGCCACCAAACTTAGCCAGCGATGCGCTGAATAATAGCGAATAGCCGATAATATTGTGCGATATAACAAGTTATCCACTATGCACTGACTGCAAATATTCAGTGGGAGATAACCAGCGATCTCCCACTGAATATTGCTGGATAGCCAGTTAAGTGCTACTTACCTGGCCAGGAACCATTCCTGGCTGGTTAATTAGTTTAAAATGTTGGGCGGCTTGTCCTCTGCAGGGATGAGCAATGGATATTCACTCCTCCCTCCCTGTAACCCTTTGGCACATATTTAAATTAAGTACAGTGATCAAGTCATAAGTACATAAGTATTGCCACACTGGACAGACCAAAGGTCCATCAAGCCCAGCATCCCGTTTCCAAAAGTGGCCAATCCCGGTCACAAATACCTGGCAAGATCCCGAAAAAGTTCAGTATATTTTATGCTGCTTATCCCAGAAATAGTGGATTTCCCCCTAAGTCAATTTAATGATAGTCTATGGACTTTTCCTTTAGGAAGCCATCCAAACCTTTTTAAAACCCCGCTAAGCTAACCACCTTTACCTCATTCTCTGGCAATGAATTCCAACTGCCCGTTGAAACTAGTGTACAATTTTCTTTTTGTGCCCCCTACCAACCCACCCACGGGACTTTTCTTCACTTTTTCCATGTTCTTCTTGAAGACTAAGGCGGGAAGGAGAGGGAGGTGAGTCCTAGCTAGGAGTCACCTGGCTTTTGGGTGCAGCAGTGATTTCTTTCCAAATTTTCTTTTAGCAGCCAAAGGCGGCCACGAGGCAGAGGAGGGCTCGGGCTCTTGTGAACTTCAAAGGAGAGCGTGCCAGTGACCTATCGTTCTCCAGGGGAGAGGTGATCATGCTGACCGCAGAAGAGGACGCTCACTGCTGGGTGAGTCCTGGAACCTTTCACAGAGTGAGGGTCCAAGTGAGTGTATGTGTGTGACAGAATAAGAAAAGGGGCAACTGGACCAGCCAAAAAATGTTACTATCCCAACTATTTTGTTACATAGAAATGTCAAACTCCTTTATAAACAGGAGTGGAGGAGTGGCCTAGTGGTTAGGGTGGTGGACTTTGGTCCTGGGGAACTGAGGAACTGAGTTTGATTCCCACTTCAGGCACAGGCAGCTCCTTGTGACTCTGGGCAAGTCACTTAACCCTCCATTGCCCCATGTAAGCCACATTGAGCCTGCCATGAGTGGGAAAGCACGGGGTACAAATGTAACAAAAATAAAATAGATACTATTGGAGATTCTACATGGAATGTTGCTACTATTGGAGATTCTACATGGAATGTTGCTATTCCACTAGCAACATTCCATGTAGAAGGCTGCGCAGGCTTCTGTTTCTGTGAGTCTGATGTCAGACTCACAGAAGCAGAAGCCTGCGCGGCCACATTGGTGATCTGCAAGGGCCGACTTCAAATAGTAGCAACAGTGGAGGAGTGGCCTAGTGGTTAGGGTGGTGGACTTTGGTCCTGAGGAACTGAGTTCGATTCCCTTCCCACTTCAGGCACAGGCAGCTCCTTGTGACTCTGGGCAAGTCACTTAACCCTCCATTGCCACATTGAGCCTGCCATGAGTGGGAAAGCGTGGGGTACAAATATAACTAAAAAAAAAAAAAATTACACCATGTTGCACAACCATTGCCTTCATGGGCCATGGAGGAGCTTGACTTTCGGGATAGATTTGGCCCAAGGGCCAGGTTATTTTTTTTATAGCTTGATTATCAGGAAAATCAGGTTTGCTCATGGACTTCAAAGCCTGCGGTGCGGTTATGCATCTCGTCTTTAACAAACGTGCACTTCTTATGCTTCTCCGGTTGTCTGTTCGGTGCATGGTTTTTAGAACTTGCAGGCAACCCTCCATTAAATCCTTAAAATCTCTACCCTTCCTTCCCTCCCTCAGTTGGAAGTCTGCAGTGATGTCTACTCTGACCCTGCTTCCTCACCCCTCTCTTGTCTTGCAGGTGGGGTACATTGAGGGCGATGCCTCCAGAATGGGTGTATTTCCCGCTAATTCTGTCCAGCTTCTGCATGACTGACTCCTCACAACTTTAGCCTGGACTCCTAGGAGACATGAGGTCTTCCTTCATTACCAGAGCAGCAGTGGTATAAGGACTGACCCGCTCCTGCTGGAATTGAGGGTGCCTCCATCGAAAGAGATGAGGGTAGTGCTTGAGTGAAACCACATGAATCCGCACCTTAAATGTGCCTGTATTATATGGATTCCATGACCTATATAAAGGGAGTTTATTCTCCTCCAAGCATCTGGATAACCTAAGTCATGTTGACCCATTATAATAGGTGTGAAATAAAGTAGAAAAATCCAAGTGCCAGCACCGGATCTTATCAGAACAAGACCTTTCCATGTTTGCGGTGCTATCTAGCGCAGCATACTTTGAGGGTGGATGTAAAGTTTATAAGTCACCTCGGAGATTTGAATTTTCAACATGCTTGGCTGCTCTCCTGTGCACTTGAGAAAACCATCAAGGGGGGAGGGGTTGGCTCATAAAGACTTCTGCCATTGTCCTGCCCTGGAGTTCTGCTCAGGTCTATAGGATGTTAAGCTTTGATGTTCACTGTTCTGCCTCTCCCACTCTGCCCCCTTCTCCCATTTGAGCAAAGTATCGTAGTTGCCACGTTCGTCCACTTGCATATGGTTAAAATCTTATGTGAACCTATTTTAATTGGACTAACTTAATCAGTGATTTTCAAGAATTGTGTTCCCTTCATTAAGACGGTGAAGGAACCTCTGTAGCTGCCTGTATTTTTCAACTCGTTATATCTGGGCTGTTTCTCACTCACCTGTGGAAGGAAGCACAGCTTTATCCATTGGAAATGTCTCCACCTCCAAGTTATTTCATCCTAATCCTTATCCCTCCCCATTTTTGAAAACAATGATGGAAGCTACCAAAATCAGGTCCTGTCCACTTCCTGTTGGCCAGAATTGAAATAACTGAAGACTGACATGCTAATATGCATATATATATGCCCTTTTAAAGGTGTGTTTTGCTTACTTGATTGTGATTCTTGGGAAGGGTTTCTCCATCTGTTCATCTGTCCATGCGCATCTGTTTGTGCAAATGCAAAAAACAGATATGTAGAGAGAACTGTAGAAGAAGCCGTGAGTTGTATATACAGGGGAAACCAGACCCCACTGACAAATGGAGGTGAAGTACCAGCACCCCCTCCCCCAGCACAAGAAAGGGCAGTGTTGCTATTACTGCAGCAAGGGCTGGAGGAGCAAGGACAACATGGAAAGGAGAGGGGGTAGAGTGTAAAAGGAATGTAAGGAGAGTGGCAGAGGGCAAGAAGGCAAGGGGCTGGGCAAGGGAGGGAAGCACCCATGGCCAAGCCCAAATCCATTCTGTGAGACACACATGCTCTCCCATGCCCCCTGAGACCTCTCATCCATACACATGTCTCACTATCTCATAACCACTGTTCCTTCTAAGCTGTGTGGGATTCCTCCTACTGCATTGCTGCCTGTGGGGGCTGGAGCTTCAATATTGTGTTTTCAATTGCTAAGGACAGGCATGTCCCTGGAGTCCTTCACAGCTTGCCCGTCCTTCACCATTGAAAATGTGATAGTAAAACAGTGCCCCTTCCCATGGGTAGGACTGTAGGTGGGGGACTCCCACTCAGCTTAGAGGGAAAGGTGCATATGTACTCCCAGTCCCAATAGAGATACAGCTAAACCCACTGAAATAAATATACATACCCTATCATTGATAAGAAACACATGTGCATCTCTCATTTCAGCAACCCCATACCCTTTTTGCCCACCCACCCTCATATCCTGCAGTCCTACTGGGACACACTTTACCATGACTGTCCCTACCAAATCCCCCGCACAGACATGCCCATGGAGGAAAGAGAAACATGCCACTAGGGGTCACACTGTAAATATGCACTTTTCAACTTGTTCTTTAGAACTCAAACAAAATAAAACATGGAAAAGAAAATAAGATGATACCTTTTTTATTGGACATAACTTAATACATTTCTTGATTAGCTTTCGAAGGTTGCCCTTCTTCGTCAGATCGGAAATAAGCAAATGTGCTAGCTGACAGTGTATATAAGTGAAAATATTCAAGCATTACTATGACAGTAAAATAGATACCATTGGAGATTCTACATGGAATGTTGCTACTATTGGAGATTCTGTTGCTACTATTGGAGATTCTACATGGAATGTTGCTACTATTGGAGATTCTACATGGAATGTTTGCTATTCCACTAGCAACAATCCATGTAGAAGGCTGCGCAGGCTTCTGTTTCTGTGAGTCTGACGTCCTGCACGTACGTGCAGGACGTCAGACTCACAGAAGCAGAAGCCTGCGCGGCCACATTGGTGATCTGCAAGGGCCGACTTCTACATGGAATGTTGCTAGTGGAATAGCAACATTCCATGTAGAATCTATAGAAATCAAACAAAATAAAACATGGAAAAGAAAATAAGATGATACCTTTTTTATTGGACATAACTTAATACATTTCTTGATTAGCTTTCGAAGGTTGCCCTTCTTCATCAGATCGGAAAGAAGGAAGAAGGGCAACCTTTGAAAGCTAATCAAGAAATGTATTAAGTTATGTCCAATAAAAAAGGTATCATCTTATTTTCTTTTCCATGTTTTATTTTGTTTGAGTTCTATTGATTAAGAGTGGACTAACACGGCTACCACACCTCTCAACTTGTTCTTAAAATGTTGGTTTGATATGCTCAAAAAGCCACAGCTTATGTTCCCCTCTGTCTCCAGAAACAGGGCTTTTCACTAGAGAGGCCATCTGGAAGAAAAGGTCAATAAAAACATATAAGCAGATACATTTTAATTGGAGTAACTTAATACCTTGAAAGTGGACTAACATGTCAACCCCACTACTTTTATCCACAGAGGAACCACAAACCTGGCGCCCTCTGGAGGACAACTGGATCTTGGCTTGTTTTAAGTAGTATGCTTGAATTGTTCATTTCCTTCTGTCACTTGGACACATGCTCCACTGACAACATGGAGGAGATATAGCTACAAGCAGTCTCCGCCACAGACTGCTCCAGCTCGTGCGACTGAGCCTGGCTCAGGTGGGCCTTCTTAAGGAGTGCAAAAATGCTCAAGCTGATACACAAAGCCTGGGAGGGATTCCAGTACTAATGAGAACATGTAGCGATGTGGAAGGTCGAACCAAGACCACCAACTCATTTTATAAGGGCTAGTGAGAGCACTGGTATCTCCTCTGTTTCAATGCTGAGTGACGGGGCAGGGGATCAGGAAAGCACATACGTCCCTTGCTGAGTGAGGGGCAGGGCCTTGAGAGGCCGATACTCAAAATTCCGGTGCTGTACCGAACAGCGCCAGAACAGTGCTGCCAAAGAACTTTGTAATGCTCAATGCTAATGATATGCAAATGTAGAGGCGCTGTTAGCGTTGAGCATTGGTAAGTTGTTTGGAAGTTAAGGGGGAGGATGGTGCCTGGGGCATGCGCATAAGAGCTTGACACCCTGCTGCTCTTCCACAGGGATGGAACATTGACTTATTGGGGTTCTCTGGTACTGCCTTGAGGAAGGGTGCAGGACCGTCTGTGAAAATCTCGAGAGCTCCCACTCCATCCAGAGCCGCAGTTCACCATAGACCTTGCGTGTGTCCAGTAAAGGGCAGCACTAGCCTCCAAGGGTCTCCTAGATTTGTGCAACTGTCCCATGTTTAGGCATGCATGCATGGACTTGCACATGCTAAGGAAGAAGGCGTAGCAGCTTTCAGCCAGCACCCTCTCCTTGCCCATTCTCCTCATGAAAAACCCTAATGCCAGCTCTTAGCTGCCATAGGGTTTTGCAGCAGTGCCTTGTTCTGTGCTGTTCGCTGAGCATGGGAGGGAATAGGAGACCCTTCATTTGCATGCTAATTGCACTGTTCTTCAGTGCATGTGTCAGGGGTGTAGCCAGACCTCGCAGTGGGAAGGGGCCAGAGCCCAAGGTGGGGGGACACATTTTGGTGTGCCGCCCCTCCTCCCCCCGCCACCTCACTGCTACAAATACCTTGGCTGGTGGGGGTCCCCAACCCCCAGCAGCTGAAGCCTTTGTCCATCGCCAGTCTCCGGCGCTGCCGCGTTGCCTGCCCTGCTGTCTCTTCCCCTCAGGTCCTGCATGTTCCTTTTAGTGAAACTGAGCATGCTCAGTTTCACTAAAAGGAGGATGCCGGACGTGAGGGGAAGAGGGAGCAGGGCAGGTAATACGGTGGCGCCGGAAACCGGCGCTGGATGAAGGCTTCAGCTGCTGGGGGTTGGGGACCCCCGCTAGCAAAACCAGAAGAAATTTGGGGGGAGAGCCCAGGCCCCCTGTGGCCCCACCTAGCTATACCACTGGCATGTGTCGGCTCCTGCACGCTCTGAGCCCTGAGCATTGTGCACTTGCAAATGGGGGTGCTAGTTCGGTGTTAATGGCCTCTTGCACCCGCATTTGCTTCTCAGCATCAGGCCCTGAGAGCACAGATAATCCCCCCTCCCCATGTCTCCTACATTCCCTCTGTCTTTCTCACTCACACACACAAAAGAGGTTAGTGCCTCACACAGCATTAAGCTGCTGGCACCTGGCTGCTGTCTATCAGGGCTAAAAAAGCATATGCATCATCCATTATCCATAGCTGTAAGAAGCTAACAGCAGGGCTGATCTCAGTTGTTCCTGGTGATTAGGACAGTAGCTGGCAAATGTACCAGCACCATGCTGGTTTTAGAGAAAGGGGTTCTCAACCCAGTCCTAAGGGCATGGCCAGCCAGTCAGGGTTTCAGAATATCCACAATGCATATGCATGAGTTCAATTTCCATAATCTATCTCATGCATATTTGTTGTGGCTATCCTGAAGACTGACTGGGTGTGTCCCAAGGACTGGGTTGGGAATCCATGTTCTAGAACTGGCTTCCCCTCCCTTGTCTCTATTGCCTGGCTTTTGAGCAGTGGTGTACCAAGGGGGGGCGGTGGAGGCGGTCCACCCCAGGTGCACGCCGCTGGGGGGTGCCACGGCGCACACCTGCTCTGAGATCGCTGATTTCACGCGTTCGCTGCAGCTCCCCCTCTGCTCTGCCCTGGAACAGGTTACTTCCTGTTCCGGGTCAGAGGGAGCTGCAGCGAACGCGCGAAGTCAGGGAACTCTGAGCAGGCGCATGCTGCGGCACCCCCCCAGCAGCGTGCACCCGGGGGGGGGGTCCACGCTGCATCGTGGGGGGGTGCTGCACCCAGGGGGGGGTCCGCGCTGCATCGGGGGGGGGGGTGCTGCACCCGGGGGGGCGGGGTGCCGCCCCGGGTGTCCGCCCCCCTAGGAACACCACTGCTTTTGAGCCTGCTGAAATTCCACCAACCTCTGGCTTTCTACCACATTCACACCTAGGCTATCCCAGGCTGTCCACACTTATTAAACTGTAGGCAGTTCTGGTTTTTTTGCACTGTGCTTCCCTCATAGCCTTCTCCCTCCAGATGTGATCAGTCTACCTCAGTGTGATGCTGCTCTTCCTGTGACCTCTAGAGGGAAACCTTGTATTCCTTGAGCCTTGCTGTGGTCTTTTTGGGGTAGGAACTCTTAAGGCGTGCTCACGGTTTTTAGCGCGCGCTAAAAATTAGAGACGCCAATGTATTCTTATGGGTGTCTCTAACGTTTAGCGCGTGCCTTTTTTTAGCGTGTGCTTAAAAACGTGAGTGCGCCTTAGGAAGAGGGTCCTTTACGAAGGTGCGCTCATGTTTCTGGTGCGCACTACAATTGTGGGCGCGCTAAACGTTAGAGACGCCAGTGCATTCCTATGGGCATCTCTAACGTTTAGCGCGCCCATAATTTTAGCGCATGCTAAAAATGTGAGCGCACTTTAGTAAAAGATGCCCTGATGGACCCCCTTTATTTCTGCACGTTTTCTTTAATCTGCTTGGAGAGAAAATCCTGTAAGTGGAGGCTCAATTCGATCCAGTGGGTGCTGAATCCTTTGGTACCACCGGCCACGTCTGATCTATTGAGATGAGGCCTTTGCAGCCAGGACTCTCTACATAGAGAATGGATCTCTCTTTTTTTTTTTCCTGGAAACTTCAATTATTCTCAGGGCAGTGAGTTCTGTACTGAGGCAGGGTCCGAGGGAAGATCCCTTTATTCCTGGAGACTCCAGTAAGGACCAGGATCTAGAAACATCAGAGGATGCTCATTTGAAAAGCAGGACCTGTGGAACTCTGTGCTTTTTAAATGAAAGGGTGCCTGATTTCTTGCAGTGACACTGCCTGTGAGAGCCCAGCCTGTCTGGAAATATTTCTATGGGCTCTATTTACTAAACAATATTAATGGTTTAACACAGGATATATTTCTTTTTGTAATGGCATCAAGTGCTTTGCTTGTTGCTGGCTCTTAAGAACCCTGTTTTCAATTTATGGAATATTTTTAGACAGTGGTTTATCATTATCAGTGTTTGTAACTATAAATTGTATTTTTGTAAATGGGAATTTGCCTTTTAAACAGAACCCTGTTTGCCAAGCAGCTGTTTTTCAGTTTTGAAGAATGTTTGAAATTGAATATTTTGTCAGTGGTGTACATTATGTATTTTCTGAATATATTTTGGTGATCATCCATGCATGTATCACTTTCAGCCTGTACGTAACTTTCTTTTATTGCCTGTCCACCCAGTACTTAAAATAAAAAGAAAGTATTTCTTGAAAAGGTTCCCTGCCTGCTGGTGTCCAATATCTATCCTTGGGTATCTCCCCCTACCCTGATTGGGTTTTCAGGGTAACCACAATGAGTGGAGGAGTGGCCTAGTGGTTAGGGTGGTGGACTTTGGTCCTGGGGAACTGAGGAACTGAGTTTGATTCCCACTTCAGGCACAGGCAGCTCCTTGTGACTCTGGGCAAGTCACTTAACCCTCCATTGCCCCAGGTACAAATAAGTACCTGTATACAATATGTAAGCTGCATTGAGCCTGCCATGAGTGGGAATGCGTGGGATGCAAATGTAACAACAACAAAAAAAAATATCCATGAGATGTAGCTGTAGGCACTGGATGAAAACATTTCCACGGCAGAGAACCAGACTGGTGAGGGAGGGATGAACCTTGATGAAGGTGTAATGACTAGCCTCTGTGATCTTTTGGTGCCCCCTAGTGATCAGTCCAGATATTATTTTTATTTATTATTTGCGGCATTTGTATCCCACATTTTCCCACCACTTTGCAGGCTCAATGTGGCTTACATTGTGCCGGAGTGGCAATCGCCACTTCCGGGTTCAGGAATACAAGGTGATATTGCATTATAGTTCATAAATGATCAGGTAAATTACAGAGTAATTTTGCCTTGAAAATCATAGTAATAGAGTAGATTATAGGGTAAGGTAGATGATCAAATACAGGAAGTTTATATCCTGCATAAGAAGTAGAGTGGTAGTGAGTAGTGCGTAGCGTTCATTAGTGGCTGCGTAAGTGAAGCAGTTGAGTGTAAGAGAGTTCCGTTTTGTCTAGTTTTGGTGGAGTTTCGTTTTCTAGTATTTAGGATGGATCATCGTGGTATGCTTTTTTGAACAGGTTGGTTTTCAGTAGTTTTCGGAAGATTGTTAGGCCATGCGTTGTTTTTATTACATTTGGTAGTGCGTTTCATAGTTGCGTGCTTATGTAGGAGAAGCTGGATGCATGTGTTGATTTGTATTTCAGTCTTTTGCAACTGGGGTAGTGTAGATTCAAGAATGTGCGTGCCGACCTTTTTGTGTTCCGGGTTGGCAGGTCAATTAGGTCTGAACGATTTTATGGACCAGGGTGCAGATTTGGAACGCAATTCGTTCTTTTAGTAGGAGCCAGTGTAGTTTTTCTCTTACCTATCAGATATATCAGATACTAGTAAGAAATGCCCGTTTCTGGCAAAAATGAAACGGGCGCTAGCAGGGTAATCCCCCCCCCCCCCCCGTCCTCCCTCCCTCCCTCCCTCCCGAGTTGCAGACACCCCCTCCGTGCCTCCGTTCCGAGTTGCACACCTCTCCTCTTCATCCCTTCGTCCCTCAGTGACGTGGTTGCGAGGGCCGTCCCGCCCTCAACATCATCGCGTTTTGACGCGAGGGCGGACCTACAGTGACTGGAGCCTGCAGGCCAAACCGGATATCTCGGGCGCTTCAAGTTTCCGGCTTGAGGCTTCAAAGTGCCTTTTATATATATAGATTACCTCTCAGACTGATCTGTTCCATGCACATTAAAGGGCCAATACTCAAAGCTGGGCGCAGAAGCCCACAATTCAATACCACCACATTTTAAAAAGCGCTAAATCTGAAACAAATAAGATGGCAGCTCTGTTGAAAATGCTTTGCTCAATCAAACTGGGGAATGGTAAGTGGTCCATGGGATTTGCATTCCAAGATGTATGAAGAGAGACTTGCTGACCTGAACATGTACACCCTGGAGGAAAGGAGGAACAGGGGTGATATGATACAGACGTTCAAATATTTGAAAGGTATTAATCCGCAAACGAATCTTTTCTGGAGATGGGAAGGCGGTAGAACGAGAGGACATGAAATGAGATTGAAGGGGGGCAGACTCAGGAAAGATGTCGGGAAGTATTTTTTCACAGAGAGGGTGGTGGACGCTTGGAATGCCCTCCCGCGGGAGGTGGTGGAGATGAAAACGGTAACGGAGTTCAAACATGCGTGGGATATGCATAGAGGAATCCTGTGCAGAAGGAATGGATCCTCAGAAGCTTAGCTGAAATTGGGTGGCGGAGCAGGTGGGGGGAAGAGGGGTTGGTGGTTGGGAGGCGGGGCTAGTGCTGGGCAGACTTATACGGTCTGTACCAGAGCCGGTGATGGGAGGCGGGACTGGTGGTTGGGAGGCGGGAAATACTGCTGGGCAGACTTATATGGTCTGTGCCCTGAAAAGGACAGGTACAAATTCAAGGTAAGGTATACTGACATATGAGTTTGTCTTGGGTAGACTGGATGGACCATGCAGGTCTTTTTCTGCCGTCATCTACTATGTTACCATAAGTAACTAAGGGATGCTCAAAGAAATCAATATGCAAATGATATGTGTGCTTAATTCACACTATTAAACGGAAAGTAGGGGAAGAAAAGTGCCTGGCGCACGAGCACAAAGGTTTTGCATGGATTTTGTGTGCATGTCCAGACGAAACTGGAAGTGACACTGTTCTGTGCCTTTAAAGGCTCATATTTAAGTGCAGAACAACAGGCACCAATGTCTGCTTCTGCTTTCGGTTTTGATCAGACTCCCACACGTTTGTTTCTCACTATCAGCATTTAAAACTTGCAAAGGCTTCCTTCTGCTTGCAAGAGGACAAACTCCATAGTTTAATGTGACAAACTGACAACAAATATCCTGAAAATCTTTAACACTACAGAGGGGCATAGCGACCACTGAGTGAACCTGGCAAAATGCCTAGGACTGCCCAATGATAGGGGCTGCCTGAAGTGGCACCTTCCCTCCCCCCTGCACCTTGGGCTGAAACTGCACCAGCAACTTCCCTCTCCAGGTCTGGCATCACTCCAGCTCCCCCCCTCTGGTCCTCCAGAGGTGACAGAGTGCTGAAATCTGCCTCTCTGGCGAGTGGGGCCTTTCCTCTGCTGGATCCAGAGAGGTGGGATTCCACAAGAGACTGGCTCTGCTGACCAGAGAGGCAGGTTTGGAGGGGGAGGAGCGAGAGCTGGTGCAATGTCAGAGGAAGCTGGAGTGATAGACCCTGGGAGGGGGAACTGGTGCAATACTGGACCCCAGGGTGGGGGGAGCTGGATAATGCCAGAGCCACATGGCCATGGGGGGATGAAGAGAGATATGCTGGATCTAAGCAGGGGGGGGGGGGCAGGAGATGGAGAGATGTCAAACTGGCCAGTTGGAGGGCAGAGGGGAAGAGATGCTGGACTTGGGGGGGGGGGGGGCGCGGAGCAGAGGGAAAGAGAGAGATCTGAAGGGGGGAGCAAGAGAGGGGAGAAATGGTGGACCACAGCTGAGGGAGCAGAAAGGAGAGAAAGAGACTTGGAGCAAAGGAGAAGAGAGGGGGCAGATACTGGACTGGGAGGGGGAGCAGAGAGAGAGAGACTGAACCAGGAGACAGAGGGGGACAAATGCTGGACCAACAGAGGGAGAGAGAGAGATTCCAGAGCAAGGGGGGGATGCAGGATAAAGGCAAGAGACAAAATAGACAGGGACACAGAAGAGGTTCTGGCCCTGGAGGGAACATAGGGACAGGGTCATAGAGAGCAGGGCTTTTTTTTAGCCAGTATGTACCGGTACAGAGCACCGGCACCTTTTTTCATGCCTTCCAAAAGTGTCCTACCTACCCCATTACAATTCATACTCATAATCTCCCAGCTTGGTTTATTTTTATTTTTTTGGCCTATTGGTGCACCAGCCAATCTTGCACCTGTGACCCTTAGATTCAGAGGCAGCCGCCTTCCATGTAGAACGATTCTAGGTCTCTTGGCTGCATACACTGTACTGGCTGAAAAAAAGCTCCGCTTACCCCATCCCCTAAGATTGGATCTGCATGAGTGCAGGCACTGTTTTTACTGGGGGGGGGGGGGGGAGCACTGACAGAGGATCAGAAACGGACACAAGAGGAGTGATATGGAGGGACACAGAGGGGTATGATAGACAGGATACAGAGACGAGATACTGAACACGGGGGGAGGATGGTGCAAGGACACAGAGGGGAGATGCTGGACAAGATGGATAGGGACACACAGAAAAGATGAATGGTGAGCATAGAGAGAGAAGAAATTTCAAAAGGTCAGGAGACCCTGGAGAGAGAGTTAAGAAAAGCAGAAAAGAGACACCAGGACCAGAGCAATGCTCAGACAAGAAAGGTAGAAGGAAAGTAATTTTTCGGACTTTATTCATTGTAATATGTCAGCATTGGGAAATGTACATCCTCCCTCTCCCTCTCCCCCCCATCCCCCACTCTTGTGGGAGCAATAGTCTTAGAGGGGGCCCATCTCAATTTTTCCATCCAGGGTCCAGTCCTAGCTAGGCTGTTGATGCTGCCCCTGAGCTGGAGGTAAGATTTTGGCATTAAAGACCATCATTTGCTTTGGTCATTGCACGACTTTCATTTGAGCATTGGGAAGGAACACTATTAACACCAGTGCTCGATCCCTCTGATCTCTTGGCACTGTATAATGTGCACGCAAACCCGGCATTAACTGCATGCTAACACCAGCAGTAGTTTTGGGTATTGGCCCCTAAGGAAGGCTGAGCTCCCCTGAAAATTAGAATGGTTTTTATTCTTCTACTCAAGTCTCCTGCTATTTATCACAGAAACGTGTGTTGCTCTTGGGGAACGTCTTATGCATGAGTGGCTTGTGTTTTCACACATGACCGTGCTTTTTGGCCCCACTGACTCATGCAAATTTTATGCAAATGAAGTTGCACAATGAGTCTCTGCACCTGGCTTCTGGTCCGCTACATCCCCATCCCCTTTTTCAAAGTGCCCTCTTTCTCTATGCAACAGCGGAGCCTACAGGTCTTCATCATCCCTCCTGGAATTTTTAGAGCAGCCCAAGGCAGAAAGGTTGTAACTCTTGTGTTCTTTAGCTGTGCAATGAAGATGGGACACCCTGTCTTGAAATTGCCACTAACTGGCCATTTTCCAAAGGGGGAGGAGGAAGAAGGAAGGAAGAAAGTTTTGATTGTATCTGCTTATTTATTTATTAATTGTTACATTTGTATCCCACATTTTCCCACCTATTTGTAGGCTCAATGTGGCTTACATAGTACCGGAGAGGCCTTTGCAGGCTCCGGTGTGAATAAATACAGGGTGATGTTGTGGTAAGGTCAAGTTAATGTGGCGCAGCCACATTAGGGAATCGTAGAACGGAAGAGTCGTGTTATGTCCATTACGTGCTTTAGTTTGGTTGTGTTGCAGAGATTAGGCATTTAAGTTGGATCGGTAGGGTATGCCTTTTTAAACAGGTTGGTTTTTAGTGATTTCCGGAAGTTTAGGTGGTCGTACGTCGTTTTCAATGCTTTTGTTAATGCGTTCCACAGTTGTGAGCTTATGTAGGAAAAACTAGATGCGTAAATTGTTTTGTATTTGAGTCCTTTGCAGCTTGGGTAGTGCAGATTTACATAAGATCGTGTTGATTCGGATGTATTTCTAATTGGTAAGTCGATCAAGTCTGTCATGTAACTCGGGGCTTCTCCGTAGATGATTTTGTGAACCAGGGTGCTTAGGGAAAGACAGCAGCTTCTAACATCCAGCTAGTAATCAATAAAAAATATCACAGCTACACCATTCATAGGATCTGTAGCCAGGCTGATGTCATTTTATACACTGCCCATTTTATTGCAACGTCAACTTTGAAGGGGAAGGGCGATGAAAATGATAAAGGGGATGGGATGACTTCCCTATGAGGAAAGGCTAAAGCGGCTAGGGCTCCTCAGCTTGGAGAAAAGACGGCTGAGGGGAGATATGATGGAGGTCTATAAAATAATGAGTGGAGTGGAACAGGTGGATGTGAAGTGTCTGTTTACGCTTTCCAAAAATACTAGGACTAGGGGGCATGCGATGAAACTACAATGTAGTAAATTTAAAACAAATCAGAGAAAATATTTCTTCACTCAAGGTGTAATTCAACTCTGGAATTCATTGCCTGAAAATGTGGGAAAGGCGGTTAGCTTAGCAGAGTTTTAAAAAGTTTTGGACGGCTTCCTAAAGGAAAAGTTTATAGACCATTATTAAATTGTACTTGGGGAAAATATTTCTGGGATAAGCAGCATAAAATGTTTTGTACTTTTTGGGGGATCTTGCCAGGTATTGGCCACTGTTGGAAACAGGATGCTGGGCTTGATGGACCTTTGGTCTGTCCCAGTATGGCAATACTTATGTAAGATTTCAGGTCATGATCTTTCCAGCAGATTCTCAGAGTACCCTTCCACCCTTACCCCCCTACCTGCCCCCATGTCTTGTTCTGACCCGTCAGAGCATTTCCACTAGGTTGTCAGTTCTGATGGGGCACAAATGTGAGAAGGGGTAGCAGCAGGCATAGGAGCCAACTTTTAAAAATTATTGGGGGGTGCTAAACCCAACAGAAATCACCTCTCCCTGGCGACGGTCAAAGATTTGGGTCAATACTGCAGGTCCTCTCTGGAGACAGTCAAAGATTTGGGTCAATACTGCAGGTCCTCAAGCACCCACAGAGCTGGCTCCTATGGCAGCAGCCATCACCTGTTGCAGAAGCTCGGCAGACTGGGGACGACCACTCCAACCGGAACAAGAGGAAACCCCTCCACACGCAGCGTGCGGGCAGTGAAATCTGTGCATGGCTCGGTCCCCTTCAGCCCTATATATAGCCGGCCACTTGCCCTGGTAGAAGTTTGTAGCTGCATGGAAGAGTCACGCCCCTTCTCTTGCTTTCTTGTGTATGTCTCTCTCTCTCTCTCTCTTTTTTTTCCACTTCCGTCTGCCAGGCTGTCAGCATCTGGAACCGAAGTGGGGGAAGACGAACCGATCCCCCTCTATCTGCTCCTGTCTCTCGGGTCCTTGCAAAAAAAAAGCCCCAAAACATCGGAGTGTGCACCGAGGAGCCTGGAAGTGGAGGTCGACCATGGGAAGAGAGGAGGACCTGCTCAAGATCGCCAAAAAGCTGGATAAGATGGTGTCCCGCTCCAAAAAGAACTTGGTAAGCAGCGATCAACGTGCCCTCGACTTCCGTGCGAGGCGAGAAAGTGGCTTGGCCTGTGACCCAGCGCTTCTGGCATGCAGAGGCGGCGTCCAGCTGTTGGCGATCGCTCGCGCCTGCAGGGCTTCTGGACCTGGGCACTCCTGTAGTGCTGCGGCTGCTGCACCATGGAGGGTGAAAGTGTGGGTTCGGCTTTTGTAGGGGAGGGCAGGGGACTCGGTCTGCATGTGAGTGTGCAAATGCACTCAACAGGTGCTTGGCATGGGCTTAGGGGGCTGGGAAACCTGATCGGGAGGGCTATTCCTGACTCTTTCGCTGCTATGGAGAGGGGGGGGGGGAGCGCAAGGGGTGGGGGAGAGAGTTTGCTGAAAGGATCCAAGGCCAGTTTAGGGGGGTGGAGATCCGGATAAGCATCCATATGTTGTGCAAAGAAGGAGAAAAAAAATGCCCCTGTTTATAAAATATGTCAATATTCTCACACAGAAGAAAGCTAAACTTGGACTTCGTAGTGTCAACAGAATGAGCCTCTTTGTAATCTGAGACAACTTCATATTATACTGAGGAATGAAAATGCTGCAGGAGGCGGGGACCAGGTGATACCTGGACAGTGTGGGGTGTTAAGGGGGCGGGGCAAGCCCAGTTAGAAGCCCTTCCTGACTGTGTTTTCCTATGCACACACAGTAGTATAAGAGTAACAGCATTGCAAGTTACTTTTGTTAGGAAAGGTAAATCAGCAGGGGGGTGGGGGAGGCTGGTAGTTAGATTCTAGCCTTGGGACAAGTCATTGTTTTATTTTTTTTTTCCCTCTCTTGTTAATCTTTAACCTTGGTGGAGGACTTTGCCATAGGAAAGCTGCACTGAGTTAAAAAAAAAAATAAAATCCTGTGACCTGAGCCCAGCTGCAAAGGGGAGATCCATTACACACAGGAGGAACTTGCTCCTGGTCAAATCCTAATTCGGTTTAGAGGGGTGAAACCTAATTCCAAATATCAATGAAAGTGGGAGTCCTAGGGGAATGCGATTGTAGTTGAAAACTGAATTATGAATTTCACTTGTATAATCTGTAAAGTGCCTGGCGCAGGTACAGTAGTTTGAAATATATAAAATACATTTTGAACCGCCAGAAAATAAAGTGACAATGGGATTGGTTGTCATCACCCTTGATAACGACCACTTAATTTCATTTATTTCTCTTGCATTCCGCTCATCATTACGCTTCTGAGCGGAGCACAATGCACTTACAATGTCCAGAATCAACCAGATTGAGGAAGCAATGAATGAATTCTTATAAACAGGTATTTGTCAACAAAGCTGCATGCTAAAAGGGGCAGGCTGAGCGTTTCCTGCTTTTACCTCCAACAAATCTCTCTTTTTTTAAAATCCTGCCTAGCTTGGAATGATCGGATGCTGCAGGGGTAACCCAGGATCAGGGGCGTAGCCAGACCGCACGGTGGGAGGGGGCCAAAGCTCGAGGTTGGGGCACATTTTGAGTGCTGCCACGCCTCGCCTCCTCGCCCCCCGCCTCGCCTCCCCCCCACTGCCTCGCTTCCTCGCCGCTTCCCCTCGCAAACAAATACTTTACTGGCAGGGGTCCCCAACCCTCGCCAGCTGAAGCCTTCTTCAGCGCCAGTCTCCGGCACAGCCGCGTTCGCTGCCCGCTCCCTGCTCTTCTTTTTCCTCCTGTGCACGCTGACACAGGAGGAGCAAGAAGAAAGAAGAGCAGGCGGCAGGCAGCGAACGCGGCTGCGCTGGAGGCCGGCGCTGAAGAACGCTTTGGCTGGCGGGGGTTGGGGACCCCCGCCAGGCAAACTAGGGGCCCGGATGAAATTTGCAGGGGCCCAGGCCCCCGTGGCCCCCCGTAGCTACGCCCCTGCCCAGGACTACCCTAGCCTGGTCCTTTTGACTCAGAATATGTTGAGAAGCAGAGTGTCTTACAGCTCAGTGTGGTGAATCTAGCAATGTTATTTATGAAATATGGCTTAATGTTTAATTTTTCCATATGACTTTGTTGTGACTTTTTGTCAGTAAATGAGACTTGTCAGTTTTTAAATTAGGTATAGCTCTTGCTTTTGGTGTAAATCTGGATCGTCAGCTTAACATTGTGCTATTACCACACTATGGTACTGTGTCCTGGCTAAGCCCTATCCTGATACGTTCCTAAAAAAAAAAAAAAAACAGGGGTCAGACAGCATTGGGGTGAAAACGAGAGAATGGGAACGCAATCAGAATGTCCTGATGATGTTAACAGCCTGGCTGAGGGTTTCTTGCGGAGACCCCCAGTGTCGCTTGATGATTTGCAAAGCAGTGCAAACAGTTCCAAAGTTTGGCTTGCAAAATTGAACTGAACCGCTCCATTTAAAAATACAATTTTAGGTAGCTGCTCACTCCATCATTGTTGATGGTAAATTGTCCCCCTCTCCCCCATGTAACATTTTTGAAAACGTAGCTGTGCCTTGTGCCTGAGAACAGAGAATTATCCTACAGCTGCTAACTGGGTACTAAAAATAGGTGCAGTTTTTCTTAGAGGGAGGCGTAGAGCCCTGAATTGCCAAAGGAAAAAGTGTTCTGCTAGCCAGATCCTTGGAAATGCCAAATTTCCCTTGCCTTGCTTGGATTGTTTGTTTCCCTCATTGGGTGGTGCTTTGCCTTTTAGGTTGAATAGCAATTTAGAGCGAATTCCGCCATAGGCAAAGTCTTGGAGATAACCTGTTGGAACTAGGTTCTGGAGATATCGGTTGTCTGCAGCAGCTCTCAGGGCACTGTGGGTTAATATAATGAGAGAGAGAGATACGTGCAATTAAAGATCTGGGTGCTGAAAGCTCAGTGCTTTTGCACACCAGTGCTAACGGCAAAACAGAAGGAGGTAGCATCACCCTAATTGGAAACAGGGAAGTTTACTATCTTACTGGTGCTACAAACCAATGTGGCTTTTCATTAGGGCAGAGAGATGATGGGCTAAGGGGTAAAGTACATAAGTATTGCCATACTGGGAAAGACCAAAGGTCCATTGAGCCCAGCATCCTGTTTCCAACAGTGGCCAATCCAGGTCACAGAGATACCTGGCAAGATCCCCAAAATGTACAAAACATTTTATACTGCTTATCCCAGAAATAGTGGATTTTCCCCAAGTCCATTTAATAACGGTCTATGGACTTTTCCTTTAGGAAGCCGTCCAAACCTTTTAAAAACTCCGCTAAGCTAACCGCCTTTACCACATTCTCTGGCAAGGTGGTGCACAGCAAGAATAAGTGGAACGTAGGAACTAGACAATTACAGCAGTAAAAAATATTCAAGCAGCAGTACAAGGTACAGGATGCGATGTTCCATTACGATTTCAACCCAATACACAATAAGCATGTTAACAGACAGCCTGGTGTAAGCCAAGATGAACCAGATAGATAAGACAGAGCAACAGAATTTAGAAAATAAATATTATATACAGATACTTTCTCTGTCCCTATTGGGCTCACAATCCAGGGGCGTAGCCAGACAACAGATTTTGGGTGGGCCTAGACAAGAAGTGGGTGGGCACCAAGTGTTTTCCCTTTCACCCACAACCAAAAAAAAAATCTCAGCTGGTGGGAAAACGCTTCTTTCCACCTTGGCAGTCTGCAGCAGGCATGTGCAGGTGCCGGTATCATGGAGAGTAGCGTTTTCGTTACCATCAGGGGGAAAGTCTTCAGCTGGCGGAGCTCGGGATCCCCACCTGCTACCGCTAATACGTGCGCTACTGTTGGCTGGGCCTGATCCCTAGGCCCACCTGTGGCTACGCCACTGTCACAATCTAAGAGACCCTTTTACCCAGTACGACGGTAAAAAGTGGTCCGCGGTAGTTGTTAGCGTGTGGAATTGCTGCACACCAAGGTCACTTTTTACCGCATTGGGAAAAAGGCATTTTTTTGAATTGGAGTCATTAATGGCAGTGCGCTAATATCGAAATTAGCGTGCGGCCATTTACTGCCTGAGCCCTCACCGCCAGCTGTTTAGAAGGTGGTAAGGGCTCACATGCTAACCCGATGGTAATCAGGCAGGCACACGGCAATGTGCCCGCACTGTCTGACAGGGCCGCCGAGAGACTAGGCTGGGGCCTGGAGCAAGGCCGCCCCGCCTCTGCCCCCCCCCCCCCGCTGCTACCCCTGCTGCTCCCCCCACCGCTGCCACCTCCCACCCCTGCAGTCCGCGGTCTCACCTGCCTGCCTCCATGGCTCCGGGCCACCTGCATTCAATGCGGCAGTCGCAGATTGCCTCTCCTCTGGCCTTCCCTCCCTTTGTCCTGCCCTCGTCTGATGTAACTTCCGGTTTCCGCGAGGGCGGGACACAGGGAGGGAAGGCCAGAGGAGAGGCAATCTGCGACTGCCGCATTGAATGCAGGGGGCCCGGAGCCGAGGAGGCAGGCAGGTGAGACCGGGAACTGCAGCGCCGGCCACCTAACCCCGGCACCGGGCCCCCCTTGGAGACCCGGGGAATTTTGCCCCCCTGACCCCCCTCTCGGCGGCCCTGCTGCCTAATTACCACCAGGAATGTCTACTCCCCGCCCCCTGCACTAGAAAATAAAAATGATTCTCTAGTATTGGAAACGGCACGCAGCAAACTCAGAACTAATGTTGGGCACCTGGGCATGTCCAGCCGGTGGTGGCGCTGTTTAGCCGCACGCTACCTGCGCAGTAGCCCTATCGCTGCTTGGTAAAAGGGCCCCTAGGTTTGTGTACGTGAGGCAGTGGAGGGTTGAGTGACTTGGCCAGGGTCAGAGCATATGAGCTAGGATCAAGCAATAGCAGTTTCCGCTGTGCACTGGGTCTGCTGATTCCTCATATATTCATCGGAGTATCTATGAGTCTAGCGTTCCCCAACCTCTTTTAGTCCCGTGGTGATCTCTCCTGCCTCCACCTCTCCCCAAGTGGGTGCCAATGCCCCGTGCTAGCCTCAGGGCTGGAAGGGGGTTGGCACTTCTTTTCAAGGCATCCTTAGCACAACTCTTCCCTCTCTTACTCAGGTCTTGTGTAGGCTGCTTCCACGGCATACCCAAGTCCAACCAACTTGGGTGGGGTACTCTGGGAATGGCTTGAGACACACTGTTGTAGTTTGTTTTGTTACATTTTTACCCTGCGCTTTCCCACTCACGGCAGGCTCAATGCGGCTTACATGGGGCATTGGAGGGTTAAATGACTTGCCCAGAGTCACAAGGAGCTGCCTGTGCCTGAAGTGGGAATCGAACTCAGTTCCTCAGTTCCCCAGGACCAAAGTCCACTACCCTAACCACTAGGCCACTCCTCCACTCTCTGCATTCTCCATTGTACTTTGCCCATTGACCCATCAGCCAGTCTGGTTTACAGGATATGCAGGAGGTAGATTAGCATATACTGGGTCTCCAATTTGTGCAACTAATCTCGATTGGCTCTGGGATCAATAAAGCAGGTTTAGGCACCACTAGCATAGCTTAATGCAAGTGGTCTCTGAG
Source organism: Microcaecilia unicolor (assembly GCF_901765095.1). NCBI lineage: Eukaryota > Metazoa > Chordata > Amphibia > Gymnophiona > Siphonopidae > Microcaecilia > Microcaecilia unicolor. The sequence goes on from NC_044041.1 coordinate 191,611,814, forward strand.
GATCTGGTTTTCAAGGAAGTTAATTGTAATTTAATTTCTTATATAGCACTACAGAGTAAGTCTCTGTTCAAAATGGTGTGCAACGTTAAAACGGACCATCCAAATTAGCCTTGCTCTTATACTGTATGAATCCTGACAACTAACTATCCCATCCCCCAAGAGTAATAGATTCTCTGTCACTATTGACCCCCCCCCCCCCTCTCTCTCTCTCTCTCTTGTATGATAGGAAGGAGCCCTTGATTTGCTAAAGGAACTTAACAGCTATTCAATGACCCTTCAGTTACTGCAGGTAAGGAGGGGAACATGGGAAAATGGATAGGACTGGGAGGGGAAGGCATCTCAGTGAGAGGAGGAGAGCTTCCCCTCATTCTTTAACAATGTACATAGTAGTGGGTGTATTAGTTTTAGAGATGATTTGTTTTGTTTTGTTTGTCATTTGTTTTGTTACATTTTATTATCGGTCCGAACTGGAGAAAGGAGTAGGCCGGGTGATGAAAGCGGAGTCGTCGGAAACACTCGACCACACATAGACCGATAAGTACCAGGTTCTTGGAGAGAAGGAAGGAACCAGGAAGCAAGCCGTCCTTCAGATTGTTACAGGCTCCTCGTCCCTATGACACAGGCAGACAGCCTACCCGGACCAAAGCAGTAAGCAGTGAACGCGATCGTGCCTGGACTTGCCCCCCCCCTCCGTCCACCCAGAAGCTATGACCTGGAGCAGTTGCCAATGTGTGGACTGGGCAGGCACCTGCGACCTTGCTGACCACAATAAGGATTGAGATGGCTCAACAGCACGACCAGAGAGAACAGGCGGTGGAGTAGAGCGAGGAGTCGTCAGAGGAATCTGGGACTCAATGGACAGGAAGTAACACCACACTGAATTCTGGCCGCTATACCATTGCCCTTAATCCCAGAAAGGTACGGTTGACACCACACCTTCCCTTCTGATCTCATGCTGCATTTACATACCGGGAAAGAACCGCAACCACCACAACATCCCAACAGCACAAACCCACTGAGAGCAGCAAGCCCTGCCGCAGACTGCCCCACAGAAGAGAAAAGAAGGACCAGAGACTGGCTTCTTTAATTGACTGCCTGTGCAGCGGCTAATGCCAACTTCCCTCCCACACACCCAAACAAATACATCTAATTATCTAGGATGATCAAACTTAGAGAAGAACTCTTCTGAAAACACCTGATTAGGAAAACAACTCTGCAATATCCCCTCACACCCACACCCCCCTAAGAAAAAAACAAACAAAAAAAAACCCTTTAAGCCTGTAGGATCCCGTAACCACAAACTAAGAGGCTGAATACACGACCACAACACATCAAAATCACTATGACAACCATAGAAGCACACAACTGCTAACCCAGCAATCAAACAATAAAAGGTAAGCACCAAAGCAACTATCAACTCCCCTTCAACCCGACAGAAGCAGAATGCTCATCACAAGACTCTTAGTAGGCATATCTATCCTAATGCTACTATCCACCACAGGAGCCCTAACACTAAGAGACAACAACAAAATACCAATGCTGTGCATTCCAACTCACCCAACAAAAAACATCGGCCATCATCAAAGTAGAATTCCTACAAACAGACAGTAATTTAACCACAAACACAGACGAAAAAACACAACCAACAACAACCCAAACACTGCAAATGGCAAAAAAGGGAACCAATCATGTTAGAGATTCAAACAGGCGGTACCTAGTGAAAATTACCAGATCCACGACAGTAGACTCTTACCTACCTATACCAGTGGGATACATCAACACCAGATCAGTGGTTAACAAGACCGAAACAATCCAAGACTGGATAATGGACGAAGACCTCAGACTAGTCTTCCTCAACGAAACTTGGATCCATGACAGAGAAGACCCTATAATCCTAGACCTATGCCCTCCAGGTTACAAAACCCTACACTGGACCAGAAATGGGAGGGGGCATTGCAGTAATCTACAGATCCTTTTTCACAGTGGAACTTATTGCGGAATCCATAACACCACAGCTGAAAATCGCCTCGATTAGAATTAGAGATAATACCTTACACAACCACCTGCACTACATACTATTTTACAGACCACCAGGAAACTGGAAAGCGGCCCAATCCAACTTCATGGACTTTATCTCTTAGCTAACTCCAACACATTAATAATAGGAGACATTAATCTACACCTAGAAGACCAGACGAAAACATAAAGAATGCACTGAATTCCTCCACCTTTTGGAACTTCCAGAGATCATCAGTGTCCTCAACACATACCAAGGGTCAAGCACTAGATCTTCTAGCATACAGATTTTCTGCAAACCAGGAAATCACAATACAAAATCTGAGATGGACAGAAACTACTTGGTTTGACCCATTCAGACTAGACATGACTCTCTATTGGAAAGAACGAGGGACTTGCCCTATACAAACGCAAACCACATACAAATCATGAGGGAAATTTGATGCAACTAAATTTTGGTTAGTAATATATGAAAATCAGTGGTCTCCACAAACGGACTCCACAGATTTCCTAAAAGAATGGGACAACAGATGCACCACAGTACTGGATGAAATAGCCCCCATATCAACCAAACTAACATAAAAAAAGAAAAGTAGGTCCATGGTACAATGAAGAACTGAAAGAACTCAAAGCCCAATGCAGAAGACAAGAATGAACATGGAAGAAAAATAAGAATGACCACACCAAAATCGTGTGGACGGAAGCGCGGAATAAATATAAGAACAAAATAAGAAAAGCAAAAAAGAAATTCTACAAAGACATGAAGAAACTCTACAAGCTTATAGACAACCTCCTAAACACCAAACCTTTGATAACAGCAAACTATGATCCCTCCACCCCCCACCAGCACATGAATTGACCAGATACTTCAAAGAGAAGCTCCTCAACCTAAGGAAAAATCTACCACAGGATGACACGAACTTTGAAACTTTATTAGACGAGCTAGACAATCCCCCAGAAGGATTACCAGTAGGCAGGACATGGACAACTTTCTCCCTACCCTCCAACAAAATAGTGGCACAAGCAATAAGAAACTTTTCCACCGCATATTGCGTACTAGACACGTATCCCAACTACATTATGAAGACACCTCCTAACCGCTTCATTGACCAACTCACCACACACCCAAACTTCATGTTCCGAGAAGACTGGTTCCCAATAGAAAAGAGCAACATAATGCTCATTCCAAAGGATATCATGAAAAACATTAAAGAGACCTTGAATTACAGACCAGTAGCATCTATACCACTAACGACCAAAATAATGAAAGGCATTGTGGCCAATCAGCAAACAGACTTCATAAACAAATTCTCTATACTACATGAATCCAAATCAGGGTTTAGATCTCATCACAGCACGGAAACGGTACTGACTACACTCTTAGCCAAATTCAAACAGCAAGTCTCAACAGGTAAAAATATTCTTTTACTACAGTTTGACATGTCTAATACATTCAGCATGGTTGATCACATTATACTACAAAGAATACTGGTTCAGAGGATTTATGACCTCCAGATCCTATCACATGAAGACAAATTCTATGATTCCCCCCCCCCCCCCCCCCCCCCCCGTGGAAAGCAGAATGTGGAGTCCCCCAAGGCTCCCCACTTTCACCAATACTCTTCAACCTTATGATGGTCCCGCTAGCACGGTCACTATCCAAACAGGGTTTCAACCCCTTCATTTATGCCGATGACGGCACAATCTTCATCCCCTTCAAGAATGATCCATCCGAAATCACTACCAAAATCGCAGACAGCTTACATACCATGGAATCCTGGGCATCAGCCTTCAAGGTGAAACTGAATAGGTAAACAACATCCCGCTTCATACTCACATCACCATATAAGACCGAATGCTCCATCACCATACATGCCATGAGAACGAACCTCCTTATAGTAGAAGATCTGAAGATCCTAGGAATAACCATAGATTGCAAGTTAACCTTCAACCAACAGGTAGCAATTACCACAAAGAAGATGTTCCACACCATGTGGAAACTCAAACGCATAAAAAACTATTTTCCACGGGACGTCTTCCACACCCTAGTACAGACCATATCCCTTGCCCAAGCAGACTATTGTAATGCAATTTATGCAGGATGCAAGGAACAAACCCTCAAAAAACTACAAACAACACAAAACACAGCAGCAAGACTCATCTATGGCAAAAAACTGTTTTGAAAACGCAAAACCACTGCTTCAAAAAACTACACTGGCTACCCATCAAAGCACGAATATTCTTCAAGATCTGCTCACTGACCTACAGAATAGTAGGCCTCTCCCCAGAATACATGATCGACCTAATAAACCTACCACTGCGCAACGCAACCAATAGCACGAGATCCTATCTCACTCTCCACTTCCCCAGTTGCCAAGGACTGAAATACAAAACCACATACACAACTTGCTTCACTTATATCTGCACCAAAATCTGGAACATCCTACCTAAAGATCTAAAATCCACGAACAATTGCTTACAGTTCAGAAAACATCTGAAAGCCCAGTTTTTTAGATCATTCTTCCCTGTTGAACCCAAGTAGTTCTAGCAGACAGTCGATCAGCACTCCAGAACCATGATCTCAGCCTAATCAGAACTTTTTCCATCACTCCACAAAACCCAATACCATCTGTTTCCCATAAATCTCGTCACTTCACACTGCTCTTTACCACGTAACCTGTTTTCCCTAAGTAACCTGTAAGCCACATTGAACCTACTCCAGGCGGGAAAATGTGGGGGTATAAATGCAGTAAATAAAAATAAATAAAAATAATGTATTTGAATTACAAAAGAAACAACAAACAAAATTGATTAAAAAAAGATAAGTGAAAAGCAAATATATATATATCCCTCCCTTCTGAAAAAAATCCCACAATTTATAAATTTAAAAAGAGCTCCCGTGGGCTTGTGGCTCCCCTCTGAGGCTCCCTCCAACCCACCCCTTACTCCATTTGTGGATCTTCAGGGGGCAGGAGTGATCTCTCTGCATTAAGGGATAATGTGCATTTGCCTCTTAACCTACATTACATGGCAAAATTGTGCATTGTTGCATGTTATTCACATAAAAATAAGATACAAAACACCTCATTGTTACGCAATTCAAAAAAATACAGATTGTGTTCAACTTTGCAAGCTGTGCTAGCTTTCTCGGGGAACACTGAGCCACAAATCCGTGGCCCGATGCTTCTAGTACCAGTTTAAAGGGGCCATTCCCCTGGGGACTCTGGACTCCAAGAAAAACCTCTCACTCCCCCCCCCCCCCCCCCAGAACTGTTGAGAATTTCCTTGGTGGGGCAGGAGCAATCCCCAATCTCCCCAGTCTCTCCTGCCCTGTTGGGCACACGTTGACCCCTAGTGGTAGTCTCAGGGTACTACCACTGTTTATGCACATAAAGCAATTCTATAAGCTGACATGTAGGTTATAGAATTTTAGCATTTATGTGCATCATTGTTGCCAGTAATTGGCATTTACATGTGTAAGTGTGAAGTGCTATTCTGTAAAGTTTGTGCTAAATTTGCTTACAAGAAAATTCTATATATGGTGCTAAAAATTGTTTATAGAATAGCACCTAAGGGGCCCTTTTACTGAGGGGCCCAGCGCTAGCAGCCGTGGCCATTTTTGCTACATATACGTGGTAACATAGTAGATGACGGCAGAGAAAGACCTGTACAGTCCATCCAGTCTGCCCAACAAGATAAACTCATATGTGCTGCTTTATGTGTATACCTGACTTTGATTTGTATCTGCCATTTTCAGGGCACAGACCGTAGAAGTCTGCCCAGCACTAGCCCCGCCTCCCCACCGGCTCTGCCACCCAATCTCTACTAAGCTTCTGTGGATCCATTGCTTCTGAACAGGATTCCTTTATGTTTATCCCACGCATGTTTGAATTCCGTTACCGTTTTCATCTCCACCACCTCCCGCGGGAGGGCATTCCACATATCCACCACCCTCTCCATGAAAAAATACTTCCTGAAAATTTTCTTGAGTCAGCCCCCCTTCAATCTCATTTCATGTCCTCTAATTCTACTGCCTTCCCATCTAGGGAAAAGGTTCGTTTAATACCTTTCAAATATTTGAACGTCTGTATCATATCACCCCTGTTTCTCCTTTCCTCCAGGGTATACATGTTCAGGTCCGCAAGTCTCTCCTCATACGTCTTGTAACGCAAATCCCGTACCATTCTCGTAGCTTTTCTTTGCACCATTTCAATTTTTTTTTTTATTCAGGCCCTTTTTACTGCAGTGAGTAAAAATCCCCCCAAAAAGATTGCACTTACCGCGTGGCCATTCGAGGGGAACACTTACTGCCACCCATTGAGGTGGCGGTAAGGGCTCCCAGGCTAACCTGGCAGTAACCGCGATGCCCTATTACTGCTGGGTAACTCCCTGTGGAAATGCCACATGCTGGGGGTGGAGCCACTGCTGGCACCCGCATTGGGCCGGCGGTATTTCTGGATTGCCATATGACAAACCTCCGCTGAGCTTACCACTGCTTAGTATAAGGGCCCCTAAGTGTTTCCAGGTGGATCTGCAGATGGGCATAGGCAGATCCGGGGTGTTCCCATAAAATGCACGCAGTGTTATGCACTCTCAACTTGGCAGGCGATCTGCCAACTCCAAGGTGGAAAAACAAACAAAGCAGATCAGTAGAAGAAAAACATAAATTTATTGAACGAAAACCAAATAGGCCTACGGAGTTCCTAGAGTGTTTGACGAATTTCATGTCATCACTTTTTTCAGTATTTGACTGTTTTTTAAATTATATTTTAGAAGACTTCTATACATTTTTTACACCAGTACATATATTTACTTAACATTGACAATAAAAGAAAACTGTGTAGCCCCTGACGCAGCCCTGCTGGGCGAAACACGGCCTGTGTGGGGCTGATTTGATTATTTGGTTTTCGTTCAATAAATTTGTTTTTCTTCTACTGATCTGCTTTATTTGTTTTTCCATCTTGGAGTTTACACTGTCAGCTTGTGCACTGAGATTTGCACCTGGTTTCAGCGGGTGGAACTCCTCACACCCAAAACTAAGCGCGGATGCCGCGATACATGCTATTCCAGTGGTTTCCGAACCTGGTCCTGGAGGCACCCCAGCCAGTCAGGTTTTTCAGGATATCCACAATGAATATTCATAAGAGGGATTTGCATGCACTGCCTCCACTACGCTGAAATCGCTCTCATTAATATTCATTGTGGATAACCTGGCTGGCTGGGGTGCCTCCAGGACCAGGTTTGGGAACCACTGCGCCAGGGGCGTAGCCAGGCTTCGGCGGGAGGATGGTCCAGAGCCCGAGGTGAGGGGGCACATTTTAGCCCCCCCCCCCGGCGCCGCCGACCCTCTCGACCCCCCCCCTCCTGCCGCCAACCCGCCGTCGCCTATATTTGCTGGTGGGAGATCCCAACCTCCACCAGCCGAGGTCCTCTTCTCACAAAAGGCTTCCTTCTGTTTGTTGTACGTGCAGGACGTCAGAAACAGAAGATAGCCTTTTGTGAGAAGAAGAGGACCTCAGCTGGCGGGGGTTAGGGTCCCCCGCCAGCAAAGGCAGGCGACGGCGGGTTGGTGGCGGGAGGGGGGGTCGAGAGGGTCGTCATCAGGGTGAAATCTACGGAGGCCCAGGCCCCCCTGCCCCCACGTAGCTATGCCACTGCACTAGTCTTTTAAAGGTCATCGATCTCCGAATGCTCGTTATAGAATACTGTTCAGTGCTGATTTTTTTCGGCGACTATTTTTGAGTGTCATTTACTGAATCCAGCACTTAGTGTGTATCTGCAAGGGGGAGGGGTGTACATATGGACAGAGCATGGGTGGGCCAAGGGTGTGTTGCCATGTCACATGCACAATTTATAGAATCCTATCAATTACACAAGTTGCACTTCAATCGCACTTCTTAATGTTTAAACAGGTTAGTTAAGGACCTTCAGGCCAGTCTAATCTACCATTTCCTTCCCGTTTCAGTACTGTAGGAGACCTCACATGATCTCTGGCTTTATCATCATTTCCCTCTTTATTTATTTACTCAAACGTGTTGTTCACCTTTGACGGTCTTAGTTCAAGGCAAAGCACTATTTGAAAGCAAATAGCACAAAACTTTTCTATGCTTATCCCAGGCTTTCTTGACCTCTCAGCAGTTTTTTTTGCCTCCAGTGAGAGGTTGTTCAAGGAATCCATCACTCTTTCTTTGAATAAAATATTTCCTTATGTTGCTTCCCAGTCTACCCCCTTGTTCTAACCTAGAATGTCCTTCCCACCGGGAAAAGCTTGACTAAGCATCTTTGGACTTGGAGTTCCAGTTTCTCTAAGAAAAGCAGAAACCACAGTTTTTATTTATTGCATTTGTATCCCACATTTTCCCACCTTTTTGCAGGCTCAATGTGTCTTACAGAGTTTTGTTATGACATGCTCATTCCAGGATATTAGATATAATTAGTATCTGTACAATTACAATTAGTAATGTAAAGAGATAAAGTAAGGGAAAAGAGAAGGAAGGTGTTAAGCAGGATAGTGTAGAAGGTGGCCTTTAATAACTGGGTGGGTTGGTGAGGTAGTTTTGTAGAGTTATGGGTTCTCTTTGTAGGCCTTGTTGAAGAGGTGTGTCTTCAGAGATTTGCGAAAGTTAGTTATTTCGTCAATGGATTTCAGGGCTGTAGGTAGTGCATTCCACAGCTGCGTGCTCATGTAGGAGAAGGTGGTGGCGTGTGTCAGCTTCTATTTTAGTCCTTTACAACTGGGGAAGTGTAGATTGAGAAATTTGCGGGCTGATCTTATGGCGTTTCTGGGAGGCGGGTCCACAAGGTTTAGCATGTTAATTGGGGCATCTGCGTGGATGATTTTGTGAACAATCGTGCAGACCTTGAATGCAATGCGTTCCTTGAGTGGGAGCCGGTGAAGTTTCTCTCTTAGGGGTTTTGCACTTTCGTATTTAGTTTTTCCAAATATGAGTCTGGCTGCGGTATTCTGGGCTGTTTGGAGTTTTTTGATAGTCTGTTCTTTGCAGCCAGCTTGCAGCCAGCGTACAGTGCGTTGCAGTAGTCCAGATGACTTATTACCATTGACTGTACCAAGGTCCGGAAGATGTATCTCGGGAAGTAAGGTTTAACTCTTTTGAGTTTCCACATGGAGTGGAACATCTTTTTTTTGTATTCTTCACGTGTGCATCGAGTGTGAGGTTTCGATCGATGGTAACTCCAAGAATTTTCAGATTTTGTGAGACGGGAAGAGAACAGTATGGTGTGGTTATGGTGGAGTAATTGTTTTTTATTGTGTTGAGAAGTGATTCCATTTTTTGGATGCATTGAGGGTTTTTACATTTGATGTATATGTGGAAGATAGAAACATAGAATCATGACAGCAGATAAGGGCCAAATGGCCTATCCAGTCTGCTTTTCTTCAGTAACCGCTAGCTCCTCCTTTTCCTAAGGGATCCCACGTGCCTTTCCCACAAATTCCGACACAGTCCTCGTTTCCACAACCTCCATCAGGAGGCCATTCCACGCATCCACCACCCTTTCTGTGAACGAGTATTTTCTTAGATTCCTCCTAAGCCTGTTTCCTCTTAACTTCATCCTAATTCCCTCTCATTCCAACGTTTTCCTTCATTTGGAAAACGCTCACCTCCTGTATATTAATGCCACTGAGGTATTTAAACACTAGTTACTCCCATCTCTAGATCATTTATAAATATGTTAAAAAGCAGCACAGACCCCTGGGGAACCCTACTATCAACCCATCTCCATTTAACCCTGCTCTCTGTTTTCTATCTTTTAACCGGTTTTTAATCCACAATAGAATACTACCGCCTATGTCATGACTCTCCAATTTCTCTGGAGTCTATTATGAGGTACTTTGTCAAAAGTCTTTTGAAAATCCAGATACATCATATCTACTAGATTAAATAATTCCATTGTCTGATTTGTCTTCTTTTTTTTTTTTGATTTTCTCCTTTTTAGGTATATATTTTTCATGTGTTTTATATTTTTACTGCATGTACTTTTTATGATGGTTTTTGATTGTTCTATGTAAGATAATGTGTATCTTTATATTTTGGATCAATACATGTTTATTTAAAAATACCCCTGATGCAGTCACAGATTTGCCGAAACATGGTTCTGCCAGGTCATTTTTAAATTAAGTTGTTTAAGAGCAAAGAAACAAAAGCCTTCAAGATAGGGGGCACCACCTCAAATTTATTGGACAGACCCTACCCAGTCCATGTTTTGGCAAAACCGCCTGCATCAGAGGTCTTGAGATAAGTGCACAAAATGGCAATGAGACGCTGCGCAATCTGAAGATGCTGAAAGATGCCAAAAGTAATTGCAAACACAGCTGGGTTCTATGATATTCCACATAAACGCATCCATGCTCTACCGGGAACTGGTTGTTTATCATGTGTATTTTTAGAGTTTATATCATTTAATAAATACTTTACTTGAATATGTGTATTTTTCTATGATTTTATATATTTTTTAACTAGTTGGTTCCACAGTCGTGATTGTTGCAATCTTTGTTCTTCTCCACTTTTCATTTATTTGGTTTACTGTGACTGACCGATTGTGACTATTAAGTTGGAAGTAGGGCTGTCAACACAATCATTTTTTTTGGCCTCCAGAAGGCTGAACTGGTCCTGCTTTTTCCCTGACTTGCAGCTCTTCGGATTCCTTAGGAGAAGCAAGAACTGTAACTCCGTGCATGTAACATAGTGAAAACTGATCCGGGTCAGTCTGTCAGCTGCGTTCCCTCTAAGCAGCTCTAAGCTGTACTTTTAGTCTTGTGATATGAAAGCACCCCCCCCCCCACCCCCACCCCTGTCAGCAGAAACACTGGCAGAGGACTCTTGCACAGCTTAGAGGCACTTGGAAGTTGGAGGGAACAGTTACTTTATCAGTATAAAATGGAGTCAACTGCCGACCTTAACAAGAAGTGAGGTCTAGAGATAAAACTGGAGTTTCCAGCATGTGTCTTGTTAGGCTTGCCAGGTCTTATCATCTCGCTAAAACCTTAGGTTGCTTTCGTTCATTTGTGGCAGTTGCAAAAAAAAAATTCAGAATGATCCCTGTTGATTAACTGAGGTCCTGTTCCCTTTCCCCTTTCTTCATGTAGTGGAGTGTGGTAGCCGTGTTAGTCCACTCTTAAGGTTATCAATAGAAATCAAACAAAATAAAACATGGAAAAGAAAATAAGATGATACCTTTTTTATTGGACATAACTTAATACATTTCTTGATTAGCTTTCGAAGGTCGCCCTTCTTCGTCAGATCGGAAATAAGCAAATGTGATAGCTGACAGTGTATATAAGTGAAAACATTCAAACATTACTATGACAGTCTGACAGGGTGGGAGGATGGGGGTGGGTCGGAGGTATGTATGGGGACATCAAAGCATATGATTGATATTCTAACAGGATGGGTGTGGATAGGTGAGGGGTGGGGTGATCAACAGAGACATACAGCTTTATGGTTTATAATGGGTTAGGAACCCCAGATCCTTGTTAAGTCCTTTCTGTTGGGTGTTAAAATATTCAATCATTCTGACTTCAAAGGTCTTACGTTCTTGTATGGTTTTAAAGTTACCTTTCAGGATTCTCACTGTGAAGTCACTGGTACAGTGTCCTGGTCCTATAAAATGCTGACCAACAGGGGTGGGAGCCCTACTGGCTGTATTGTTCATGTGATGTCTATGTAAATTGAATCTTGTCTTAAGCATCTGGCCTGTTTCTCCAATATAGCATCCTTCATTACATTTTTTACACTGAATGATATATACCACATTGGAAGATGAGCAAGTGAAAGATCCCTTTATGTTGAATATCTTTCCTTTGTGGATGACTGTGGGGTCCTGTGAAATATTTTGGCATAGTTTGCAACTGGATAAATTACAGGGAAGTGTGTATTTTAGCTAGCTGTCATCTTTTGTTTCTTAAGAACAAAACAGGTTTTTTTTTGTTTTTGTTTTCAGAGCACAAGAATTGGAGTAACTGTCAACGCGGTGCGCAAACACTGTTCCGATGAGGAGGTTGTGGCCATGGCCAAAATCCTTATCAAGAACTGGAAACGACTGCTGGGTGAGAGAGACCGTGGAGTTGAAACGTAACCTCTGTGCTCCTCCCTGAGAAAGAAGTCCTGTCTTTGGAGCTGAAAGCCACCTGTTCAAAAATGGGAAGGGTCTATCTTTGAGAAATGAGGGTGTGGAAGACTTTGCAACAGGCTGCGAGCAAAAAAACAACAGTTGCCTTAGACTGGTTGCAATTTATTTCTACCCTGAAATACGGTGATTTTTCACCCCAAAATATAGGGGAGTGTTCATCAAGCTGAAGGATAGCTAATTAACTTAATCCACTGGCTCTGAATAATACCGTCTTAGCATATTTATTATTATTATTATTATTATAGTAATAATAATAATGAGCTCTGAGATTGTAGACACCTTTGCTCGTTTTTAAAACTCCAATTTCAGGGTATTCTGGGATATGTCATGTAGTCGTCAAGCACAAAAACCTTTGCACAAGTCGAAACAAGTAGGCGTCATAGTGAAGGTGACACCAAGGATGATGTCAAAGCAAAATGTCCAAAGAACGCAAGTAGTTCACATCAGCAGTTTTATTGAAAGGATGCAATGGACTTGCATACGTTCGATAAAACTGCTGATGTGAACTACTTGCCTGAACATCCTTGGTGTCACCTTCGCTATATGTCATGTAGTACCATGGATGGAGTGATTGAATTAAACAGGATTGGCTCAAATAGTGTACTAGAGAGCAGATCATTGAGATGGGGATTTAAATAATAAATCAGTTCTATTCCACTGTACTGGAAGGCCTAAGGGATAAAGTGACTTTCTCAAAGTCAGAGGAAGAGGAGTAGAAAAGCCAGGGTTAAAACGAATTGGGTTCATAGGGAAGTGAAGAAGCTTCTGAAAAATAGATGGAACAGCCAAGATTAGAAGCCAGGCCTAATCATACCAGACCACGTCTCCTGCTTAAACTTGGTGAATCTTTAAATTGGGTAGGCAAAGTACAATCAAACTTGGACTACTGAAACTTCCTGATAGTGGTCCACGAAGGCAACCAGTTCAAGCTTTCCTTGTTCAGGGGTTCTTCTTATGATCAGCAAGTATGAAATAATTAAGAAGATGATTAGAGCTTGAAGCTCTACCCCTCCCTGATAGGACAGTTCTTGGGTGTGTCTGAGCTCTTACACTTAAGTTACAACAGGCCCAGAGCTAAGAATCAAAGACTCAGACTGCTGTTGCCTGACACCTTGAATGAGTGTTGCAGGAATGACAGTAGAGAATCCACCTAGATTCCCCAGATGGAAATTCTAATTGAAGTTTCACGAGAACTCTGAGCCCTGTTTTCAAGTTCCTCTATAGAGCATTTGTGGGAAATGCAGGTTAGTAAATCCAGTCCTTGATTTATAAAATCCTATCTCAGTTGAAAGTGGAGGAGTAGCCTAATGGTTAGGGTGGTGGACTTTGGTCCTGGGGAACTGAGTTCGATTCCCACTTCAGGCACAGGCAGCTCCTTGTGACTCTGGGCAAGTCACTTAACCCTCCATTGCCCCATGTAAGCTGCATTGATTATGCCATGAGTGGGAAAGCGCAGGGTACAAATGTAACAAAAAAAATAATAGGAAACCAACATGACCAAATGCCAGTCTATTCAAATGGACACGGGAGCCACAAGAGCATGACTTGGGATATGGCTTCTAACTGGAGCCACATCTATAAGAACATAAGAAAAGCCATACTGGGTCAGACCGATGGTCCATCTAGCCCAGTATCCTGCTTCAGACAGTGGCTGATCCAGGTCACAAGAACCTGGCAGAATCCCAAAGAGTAGCAAAATTCTATGCTATCAGTCTCAGGGATAAGTAGTGGTTTTCCCCATGTCTATCTTAATAGCAGATTATAGACTTTTCCTCCAGGAACTGTCCAAACATTTTTTTAAAACCCTGATAGGCTAACCTCTGTTATTACATCCTCCGATAACGAGTTCTAAAGCTTAACTATTTATTGAGTCAAAATATTTCCTTCTAATGGGATTAAAAGTATTACCACGTAACTTTATGGAGTGTCCCCTAGACTTTGTATTTTTTGAGTGTAATGGACCCAAAAGCATGTGTGGAGACAGTCTCTGAATTAGTGCTAAGATGGTTTCCTTCTCCATTCTCCCTTCCTAATGATCCTTTTCGAGAGAGCAGAGAGTGCCCCGGTGCGCGATTTGGGATGTTGACTTGGCATTTAGGCTACTGTTGATTTTTTTTCCTTCCTATTTTCAAATTGCAGAAGCAAGGTTGAGGAGTAACATCATGGCATAATGTTTGTTTTAGACTCTTCTGGGCCCCAGAAAGAAGAGAAGGAAAAAGAAAGGCATAAAGTGAGAAAAGATAAAGAGAAGGAGAAAAGGCTTGAACTTCCTGGATGGAGAGCTATAGAAGAATCAATGGAGGTCTGCACAAGCCCGACAGAGAAGCACAAGGAAAGGTACAATTATCAGTATTGGAAGATAACGGGGGAGGGAGCAGCTCTTCCTTGGTTTGTGGGAGGTGATGGAAGAGATAGCCTTACCTGAGGAGAGCTGAGAGCTGCAGTAGCTTCAGATAAAAGACCCCCGGACACCAGACCCAGAAATCCAGTAAGAACAGGCCCTATTTCTGTGGTGCTAAGCCCCAAATATCCAAAATGCCACTAAGGTTTGGGGTTACTTGTGCATCAGTGCCCAGATACCTGATGTGCCATACGTACTCTTTTTCCGAATGAGACTACGCCAGGGAGAGGTTGAGTTTTATTTTGGACATGTGAGGATGGTTGAGTGTTGTGCCAACTGTTGTATTCTTTTGAGTATAAAGGTTTCCGCAGACATTTTGGACCATTTTAGAGATATGGGACAACATCAGTTCTAGCTCAGGCAGCACAAATGTAGTTTTTTTAGTGTTTGAGGCCTGTTTTATGTAATGGGTTGGTATCACGCGGCACCGGGTTTTTCTGCTGCAGAAGATGCTTCCAGATCACCTAGTATCTCCTAAATTGTGAGTACTACTACTACTATTTAGCATTTCTATAGCGCTACAAGGCATACGCAGCGCTGCACAAACATAGAAGAAAGACAGTCCCTGCTCAAAGAGCTTACAATCTAATAGACGAAAAAATAAATAAAGTAAGCAAATCAAATCAATTAATGTGATCGGGAAGGAAGAGAGGAGGGTAGGTGGAGGCGAGTCAAAAGCAATGTTAAAGAGGTGGGCTTTCAGTCTAGATTTAAAGGTGGCCAAGGATGGGGCAAGACGTAGGAGTAATTAATTAACAATGATTTCTTCTAGCTGACCTCTTCCTCTTTGTCCAGTTATTTAACTTTGATAGATTCAAGTTTATTGCCTCTCTTTCTGTCTGCACAGATGACTCCCTCTATAGATTCTCTCTTTTCAAAGATAATTCCCAAGCCTTAGCTTTCAAGTTGTTCCCATCTAAGAAGTAATCTTCAGACCTTCAGCAGGACAGATAAATAACTTAGAACTTCACTGTTATCCAAAGCTGGAGAAGAGGCTGAACTCTGTTGCCAGGGACTCCAGGTCACTAGCAGTTAGGTTCGGGGTTCTTCAAGCCATAAGAAGTTCAATGGATAGACTTTGTGCAAGGATCTCTCAGGACTTCTAGTGATGTTTAGGAGGCAATACTCTTGAAGTTTATTGAGATAAATGACATGCAGAAGAAAATTTTAAGGGCTAAACCCCACCTAAGTCCATGGAGATGAAAGACGTAATAGGAGGCTGTCTGTCTGTTCTGTGAGGGATGGTACTTTCAAAATGATAGGAATTGAGAGGTGAGGTGGAGACAAAAGCTATCTCTAATAACCCTTTGGATTTACTGTCCCATTTGTGCTGATCATCACTTACTACCATCTCCCACTCTCGAGATTTTTTCTCTTTTGACCTTCCATTAATTCTCTAGTTTGCCTTTCTAGTTCCTTTTAACTCTTGGACCAAGACCCTTGTGTCCTTGTATTCTTGTAGTTCTAGTTTAACTGTAAGTCCTGGAATGCAGTTCTGCAACTTTTTTCACACTCCAGAGCAGAAGGGGTGCTCAGCTTCAGTCCCTCCTTTCCGGGTAGCCTGCAGGGAAGAGAAGGGGAGGGGAGAGTGGGCCTGAAGCAGAGTAGAGAACAGCCACTGTTCTCCCTATTTCAGCTCTTGTCCTGTTGCTCCTGCCCCAGACTCACTCGCCCCCTTCACTGGCTCCACATTTCCACTTCTATTTTGTCTATGAATTGAGCCCTGACTAAAACAATAGACCCTTTTTGATGTGTGTTAAGTATGCCAGGTGAGAACATTATTATGAGAACATTTCTTCTTTTGAAGTTGATTTCTGTGGCTCTTCTGCTCTGCAGGAAACTCTCTGTGCCTGCAACTAAATCCAGCTCCCATCTGACGCTGACAAAGAGTCATTTACTGGACCCCAAATCTGACAGGTAATCCAGGCGTGCAAGTGGGCTTAGTTTTGAAGGGGGCAGAAGGATGAATGGAGGAGTGGCCTAGTGGTTAGGGTGGAGGACTTTGGTCCTGAGGAACTGAGTTCAATTCCCACTTCAGGCACAGGCAGCTCCTTGTGACTCTGGGCAAGTCACTTAACCCTCCATTGCCCCATGTAAGCCACATTGAGCCTGCCATGAGTGGGAAAGCGCGGGGTACAAATGTAACAAAAATAAAATAGATACTATTGGAGATTCTACATGGAATTTTGCTACTATTGGAGATTCTACTACTACTACTACTATTTAGCATTTCTATAGCGCTACAAGGCGGACGCAGCGCTGCACAAACATAGATGAAAGACAGTCCCTGCTCAAAGAGCTTACAATTCTACATGGAATGTTGCTACTATTGGAGATTCTACTATTCCACTAGCAACATTCCATGTAGAAGCCTGCGCAGCCACATTGGTGATCTGCAAGGGCCGACTTCTACATGGAATGTTGCTAGTGGAATAGCAACATTCCATGTAGAATCTCAAATAGTAGCAACAGTGGAGGAGTGGCCTAGTGGTTAAGGTAGTGGACTTTGGTCCTGAGGAACTGAGTTCAATTCCCACTTCAGGCACAGGCAGCTACTTGTGACTCTGGGCAAGTCACTTAACCCTCCATTGCCCCATGTAAGCCGCATTGAGCCTGCCATGAGTGGGAAAGCATGGGGTACAAATGTAACAAAAAAAAAAAATATATATATATATATATATATATACTCACTGAATTAACAAACTAATGACCTTGTCATCATGTCTTGGTTTGGTTTACTCTGCAAATGGTGAAACAGACAAGAAGAGAGCACCAGTAGGGCAGACCCTTAGTTGGTAGGCCATGGCAAGCGTAGTGAATCACTTCCAATGTGTCAGTCCTGAGCAGCTGCAGCTTAGTTGAGTTTAATAGAACTTGATATACCGCCCTTCAGTTATATTAGAGTGGTGTACAATTACAAATCTTTCAGCAGGAAAAGAAATTCCAGGTCCTTCTTGGAGCACTTTTTACAACCTACTAGCCAGGGGGTCAACACCATTGACTAGGTTGATGCATATCAAAATGCCTGTCAAACAAACCTTGAAAAATGCTCTGGTCTGTAGATATAGAACTGTACCAAAGAGATACAGCCATCCATCTGGAGATGTGTATATGTCCAGACTATTTGTAAATTTACCTCCTTACATGAGTGAGTCGTGTCTCTTTGACAAGTTGCCCAGGGTACTTGTATATAAACGTAGGTGCTAGATAACTTGCTGAAGATGAATCTGGAAATGTTTTGGGTACCCTTTTCTTTCAGCAGAGGCTGCAATCTGCCTTTGCGTAAAATAGGTGTGAGGGGTTTGCCGTGGGTTTCATGGTGGTGGAGGAGCAAAGTTGTGCTTCAGGACAAGTGACATTCATCTGTGGTTTGATGTCTTTCCCAGAAGAGACTTGACTGACTTTAGCCCTTGCATTCCGAAAGCAAGCCTGAGAAGTGTAGTCTAGTGCTCCCAAGTAAGGTTTGGTTCAGGGATTACTACAGGGTTGTTCCTTGATGTTTCTGATTTGGGAAGAGTAATGTCTTTAACCCTGGACCAGGGCTGTATCATTGTGCCTTCTTCCTTCCTGATCGTATTCCTCACTTGACTCTTCTTTGCTTCCTTTCTTCTCTCCTTCTCTCTCTAGTCTCACTTCTACACTCTTTCCTTGCTCTCCTATGATCCTTCTCTCTTTCCTCTCATGTGTTCCTTCAGGAAGTATGCACGAGCCTTACTTGTGAACGGCAGGCTAAAACTGCTAATTTCTCTTTCCCTTTATGTCTCTTCTACCACCCTTCTTATGTTGATGTTTTCTCTTTTCCCCTTTTATTTATTTCACAAATTTCTGTACCTTGCCCTTTTCTTCTTCTCTTTTCTCTCTCCACCTTCCTTCCTGTTTTTTTTTTTATTGTAAATCTCACATCTTTTCTCTTCTAGGAGAGACTCTGCGGACTCAAGGTCTTCCAGCTGCATCTCATCTCCTTCCTCTTCCTCGCCTAAGAAGAGGCTATCCACCGAAAGGTGAAGGAAACCTGGGAGGGTCTTTTACTAAGGCATGCTCACATTTTTGGCGTGCAGTAAACATTAGAGACGCCCATAGGAATGCATTGGCGTCTCTAATGTTTAGTGCACGCCCAATTTTAGCGCACGCTAAAAACGTGAGTGTGCCTTAGTCAACGCCCCCCTTGTTTTGCTCTTATTTCTGCATGTCTGTCTTTTGTTTGTTGGTATTGGCACAGGACTGCAGCCTATGGGCACTGGGTAGGGGTACATAAGTACATAAGTAATGCCACACTGGGAAAAGACCAAGGGTCCATCGAGCCCAGCATCCTGTCCACGACAGCGGCCAATCCAGGCCAAGGGCACCTGGCGAGCTTCCCAAACATACAAGCATTCTATACAATCAAGCCATTGTGACATCACTAATGAGGTTGGCTCTTATTGGTGGAATGAGCCACTATGACATCACAATAGGTTAAATCACTGCTCTATGTAATAAAAGTGAGCCAAGTAGAGGACATAAGTACATAAGTAATGCCACACTGGGAAAAGACCAAGGGTCCATCGAGCCAAGCATCCTGTCCACGACAGCGGCCAATCCAGGCCAAGGGCACCTGGCAAGCTTCCCAAACGTACAAACATTCTATACAATCAAGCCATTGTGACATCACTAATGAGGTTGGCTCTTATTGGTGGAATGAGCCACTATGACATCACAATAGGTTAAATCACTGCTCTATGTAATAAAAGTGAGCCAAGTAGAGGACATAAGTACATAAGTAATGCCACACTGGGAAAAGACCAAGGGTCCATCGAGCCCAGCATTCTGTCCACGACAGCGGCCAATCCAGGCCAAGGGCACCTGGCAAGCTTCCCAAACATACAAACATTCTATACATGTTATTCCTGAAATTGTGGATTTTTCCCAAGTCCATTTAGTAGTGGTTTATGGACTTGTCCTTTAGGAAACCGTCTAACCCCTTTTTAAACTTTGTCAAGCTAACCACCTTCACCACATTCTCTGGCAACAAATTCCAGAGTTTAATTATGCGTTGGGTGAAGAAAAATTTTCTCTGATTTGTTTTAAATTTACTACACTGAGGTTTCATCGCATGCCCCCTAGTATAGAAACCCCTTATTGAACTCAAGGTTCCAAAGTCCAGTTGTACTGTCATTTTTAAGGTCAGTAGTTTGCTGTTGGCTCAGAAAGTTCAATTTATGTGGTTGGTTTGAGAGGCATCTGACTAGGCTTCTATTCTTGCCTCATACTTATTCTTTACAAATTTCTACTTGTTATTTTTGAGCTCTGGGAATGCCATGGTGTTGTGAATAAAGCAGCTGTCATTCTCAACTCTGACACCCTATGCATAGCTCATTATAAATGACTTGGGCAGTCAATGACTTGAGGGAATAGTTTTGAGCATCTTTGCTTGGAATGAGGAACACAGAGCATAAAAATGATCTACAGAACTCAGTCCAAAAATATAAAAAAAATTCACAGTGTACCAAATCTGCGGTTGCCAATATATATATAAAGTAAGAGAAAGCTAGGTACTCAAAAGAGGTAAAAAAAGATAGATGGCTGTATGTTCCTCTTTGAATATTCATCAAGGTAGCTCAGAACTGAAATGGTGATGTGACAGTTGAAATGCATTAGCAGAGAAAGCCGGGGGGGGGGGGGGTGTCTTGGCTTTTTCCTGTTCTCTTCGACTGGCACTTTCTAAAAGGACTAAAATTCCTTCAGTGCTTGACTGAAGAACTGGTTTCTAACAAATTCAATGGATCTGGATGAAAAAACCCCCCAAAACAAAACAGTGCATGGGTTCTGCATTGTTTCCGAAAACATGGTTGATGACACTGGGTTTGCCTCTTTTTATTGACTTCCTAGGAGACATTCTTCAAGCTCCAACCCAGCAGCATCTCCTGCGGGATCCCTGAAGAGTTCCAGTGATGAGAAGGAAGAGAGGTAGGGAACCAACGTCTTCAAAAGCATTACATGGCGTGGGATTGAGAAGGGAAGATCCCAGAAGCTTTACCGTGTATTTTCTTTGCCCAGTTGTTCTGAATTATAGGGATGATCTCAAGTTACCCAGTGTCACAGAGAGTTCGCCTTTGGGGATCCTTTCACCATTGAACCTTTATAATTAAAAGTCCTTATAACAGTGGTCACGTGCCTCCTGGTCTCAAATGAACCAATCAGATTCTTTAGTTGGTTGACAAGTTCCTTATCTCATGTCCTGCTATAGTTATTATCACATGAGTGGAACGAGTTGCTGGAGTGTTCCATGGAAGGTAGGGGAGCAATTCTTTCATAGACATTTAGAATTAAATTTAATTTAACTTCAGCAATTCTTTCATAGACATGTAGAATTTAATTTAATTTAACTTCCATCAACCAGCAGGTGGAAAACAGCTGAGACACATCTCTCTTGGCATCCAGTCCAGCTCCTCAGTATTTTCTACCTCCAGCAGGTGGATGGACACACTTTACACAGCCTCTGACTCGGAATGATTTGCTTTACTGTGTTGCATTTACCTCTCTAGATAGATACGGTTTTGGGGGCTTATCAATACTGTTTTTGATTAATTCTGTTTGTGTATATTGTTTGAGAGTGTGAATTTATAAACTGCCTTGTTAAAGGTGGTTTAAAAAAAAAAAAATAAACAAAAAAAAATAATGGCCACTGCTGAATATCTGAGTATATCTTTAAATGCCACTAATGGTGTTTAAAAGAAATGCAGACCACGAGCTGAAATACGGACCTATAATTTTCTAAAGTATTTACAAATATAAAGGGGCCCTTTTACTAATCCGCGTTAAAATGTGGTCAGCGCTGTTACTAATGTGGGGCGTTCCCGCACTCTGAGGCTACTGTTAGCACGGCTGTGAAATGGCCGCATTTCCCATTTTCTCAATTAATGGCCACACACTAATTTCACCACTGGCGCAGGACCACTTACTTACACCTATTTTCTAGGCAGTAAGGGCTCCCGCACTAATCACGTGCTAATCGACCGATTAGCGTGGAATGTGCCTACTCTATGCCTCCAAACACACCCTCAGCACTAAAAAAGGAAAAGTATTTTTTAGCGTGTGGGAAGCGGACGCAGATGTCAGAACTAGGTGTTGCATAGTAGTGGTTTTTAAGAGCCCCAAAATTTGTTGGTGGTTTCTAATTGAACTAATTAAAAAAAATGTTTTTATTGATAGTCAAGAAACTAGAATAATAATGATTAAATAAAAAATTAACAGGAGCTACTTGTAGGAGCTACGTTGACCATATGAGTGTTGAAATCTTTGACGTGGAGTTGACTGAACTGTTAAACCTATCCTCAATTGACTGGTAGGCCTCACACCCACACTTGCATTAAGCGATTCTCTTATCCAGTAAGAGTTACCTTGCACAGGACATTAATATCAAAGAGATTCTTTTTCAGTACTGAGTATCTCCTTTGATAGTCCAGTTCATGAGAAGAAATCCAGACGGGTTAATAGCAACTCAAAGTTGCTAGCATCTGACAGCTGTTCTATAGCTTATACAAAATAATTTGGTGGTTTTAGTCCACGTATGCTCTGAGTAGATCGTCATGAAACTACTACTGTTATTTCAGGTTATTTGAGATGAGGCGGATACATTCTCCTGTAGGCGTCAAACATTGGGTCGGGGGTTGTATGTTTCTTCATTTAACAAGACACCATGTTAAAGGCTGGGGAATTCCAGAGAATACCGGAAAGCATTTAATAGCATAAAATCCCCTTCTGGTGTATTTGCTGGGATGTACCATGAATGTTCGCATCTTTGTTATGGACCTTGGCGTGGTCCTTGTTCTGGTGTGTTGTAGACGTCCAGTGCATTGGAAGGACGGTTCTTTCTATCCAAGTAGGAGTGGGTCCAAGATGTATTAGGTGTCTTACCTAAAGAAAAATCTGTAATGTGCTCATAGGAGATGTAGGACTAGGTATATGCAAAAGGAAAAGGAATGTTTAAGAACTGCCAATTAACATAATGAGTCATGAATGGGTAGAACTGATATGGAGATGGTATGTAATGATGCATGCATCTTTCATCGCTGTGCTAAATGTAATGAGGCACTGATTTTTCTTTCTGTTCTGGATTAGATTCTACTTTTATTGCTTTATTAAATACAAGTGATCAATAAGTTTGTCAAAAAAACAAGAAGTTTGTGTATGTAAAAAGTCATGTTCCGAGGGATACAGATAGATGATAAAACCTACTGATCTCGTTGACTTGGACTTTATCTCTTCCCATTTCAGGCCTCTTTCTTTAGGATCTGGTCCAGTATCATCTCCTCCAGGGTCCCGGAAGAACTCTATTGATGGGCGAGAGGAGAGGTAGGATGGAATTTCTGCTTTGGGGGGAGGGGGTGTGTGTTGAACGGCTACTTAGTAATCAGAATGCAAATGGGAACATTGGATTCCCATCCAGAAGAAAGGTGGTGGGTTAGAGATATTACAGGAATATCATTTTCTCAGAGTGCATCAGATTCTGGGAGTTAGAGGGATGGAGACCATTTCCTTTACTGGTGGTTAAGGATGTGGAGTACCCCTGGAGCTGCTTCTACCCATTGTAAGGTAACTAGAATTGTACCTTTTAGAGAGATGAAGGTGGTTCCATTGATGTCTTTGTTGAGGAACAGTTTCCTTTGTGTGAGGTAGGTGGGACACTTCATGTAGCACAGGGATCCCTAGTTCTGGTCCTTGAGGGCTGCAAACTGGTCTGGTATCCACAATGCTTATGCATGAGATATATTTGCAGTGCATTTTTTCTAGCGAAAAATGTGTCAGTACTCAAATGCCAGACTACCCTTCGGGGGGGGGGGGGGGTGATCACTAAGGGACCCACCCCACAATAGCCAGGTCCCCTGCAACCAGTCACAGAATCTATGATGGCAGAATTGGTGTGTAGAGCCTGAGCTCTTTCATTAAAACTTGGGGACCATGGGTTAATTTTAGCAGACAATGGAAAAGGTGCCGGTACTCAGTACCCCCTCAAAAAAAAGCCCTGTATATTTGCATGCCTTGCCTCCATTGTATGCAAATGTATCTCATGCATCCTTCTTTTGGAAATCCTGAAAACCAGATGGATTTGGGGTTCTCTCCTGCAATGTAACAGGAAGTCCCCTCTAAGTCAGGTTTAGAGAGATGATGGGGTTAGGCAGAGAAATGGTATTTATTGTACAGGCTGACGTCAAATTCCTTCACTTTTTTTTTCAGACCAAATGATCTCAAATTAAAAAATGAGGCAGCCAAGACCCCCACTAGCCCCTTATCCCCTTCCTTCTCTCCCACCATATGCTTCCTGTCTCCCTGCTACCTCACCGGTGACTCCATTCGTGACAAATGCATTGAGATGTTGTCAGCTGCTCTGAAGCACAACGGTAAGAAGGCAGTGTGTGAACTGGCAAGAGTGTGGTCTCTTCAAGTCCCACAGTTGCATAATTTCTAGTGTTTTGTTTGCAACCCGTGGCCCCAAATCAAAAAGAGGGATCAGGAGAAGCCATCATTTTGGAGGATTTAGAATATTTTTGGAAGTAAAAACCTATCCAGTATACAGTGGGGGTGATATTCAGCCCATGGTGCTAAGCAGCTTGTACACACTCACAGCAATGGGCTAAATTATCCCCAGCACTGAATTTCCTGGTACATGCGCTGACCCAGAAATTGACTGGGAACTGGCTGATATTCAGACCAGTGCCTGGTGAACTCAGTACATAAAGTTAGTGCAGCCTTTTGCTTGTCCTAACTTTACTAAACCAGTTAAGTTGTAGCATCTGCACATGCTCAAGGCCCCGCCCCAGCCAAGCACATGACCATGAGAAAAGGTAAGAAGAGATATCACGGGGGGGGGGGGGGGGGGGGGGAAGGTGGAGGAGAACAATTCCAGATACTGCGAATTCCAGAAGTGTGAGGGGCTATTATTGGGAGAATCCAAATTTGTCTTTAAGATGAAATTTACAGGGTTTTTCAGTGCTGAAACAGGGGATGGGGTGGGCCATTATTAGAGGTGGGCTATTATTAGAAACAATACAGTACATATATAGGCTGAGTGCGGCCTGCACCAGACTTCCTCCCTGAACCATCCGGCCCTTTCTGATGCAACTTCCTGTTTTGTGAAGGGAGGGACAGTTCAGGGAGGAAGTCCCGGTGCAGGCAGGCAGCCTATGAGTGAGTGCCGCTGCCCGGGCAAAGACTGCAGCAGTGAAGTGGAAGATACTGGGAAGGACGGGAACTGCTTCTTGGTTGTACAGAAAGTGGAGGAGGTGGGATTGGAAACCGAGACTCTAGTCTTCATAGGTTGTGACCTTGGGCATGTCACTTAACCCCTTCATTGTTTCAGGTGCAACCTTAGGTTATAAAGCCTCTGGGGATGGGAAATAATTACTGTACCTGACTATAACTTGCCTTGAGCTATTGTGTTTAAGGTGTGAGCTAAATCCAAATAAAAGAAATAATAATAATAATCTAAGATTAAAGCTCTGTCCTGCTCCCTTCTCTGACACACTTTGATTTTGTCTTCACCTGTGTTTTTCCCTTCTGTACGTTTATGTTTCAGAGGATTACAGAGAATTTGGAACCAATTGTGACCAGGTGGCCTCCGAAATTGAAGATCATATCCTTGCATGTGTCAACAAAGATATTTTCTCTTGTGTAACAACATTGTTTACGCTTTCCAAAATTACTAGGACTAGGGGGCATGCGATGAAGCTACAATGTAGTAAATTTACAACGAATCGGAGAAAACGTTTCTTCACTCAACGTGTAATTAAACTCTGGAATTCGTTGCCAGAGAATGTGGTAAAGGCGGTTAGCTTAGCGGAGTTTAAAAAAAGGTTTGGACGGCTTCCTAAAGGAAAAGTCCATAGACCATTATTAAATGGACTTGGGGAAAATCCACTATTTCTGGGGTAAGCAGTATAAAATGTTTTGTACTTTTTTGGGATCTTGCTAGGTATTTGTGACCTGGATTGGCCACTGTTGGAAACAGGATGCTGGGCTTGATGGACCGTTGGTCTTTCCCAGTATGGCAATACTTATGTACTTATGGTAATCAGACAGAGCTGTAAACCACGACTGCATTCCTAGCTGCGTTAGATAATTAATTACAGTGCAGTAACAGTTAGGGGACCTTTTACTAAGGCATGGCAAAAAATGGCCTGCGCTGGTATAGAGGTGCATGTTTTGGACTCGCGCAGGTCCATTTTTCAGCGCTCCTGCAAAAAAGGGCTTTTTTTTTTGTGGCCAAAAATGGACATGCGGCAAAATTAAAACCATCGCGCATCTATTTTTGGCCTGAGACCTTACCGCCACCCATTGACTTAGCGGTAAGGTCTCACACATTAACCGGGCGGTAATCGGCAGCACACGTACACTGCCGATTACCGCCAGGTAAGTGTCACGCGATAGGACATTTCTACCACGTGTTTTGCACATGCATCAAAAATTGAATTACCGCCCGGGGCATGCGGTAGTTCCAATTTGATGCCTGTTGTATGTGCGTAGGGCACCTATGTACCTTAGTAAAAGGGTCTCGTA
The DNA here is from genome assembly GCF_901765095.1 of Microcaecilia unicolor. Lineage (NCBI taxonomy): Eukaryota > Metazoa > Chordata > Amphibia > Gymnophiona > Siphonopidae > Microcaecilia > Microcaecilia unicolor. Next base: position 191,637,915 of record NC_044041.1, read on the forward strand.
ATGCGGTACCTTAATAGCGTGAGACAATTTCTGTATTAACTACCTAATGTGGAAAGGTTGGGGAATGTGCCTTACTGTTAATGCAGAACAGGGGCGTAGCCAGACAACAGATTTTGGGTGGACCTAGGTAAGAAGTGGGTGGGCACCAAATGTTTCCCCCCCCCCCCCAACCACCACCACCACCAAAAAAAATATCTCAGCTGGCAGGAAAATGCTTCTTTCCACCTTGGCAGTCTGCAGCAGGCATGCGCTGAAAACTGAGCATGAGCAGGTGCCAGTATTGTGGAGAGTAGAATTTTGTTACTACTACCAGGGGAAAGTCTTCAGCTGGCAGAGCTTGGGATCTCCACCAGCTACCGCTAAACATGTGCTACTGTTGGGTTGGCCTGAGCCCTAAGTCCACCCAGGCCCACCTGTGATTTGCCAAAAATGAGTCTTGCTGCTGTATTTTGGGCAGTCTGAAGTTTTTTTCAGGATATGGGCATAGGCGTAGTTTGACTGTTTCATTTGGGGGGGCAAAAAATGGGCGGAGCATATTAGCATATCATTTGCATATATACATATGCAAATGAATATGCTAATATGGAGGAAGGAAATGAAATTTACAGGCAAAATATCACAGATGCACATTTCAAAAAGCTGACACATTTCAATTAATAAATTATGAATAAAATAAACTTTTATTTACCTTTGTTGTCTGATCATGTAGTTTTTCTATTCGCTTTGATCCCAGTGTCTTCTGTTTATGCAGTGTCTTCTTTCCAGTAGGCTTCCCTCTGCTCCCCACCCTCCCAGTCCCATCCATCTCTTGCTCCTTCCCTCTGCTCACCATCCCTCCGTCCCATCCATCTCTTGCTCCTTCCCTCTGCTGTGCCCTGACCTCTCCAAATCCCATCCATCTCCTGGTCCATCCCTCTGCTCCCCACCCCTCCCAGTCCCATCCATCTCTTGCTCCTTCCCTCTGCTCCCCACCCCTCCCAGTCCCAACCATCTCTTGCTCCTTCCCGCTGCTCCCCACCCCTCCCAGTCCCATCCATCTCCTGCTCCTTCCCTCTGCTCACCTCCTTTCCCAGTCCAATCCAATTCCTGGTCCTTCCCTCTGCTCCCCACCCACCCCTCCCAGTCCCATCCATCTCTTGCTCCTTCCCACCCCTCCCAGTCCCATCCATCTCCTGCTCCATCCCACTGCTTCCCACCCTCCCAGTCCCATCCATCTCCTGCTCCTTCCCACCCTCCCAGTCCCATCCATCTCCTGCTCCTTCCCACTGCTTCCCACCCTCCCAGTCCCATCCATCTCCTGCTCCTTCCCACCCTCCCAGTCCCATCCATCTCCTGCTCCTTCCCACTGCTTCCCACCCTCCCAGTCCCATCCATCTCCTGCTCCTTCCCACCCCTCCCAGTCCCATCCATCTCCTGCTCCTTCCCACTGCTTCCCACCCTCCCAGTCCCATCCATCTCTTGCTCCTTCCCTCTGCTCCCCACCCCTCCCCCCCCACGCGCGAGGTCCAAGATGGTGACTCCGTTTACCCCCTCTCTTCCTCCCTCCCTCCCTCCCTCCGGCGCAGGCAGCAGTCTTTTCCAGCGTTCCTGGCAGCGGTAGCGATGTACACGCTGCCTTCGGTCTGCCCCGGAAGCCTTCTCTTCAAGTTCCTGTTCCCACCTATGCGGGAACAGGAACTTGAAGAGAAGGCTTCGGGGCAGAGCCAAAGGCAGCGTGTATATCGCTACAGCTGCCAGGAACGCTGGAAAAGACTGCTGCCTGCGCCGGAGGGAGGGAGGAAGAGAGAGGAGTAGACGGAGACGCTCCTCTCCGTCCGATTGGCTTCCCTGCCCTCTCTGTCTGCGTCCCGCCCGAAAGGAAATGACGTCAGAGGAAGGCGGGACGCAGATAGAGAGGGCAGGGAAGCCAATCGGACGGAGAGGAGCGCGTGCCTGCATGTGTTTTTTTTTTTTTTTTTTTTTAACTTTTTTTTTTTTTTTAACTAATGGCGCGGCAGCGCCTCGCGTCGTTTGGGGGGGCACTGCCCCCCCTCGCCCCCCCCAGTCTACGCCTATGGATATGGGTCTTAAAGCCTAAGAAGATACTGTTACAGTAGCCGGCGTGCAGCGGACACACGTCAGAAATGAAATTACCTCAAGGGCCAAGCGGTAACCAGGTGGTAACTCCAAATTGATGCACGTTGGACGCACATAGGAGCCTACACGGTTTAGTAAACGGGCCCCTTAGAAAGGAACATCATTAGGAGAGTTTAAAACCAGATCCTCAGACAAAGGAACAAATAGGAATGTGATACCCTGTGAGGGCCACAGACACCCAGGATAGGCCATCAAGGCACCGACATGTTGCTGAAAGCCATATTTAAAAAAAATGAGTTATCTTGGACTGTACTTGGGTCCGAGCTGTTGACGCTGTGGGTTTTGAGGGTGGGAGGGAATTGGGTATTGGGAATGTTGAACAGTTCTGATTTCTGATAATGTTTCGTATTGTTTGTATAGGATTCTCTAATAATAACTTGAAAATTAAATTACTAACTCTTTTGGGAAAACGGACTGTGGCTTTAAGAAGAGCGACTACTGAAGTGTAGTTTCTGGTAATGACTTTTGAGGAACATGAAAATGAAAATTGTATTTGATTTTTAGAATTGTCAATATAGGTGTAGTTATTTCTGTTTAGTGCGAATGGGAGTAGGAGTGAGGTGTGGATGATGGGTTGTGTGAAAAGGTTTTAAAATATGGATAACGTGATTATAATTTGAATTAAACATTTAATAAAGATTGATAATTAAATACAACGGTTGTTAGAGATAATGCATGATATACAAATTTCAACCAATTATTGAGTATTAACCTAGAATATAACTTTGTTTAATAATAAAACAAGATTTAACATAAAAAATAAGTTATGAGAACAGTCTTGAGTTTCAGGAACGATTGCTCAGACTGAATATAATATACTGGTATTCCAGTTATTTACATGTAAACCTGGTGCCTAAATGTTGACCCTCACTTTATAGAATTCACTCCATAACTGTCCTTTCAGAACTTTATTAATTATTTTGCAAATTAAAATCAATTTCTTGATATGAGAAAATCATGGCCTCTTGACCACATGTTCATCAATTCATGTATGTAGATGAGCACACTAAATCATGACACTTGAGTTGGTTCTTGAGGTGGGGGTTGGGGCTGAGTGGTTACCAAGAAATACAGCAGGCAAACCAGCCGAGCAAATCATAATACCATCAAACTGTAGTGAATGAATCAGTTTCTGGGAAGAGTAGTTCCGATAAATTACTGTTCCACGTTGAACAAGTCTCCAGTAAGCACAGGATGTTGACTATGGTGATACCATTCAAGAAACTTCCACCCCTGAGGATAGTTGTTCCTTGACAATGCCACATATTTACCAGGAGCTAAAGGTCACTGATATGAAGTATCGGAACCGGGTCCGGAGCAGAATCAGCAACCTGAAGGATCCCAAGAATCCCAACCTACGCAGGAATGTGTTGTGTGGCAGCATCTCCACTGAGCGGATAGCGAGGATGACGGCTGAGGTAAAATGGTGAAGGAGAAGGAATTCTAAGAGCTGGAGATGAAAGCCAGGAGGAATGTAGGAAGCTGATATGGCTTTTTTTTTCTATACCATAAGAAAGGGGATAAGTTTCAAACTGTCCACACAGTTTTTACCTGTGAGCTTTGCACCAGTTCTCAAAAAGTGTGGAGGAGAATCCCAGTGGTGTATTTATACTAGGAGTGTTGTGTACGAACTCCCTGTTAGACTCAGCCCCCTGCCTCCTCCTGTACCTTAAAATCCCTCTGCTGCAGTATTCACTCGGGCAGCAGCAGCGGCGGCACTCATAGGCTGCCTGCGGCCTGCACCGGGACTTCTTTCCTGAACTGTCCCGCCCCTTCTGGTGCAACTTCCTGTTTTGTGAAAGTTAGGATGGTTCAGGGAGGAAGTTCCGGTGCAGGCCGCAGTCAGCCTATGAGTGCCACTGCCGCTGCCCGGGCGAAGACTGCAGCAGAGAGGATTTTAAGGTACTGGGGGCAGTGCGGGGGATGGGGGAGGAGATGCACCCCCTGTAAAAATATTCCTGGCTACGCCGCTGTAGAAGCCTAATGGCTAGTGCAGTGGTCTGTGAACTGGGGCAACAGGGTTCAGTTCCCACTGTGGCTCCTTTTGAGCCTGGGCAAGTTACTTAACCCTCCATTGTTCCCAGATACAAAACTGTTCTCTACCATCGGGTGCTTACTGGTGGTAAATGGCAGTGTACACTTGCTGCACGCCTACTGCCCGGGTAGCGCATAAGACCTTACCATTAAGTCAATGGGTGGTGGTAAGGTCTGAGGCCAAAAATGTTTTTTATTTTGCTGCACGTCCATTTTCCAGACCCTTAAAAAAAAAAGGCCCTTTTTCCAGGATGCGGCAGAAACTGGCCCAGTGCGCACTCAAAAGACGCACTCTTACTGCCGCAGCCCATTTTTTGCCATGGCTTTTGGCTGCATTGAGGGGCCCTTTTTCTAAGCCATGGTAAGGTCTTACGCGCTAAGTAGGCAGTAGGCGTGCAGCAAGTGTACACTGCCATTTATTGCCAGTAAGTACCCGATGGTAGAGAACAGAAAATATTTTCTACCATGTGTTTTTGGCATGCAGCAAATTCAGAATTACTGTCCGGTGGAGTAGAACAGGTGGATGTGAAGCGTCTGTTCACGCTTTCCAAAAATACTAGGACTAGGGGGCATGCGATGAAGCTACAATGTAGTAAATTTAAAACAAATGTGAGAAACGTTTTCTTCACCCAACGCATAATTAAACTCTGGAATTCGTTGCCGGAGAACTTGGTGAAGGCGGTTAGCTTAGCAGAGTTTAAAAAGGGGTTAGACGGTTTCCTAAAGGACAAGTCCATAAACCACTACTAAATGGACTTGGGAAAAATCTACAATTCCAGGAATATCATGTATAGAATGTTTGTACGTTTGGGAAGCTTGCCAGGTGCCCTTGGCCTGGATTGGCCGCTGTCGTGGACAGGATGCTGGGTTCGATGGACCCCGGTCTTTTCCCAGTGTGGCATTACTTATGTGTACACGGTAGCCGGTCGGTAATGTTGATTTGGTGCATATAGGGCCTTACGCGGCTTTGTAAAAGGGCCCCTGAGGGAGGGCAGTTTTCAGACAACTAATGCTAGAAAATTGCTTTCTCCCCTTTTCAGTTCCTTTGAAAATGACCTTCAAAAAGTTGATAGGGCGGTCATGATTTCACTCTGTGATCCAAATCGAGAGTCACAGTTGGCAAAACACCATCACAAATGTGGGTTTACAGATTCTCAACCAGCTCTTTTCAGCAGTCTGTGGCATGTGGAAAAGTAGACACAGTAAGAGCAAAAGCTTTCAAATCTTTACTGGAACTGACTCGTTAGCTGAACTTGAAGCTCTCGCTGATCAGTGAAACCTGGAGTTATCTGATGACTGATCCTGTTGCCCTGTCACGTGACATCACTGGAGAACACAATGTTATCACCGCGTCCAACACAGGAGGTTTAAACCTCTTCTTAAAAAAAACAAAAACTAAAAAAGAAAAAGACATTGGTTCTGAAGCAGGGGCGTAGCCAGACAGCAGATTTTGGGTGGGCCTAGTCAAGAAGTGGGTGGGCACCAAGTGTTCTCCTCCCCCCCCCCCCCCCCCCCAATGCAATGAGGCCAGTATCAGCAGCTTAGGAAGCTTAGTGTTTTCAGCACCATCAGGGGGAGGGTCTTCAGCTGGCGAAGCTTGGGATCCCCACTAGCTAGCACTAAATATGTACTGTTGTTGGGTGGGCCTGAGCCCTAAATGGATGGGCCCCGGCCCACCCAGGCCCACCTGTGGCTACGCCACTGTTCTGAAGGGCAAGTCCACGCAGTCATAAACCTTTATAACAAAATATAAAAATAGAAGAAACTGTTACATTTGCTGTGCTTTTTGCTAGAATTGATTCCAGGGTTGAATATTGACCTCATCTCCACAGGAAATGGCCAGTGATGAGCTGAAGGAGCTACGGAACGCCATGACACAGGAAGCCATCCGGGAGCATCAGATGGCCAAAACGGGGGGCACGCAGACGGATCTCTTCCAGTGCAGTAAATGCAAAAAGAAAAACTGCAGCTACAACCAGGTGCGCGCTAAGGTGTCCTTTGACTAAGCTGCGTCGCGGGTAAAAGGCTGTCTTTTGTTCTCAAAAGGAAATGGCCGTATGGTAAGTGAACCGCTTGCCGTGCGGCCATTTCAGGGGGGGGGGGGGAAGCACTTACCGCCACCCGTTAAGATGGGAAGGGCTCCTGCGCTAACCAGGCAGAAACAGGAAGTTGCGCGTGCGTCAGAGGTGGGGCAAACCGTGGCGGAGGGAGAGTGCTGAGGAGGCCGAAGGCAGGATGTTTGAATCACTCCTGCGCCGGAAACTTCTGTTTAGAAACAAAGTTAGACCGGGCAAGCGAGGAAGACGCAACAGAACATCTGCTAAGAGGGTGCAGGTAATAAGGTAAATGTCTGTAGCACGGGCAGGTGGGAGAATGGGGGAGGGAGAAGGGAGAAAGGAGATACTGGATTGGGGGTAGGGGGGTGGGGGCGCCAGAGTCCCTAGCACCGGCCCTGTGGGTGTGGCTGTGGTACTAAGCAGTGAGGCAGGAATGGGGGAGGGGGGGGGAATCTCTCTGCAGTATTCCCATAAGGATGTTTTAATTTTAGGGCTGTGAGGTTGCCATCAGTGCCATGGCTGACTTGGATCATGCAAAAAAATGTCTACAAATCAAGTGTGTGAAATGTATGGAAGGTATTTGAATGGGACACAGAACAGGCTTACATTAGTGCAGTCTGTCGTTCCAGCCAGAGTCCTTAAGGCTGAACTTTTCAATGCTCTGTCTACAAGCCAAGGACTCCTTATTACCAAGCATGGGCCAGCAAGAGCTGGCTTGCTTTCTTTGTCATCCTGGTGGGTCATTCTTCTTATAAAGCCTTGTTATCCCCGCTGTGTTGCTACGCTCTTGTTTTTAGGCTTTTAGCCCTCCCCAAATTGGGATGTACCAGCCACCCACAACCCGGGGAATAGAACAAAGCCGAGGCCACGTATGAGAAAGTCAATTTCGTTTTTATTACTTACCAAAGGAAATATAAAGCATAATCAGATACAAAGGATAATTTCTCATGGGAGAACAGGCAGTACTGTTACAAAAAAGTGTTAGCTGCTTCTGTTTTTCTCCAAAGTAAAGCTTTGACATCACCTCTTATATACATTCATCATCTTTAGCAATAGTTCAAATACAGTTCATGTTAAAAAAACTGATTAGCACTTCTCGGAAAACCTAGTCATCCTCACTCAGGAATGATCTTGTTCCTTTTCCAGCCACCTGTTTCCCTTATGTTACTAAATCACATTGCCCTGTTTCTGTACCCTTCTCCTTTCCTCATTCTTGTTTGCCCAGAAGGGTGTCTCAACAGATCATGAGTTCTTGACTCATAGAGAAGTCCTACAGGAGTCACTGAGGCCTAGTACTACTGGTCCCTTAGGCCTACTCCATGGTTTATGGTTATACATGTATCCTATGTTTCTACACTCTCCAGGTGCAGACTCGCAGTGCTGATGAACCTATGACAACCTTTGTGCTTTGCAACGAGTGTGGGAACCGCTGGAAGGTCAGTATCTCTCCCCATTTGGTGCACCAGTAGGTGGCGGTGTTGGAAAATGAAATGCACACACACAGATTTCCAAAAACACATCGCCTGATGCCATAGACACAGAAACTTGCTGGGTACAATCGATGTCAAGGGTGAGCCTGTTAAAATTGGCCCTTGTTGCTGAAGCTGTGGACTAGCTTCAACCCTGTTTTCCGCAAGTTATGTGCTACTTTTCATTGGGCTGACACAATAATGATTTGGAGATATTGTCCTTCCCGTCTGTCTGTTCTTGGAAGCTTTTGTACAGCATTATCTTTGAAACATTCTTGGCTGAACTGGCCAAGATGTTGGCTTTGTCCAGGACAGAGACAGCTGCTGGAACCCTCTACTCTTTCCAGTAAGCACCTAATGGGGGAAAATGTTTTGAAATTGTTTTCCTTAAGCCTGACTGATTCCTCCTTCTCCTTTGAGACTTCCCCTCATTTGAGACCTGACCTCCACTGGGCCATGTGCCTTAGACCTTTCTTTGAAATTATGCGGGGCTTAACCCCATACTTTATATCCCCTTCCCAACCCAGCAAGCCAAAGTCATCACAGTGACGGACTCAGCCAATGGCCACAAACCTGTGGCTCTGTTGGCATCAGATTAACGTGGACCCACAGTCTGGCCACTAGGTGTCGCCACTGTACAATGACGAGGACTTCCTCTCTTCGTGGGGGCTGTGAGCACTGCCCTGGGAGAAGAAGCTGCACTTGCGAACCAAAAGTCAACTTGCAGTGTGCAGCACTATTACTGAACAACCGGGCAGGCCCTGCAATGTTAATTAAATTGCAGATTGGTATTCTGTTTATATTTATACGTAAGGGTCACCCTTGGGCTCATGGGGATGCACTTTCATCTCATTTTCTAAACAGAAGGAAAAATAAGTAACCCTTTGATTGATTTTCCTTTAGTTTCATCTGGCAGGGTAGTTCCACCCGCCCCCCCCATCTAAACTAATGATTAAAATCTGTTAGAGGATATCCCTAGAACCATCTACATCTTACCCCATCCATGGATCTACATGAGGCAGGAACTCCAGGGCTGATGGTCATTTTAGTGTGTGCACTAAAATAAAATGAATCCCCCCCCTTCCCCCCCCCCCCACCAGAACACAAAAGAGCAGAAATGAAAATTCCTAACCTGTAAACCTAAACAGACATGATACACATCCCCCTACCTCCCCCCCCCCCCCCCCCCCCCACACACACTTAGTGGTGCATTAGATATGGAGGAGGGTTCGCAACCCAGTTCTCAGGACACACCTAGCTGGTCTGGTTTTCAGGATATCCTCAATGAATATACATGAGCTAGATTTGCATGCACTGCTTCATTGTTTACAGATCTATCTAATTTGTGAAAGACAAGGACAAATCAAACTCGGGTACACATATAAAGTATCACATACCATGTAAAATGAGTTTATCTCGGTGGGCAGACTAGATGGACCGTACAGGTCTTTATCTGCTGTCATTTACTATGTTACTCTTTGGAGTTCTACATGGAATGTTGCTACTAATTGGGATTCCAGAATCTTGTAACTCTTTAGGATTCCAGAATCTTCAGAACTTTTAGTACAAGAACAGAGCTGGACAGACTTCTACAGACTGTGCTCCGAGAATGACAAGGACAAATCAAACTTGAGTATAAAATATCACACACCATGTAAAATGAGTTTATCTTGTTGGGCAGACTGGATAAGACCATACAGGTCTTATCTGCCGTCATTTACTATTAGGGATATCCTGAAAACCTGACTGGCTAGGTGTGTCCCAAGGGCTGATTTGAAAACTCCGGATTTAGAGAACTATCTCAACAGCAAAAAGGGGGAAAGCTGTACTTCCACAAAAGATCAAATCCAAGGAGAAGGGGTGGAAGACAAGAAAAAGGTGTTCCAGGATGAAAAACCAGAATCAGATACAAAAGTCCAGTGCTTCTAAAAAAGACTTTATTCTCTAAACTATACACTCTTTGGACTTTTCAGTGCTATCTTATTTCTGGATAATCCTCATTCTGAGCTGTTCAAAGCACTAGCGTTCCTGCACTGTAGTTCCGTTAGAAGTATTTTCCTACAGACAGTTTTTTGTACTTGCCTTGACACATTATGCTCCACTTTTCTAAAGCATTGCTGATAGAGACTCCTGAGGAAGGCTTGTAGCCGAAACACGGCCTCTGTTGGGTCAAGATTGTCCATGCACCCTGTATATGTTGGAGAATAAAGTTGGGTCAGGATTGTCCACGCACCCTGTATATTTTGGAGAATAAATTTGGGTCAGGATTGTCCATGCACCCTGTATATTTTGGAGAATAAAGTTGGGTCAGGATTGTCCCCGCACCCTGTATATTTTGGAGAATAAAGTTGGGTCAGGATTGTCCCCGCACCCTGTATATTTTGGAGAATAAAATTGGGTCAAGATTGTCCACGCACCCTGTATATGTTGGAGAATAAAGTTGGGTCAGGATTGTCCACGCACCCTGTATATTTTGGAGAATAAAATTGGGTCAAGATTGTCCACGCACCCTGTATATTTTGGAGAATAAAGTTGGGTCAGGATTGTCCACGCACCCTGTATATTTTGGAGAATAAAATTGGGTCAAGATTGTCCACGCACCCTGTATATTTTGGAGAATAAAGTTGGGTCAGGATTGTCCACGCACCCTGTATATTTTGGAGAATAAAGTTGGGTCAAGATTGTCCACGCACCCTGTATATTTTGGAGAATAAAGTTGGGTCAGGATTGTCCACGCACCCTGTATATTTTGGAGAATAAAGTTGGGTCAGGATTGTCCACGCACCCTGTATATTTTGGAGAATAAAGTTCTATAGAAGCATTGGACTTCTGTATCTGCTTCTGGCTTTTCACCGTGGAACACCTTTTCGTTGTCTTCTACCCCTTCTCCTTCGATTAGAGAACTATCTGCCATTCTCTGTAACTAAGTTCTGTCTTTTCTTTTTTTTTTGTCCCCAGTTCTGCTAATGTGACTCATCTCTCGCGTCGCCATGTGAATATTTTTACCCCATGTCCAGAGGCAGAAGCACCCAGTGGGAGACGTAAAGTCAAAAGTGTCCAGCAATTCTAAGATGAAATCCCATCTTGTGATCAGCAGACAACGACGTACCATTCCCGCTCTTTTGTACTTACTCCTTCTCATTCGTAGAACTAAATCCTGGGCAGTAATGGTTTGGAAAAGCTTTGCTAGCATTGGATATAATAGTATTTAATTAGGAATAGCAGGTAGGACTCCTGTTTATAGGCAAAGGTTACTTTTTCCAAACTATTGAAGAACAGATATCTGTATCAAAGTTGTTGACTCAGAACTCTCAACTACAGTTGTACGAAATAGCATATTTTACTATTTGGCAGAATACGAATAGTGAAAAATCTTATTTGGCCAAATACGAATACTGAATATGAATAATGGGCATTGAGCTTTAACATAACAAATAATAGTAGTAATGTGAAATCAAAGATCGAGGGTTTATTTCAGTAGGATTTAGTACTGTAGAGCCCTGGATTATTCGTATTCAAATTTAAATCACTATTTGGCCGAATATGAATAATGTATAAATATTCAGTACAGCCTTATGGTCAACTGGATGGGTCAAAACAGCATATAGGGGTCATTGGTCTGCTGGTCCTTCTAGCTTGAGCACTACATCTTGGTATTTCCCCAGGAATTACCTTTCACCCCACCTACAGCCTGCTGTCTCTCTCAGCGGCATACTGAGGGTGGGGCGGTCGCCCGGGTGCACGCTGCAGGAGAGGTGCAGGGAGCAGCCGTGTTGTTGTCGGCTCTGCCGGTTCCCTGCTTCCTCTGCTGTTACTTCCTGTTCCGAGGCAGAGGGAGCAGGGAACCAGCGCCCCCCAGCACCCCAGCAGGTAAGAAGAATGCACCCGGTGGGAGGGGGGCTTGGAGGTGATGCGCCTGAGGGAGGGACGATGCTGTACCCTGGGTTGTCATGCTGCACCTGTGGGGAACGGACGATGCTGCACCCAGGAGGGGGTGCGCAGCGATGATCCGCCCCAGGTGGCAGCCGACCAAGGAACACCACTTCTCTCTCTCTATACATGGAAGTCTGTAATAGTTTAACCAACCACCAAAACTAGAGAGGCCGCTGTCCACACTGCAAGGGTTAGATCCCAACTGGGTGGGGGGGGGGGGGGGGTGAAGCATCTTCAGTGTTAGCTGGTGCCATGTTGCCAAAAAGCCTGGTGGCGGTGCCTTGGGTGCATGTTTTTCAACTGAATGTAGAACTTGGATTCTCTGGTGGATAGAATAGAGGAAGTGAGAGGAGGTGGAGTGGACTGGACTGGACTGGGGTGGTGGGATGGGAAGGGGTATTTAGATATGCTTTTTAAAAACTGTACATTTGCGAGGGGTTGTAGATGTGCCGGATCTCTGTGAGTGTGTCGTTGAAACATATGCCGAACGGGCTGTAGACTTGTGTGTAGGTGAATTTTTACATTTGCTCTCGAATGTTAAATCGGAACCCTGTATAAAGATCATAAAAGTGTAATGAACCTGTTTGCATTTGTTTTGTCTTTTAATGTGTTTGCAGAGCGTTGTTTTCCATAGGATACATACATAGAGAGGCTGAGCGTGTCCTGGTTTTGTCCAGAGGGAACCTATGTATTTCTAAGAGAAGTAGGGCTATATGTCCCATAGGCGCCGACTCCTTGGGTGCTGTGGGTGCTCAAGCACCCCCAATATTTCACCCACCGGAAGTTCCCTTCGTCCTTCCTCCCTCCCTTTGAGTTCCAGGCCCTCTCCCTCCAAATTTTAAAAGTCATCATCTTACCTCGTTGGGGTTACGGTGGCAGCAGTGGTGAAAAGTGTGCAGGCTCGGCACTTAGTTCAGTCTTCCCTTCTCTTTCTCTCAGCTCTGGTCCCGCCCTCGAGGGCAGGACCAGAGCTGAGAGAGAGAGAAGGGAAGACTGCTGAGCCTGCACGCTTTGCACCGCTGCTGCTGCCGTAACCCCGACAAGGAAAGATGATGACTTTTAAAATTTGGAGGGAGGGGGCCTGGAACTCGAAGGGAGGGAGGGGGGCCTTGGAACTTGGAGGGACCCTGGAACTCGGAGGGAGGGGGACCCTGGAACTCAGAGGGAGGGGGGATGAACTCAGAGGGAGGGGGGCCCTGGAACTCGAAGGGAGGGAGGGAGAGAAAGGAGAGAGGGGAGGGAGGGAGGGAGGAGGGGGGCCTTGGAACTTGGAGGGACCCTGGAACTCGGAGGGAGGGGGACCTTGGAACTCAGAGGGAGGGGGGATGAACTCGGAGGGAGGGAGGGAGAGAAAGGAGAGAGAGAGGGGAGGGAGGGAGGGAGGGGGGCCTTGGAACTGGGAGGGACTGGAACTGGGAGAGAGTAGGAGGGGGGACAGAGGGAGGGGGACAGAGGAAGGGGGAGGGGGAATGCACTACCTGTAAAAAATAAAATTCAGCACCCCCAATCATTTTGAAAAGTTGGCTCCTATGATATGTCCCTAGATGGAATGGGGTCAAATTAGGGTCAGCTCATCCTGTCCTGAATACATGGACCCTGCTGGCAATCCTAGATAGTGTCAATCTATAAAAGAAAAAAGGTGGGGGAGTGCCTCCTTTTGGAAACAGACAGCCTTGGTCTTAAGGCACCAGAGACTCCTGGTGACTTCCAGGCAGTCCTGCAGGTTCCGAAAAGTCCCAGAGCAGGTTGGATTTGTCTCCTCCTTTTTCAATGACCAAATCTTGTGGCCGCACTTCTGGGTCCTCTACTTTATAAGTACATAAGTATTTCCACACTGGGACAGACCAAAGATCCATCAACCCCAGTATCCTATTTCCAACAAGTGGCCAATCCAGGTCACAAATACCTGGCAAGATCCCAAAAAAGTTCAATGCATTTTATGCTGCTTATCCCAGAAATAAGCAGTGGATTTTCCCCATCAATTTAATAATGGTCTATGAACTTTTCCTTTAGGAAGCCATCCAGACCTTTTTTTTAAACCCCGCTAAACTAACCGCCTTTACCACATTCTCTGGCAATGAATTCCAGAGTTTAATTACATGTTGAGTGAAGAAAACGTTTCTCCAATTCATTTTAAATTTACTACTTTGTAGCTTCATCGCATGCCCCCTAGTCCTAGTATTTTTGGAAAGTGTAAACAGACGCTTCACATCTACCCGTTCAACTCCACTCATTATTTTATAGACCTCTATCATATCTCCCCTCAGCCGCCTTTTCTCCAAGCTGAAGAGCCCTAGCCGCTTCAGCCTTTCCTCATAGGGAAGTCGTCCCATCCCCTTCATCATTTTTGTCGCTCTTCTCTGTACCTTTTCTAATTCCACTATATCTTTTTTGAGATGTGGCGACCAGATTTGAACACAACTTGAACTTTTGAGGTATCTTTCTGGAGCTGGGCAAATGCCACCTAGGAACAGAGGATTACTGCAGGGCTTAGGGCAGGAGTGGGCACCCATGGTCCTCAAGGGCCACAACCCAATCGGGTTTTCAAGATTTTCCACAATGAATATGCATGAGATTGCTTTGCATGAAAAGCATCCATTGTATACAAATAGATCTCATGCATATTCATTGTGGAAATCTTGAAAAGCCGATTGGGTTGTGGCCCTTGAGGACCTTGGGTGCCCACTCCTGCTCTAAGCCCTGCAGTAATTTTCTGTTCCTAGGTGGCATTTGCCCAGTTCCAGAAAGACACCTCAATTCTGGTCGCCTCACCTCAAAAAAGATATAAAGAAATTGGAGAAGGTGCAAAGAAGGGCGACAAAAATGATAAAAGGGATGGGACGACTACCCTATGAGGAGAGGTTAAGACGGCTAGGACTCTTTAGCCTGGAGAAAAGGCGGCTGAGGGGTGATACGATAGAGGTTTATAAGATAATGAGTGGGGTAGAGCGGACAGATGTGAAGCGTTTGTTTACACTTTCTAACAATAATAGAACCAAAGTTTCAGCGTGCTTGTCTGACATTGCTGTCTGGATGTCTCAACGCCACCTGAAATTAAATATGACCAAAACCGAGCTTCTCATTTTCCCCCCCAAACCCACCTCCCCGCTCCCCCCCTTTTCTATTTCTGTTGATGGCTTTCTCATTCTCCCTGTCTCCTCAGCTCGAAACCTTGGGGTCATCTTTGACTCTTCTCTCTCCTTCTCTGCTCATATCCAGCAGATTGCCAAGACCTGTCGTTTCTTTCTTTACAACATCCGTAAAATCCGCCCCTTTCTTTCCGAGCACTCTACCAAAACCCTCATCCACATCCTTGTCACCTCTCGTTTAGACTACTGCAATCTGCTTCTTGCTGGCCTCCCACTTAGTCACCTCTCCCCCCTCCAGTCGGTTCAAAACTCTGCTGCCCGTCTCGTCTTCCGCCAGGGTCGCTTTACTCATACTACCCCTCTCCTCAAGACCCTTCACTGGCTCCCTATCCGTTTTTGCATCCTGTTCAAACTTCTTCTACTAACTTATAAATGTACTCACTCTGCTGCTCCCCAGTATCTCTCCACACTCGTCCTTCCCTACACCCCTTCCCGTGCACTCCGCTCCATGGATAAATCCTTCTTATCTGTTCCCTTCTCCACTACTGCCAACTCCAGACTTCACGCCTTCTGTCTCGCTGCACCCTACGCCTGGAATAAACTTCCTGAGCCCCTACGTCTTGCCCCATCCTTGGCCACCTTTAAATCTAGACTGAAAGCCCACCTCTTTAACATTGCTTTTGACTCGTAACCACTCGCCTCCACCTACCCTCCTCCTTCCTGTACACATTAATTGATTTGATTTGCTTACTTTGTTTTTTGTCTATTAGATTGTAAGCTCTTTGAGCAGGGACTGTCTTTCTTCTATGTTTGTGCAGCGCTGCGTATGCCTTGTAGCGCTATAGAAATGCTAAATAGTAGTAGTAGTAGTCTCTTGTAACCAGAGCTAATATTGTGATGTCATAATGCCTCAGGCCACCAATAAGAGCCAACCTCATCAGTGATGTCACAATGGCTTGATTGTCCTATACTTGGCTCACTTTTATTACATAGCTCTTTGAGCAGGGACTGTCTTTCTTCTATGTTTGTGCAGCACTACGTATGCCTTGTAGCGCTATAGAAATGCTAAATAGTAGTAGTAGGGACACAAGATGAAATTAGAATGTGGTAGGTTTAAAACGAATCGGAGAAAGTTTTTCTTTACTCAGTGCGTAGTTAGAATCTGGAACTCATTGCCAGAGACGGTAGTGACGGCAGCTGGCCTTTCTGAGTTCAAAGGGGGTCTGGACAGATTCCTGAAAGAAAAGTCCATTGATCGTTATTAAATTTTGGGTTTTTTGCCAGGTTCTTGAGGCCTGGATTGGCCACTGTCGGAGACAGAGTGCTGGACTTGATAGACCTTTGGTCTTTTCCCAGCATGGCTATGCTTAAGTGCTAAGTAGAGGACCCAGAAGTACGGAGTGGGGGATCTGGAGAACAAGTCCGTAGGACCTAGATTATCTTTCTGTTGATAAGTTAAGGTGCTTTTGTAATTAATGAAAGCACTTTATACAACAGCTTTCTTTGATAGGGTATCAATACTATTTTTTCTACATTTTAAATAAAATAATTCTTTGCACGTCCTTAAAACCAGCTTTAGTGGGTATCTCTTCATGGAGGGCTCTAACGTTCAAAGAGACAGTTTGATAGATTTATTTTTGTAATGAATTGTTACTGTGAAGCTGTTTTGTTTAAAAATAATGAGGGCAATTTTTTCAAAGCCATTTCAGCACACAAAACAGGGTTTAGAGATGCAGTCTTTGTGGGGGGTAAATTAAGGGGTCCTTTAACAAAGGCACGCTGAAAAATGGCTTGCGGTAGTGTAGGCGCGGGTTTTGGGTGCACGTCGATCCATCTTTCAGCGCGCCTGTGAAAAAGTCCCTTTTTTTCCCAGAAAATGGACGTGCAGCAAAATCAAAATTGCCGCGCATCCATTTTGGGTCTGAGACCTTACCGCCAGCCATTGACCTAGCGGTAAAGAATCTGGGCGGTAATGGCCTATGCGTGTCAAATGCCACTTGGCGCATGTCTGCTACGCGTGCCCGAAAATAAAAAAATATTTTTCAGACGTGCGTATCATACGCGCGCCAAAAATGAAATCACCGCAAGAACCCTGCGGCAGTCGGGCAGTAACTCCATTTTGGTGCAGATTGGGCGCACGTTTATGCTTACACGGCTTAGTAATAGGACCCCTTAATGCATTAGGCATGCCAATTTCCTTGCCTGGGGGGGAGGAGATTTCTAGGGGGTAGGAAGTGCATATATGGGGATGGTTTGGGATTTCCAAAAAGCAGGTGTGTGAGTTTTCAGGCAAAAAGTACTCAGCTAAAAGCAGATGCAGATTCATGGCAAACTTTTCCCAGACAATTTTCAAAGGAAAATGTTTCCCTTTACACTAATTTTCATAGTGTGTAGGTAAAAAATACATGTAGGACCTGATATTCAGCTGATGGTGACTGCCACGAAACGCAGAAATGTATTTAGATTTTGCTCCACCTTTTTCAGTAGTAGCTCAAGGTGAGTAACATTCAGGTACTCTGGATATTTCTTTGTCCCAGGAGGGCTGACAATCTAAGTTTGTACCTGAGGAAATGTAGGGTTAAGTGACTTGCCCAAAAGATGGCAAGGAGCAGCAGTGGGATTTGAACCAGCCACCTCTGGATTACAAGACCTGTGCTCTAACCACTAGGCCACTCCTCCACTAGCAACAGTCCGTGTACAATCTCAAATAGTAGCAACATTCCATGTTCGACTGCACTAACCACTAGGCTACTCCTCCACTAGTAACATTCCATGTAGAAGCCTGCCCTTGCAGATCAGCAATGCGGCCATGCAGACTTCTGTTTCTGTGAGTCAGACTCACAGAAACAGAAGCCTGCGCGGCCGCGTTGCTGATCTACAAGGACAGGCTTCTACATGGAATGTTGCTAGTGGAATAGCAACATTAACATTCCATGTAGAATCTCCTATAGTAGCAACATTCCATGTAGAATCTCCAGGTGAGTTACATTCAGGTACTCTGGATATTTCTCTGTCCCAGGAGGGCTCACAATCTAAGTTTGTACCTGAGGCAATGGAGGGTTAAGTGACTTGGCCAAGATCACAAGGAGCAACTGGGATTTGAACCTGCCACCTCTGGATTGTAAAACCGGTGCTCTAACCACTAGGCCACTCCTTCAGTAGCAACATTCTGGGCAGAATCTCAAATAGTAGCAACATTCCATGTTCCTCTGCACTAACCACTAGGCTACTCCTCCACTAGCAACATTCCATGCAGAAGCCTGCCCTTGCAGATCAGCAATGCGGCCGCGCAGGCTTCTGTTTCTGTGAGTCTGATGTCCTACACGTATGTGCAGGACGTCAGACTCACAGAAACAGAAGCCTGCGTGGCCGCGTTGCTGATCTGCAAGGGCAGGCTTCTACATGGAATGTTGCTAGTGGAATAGCAACATTAACATTCCATGTAGAATCTCAAGGTGAGTTACATTCAGGTACTCTGGATATTTCTCTGTCCCAGGAGGGCTCACAATCCAAGTTTGTACCTGAGGCAATGGAGGGTTAAGTGACTTGCCCAAGATCACAAGGAGCAGCAGCGAGATTTGACCTGGGCACCTCTGAATGGTAAGACCAGTGCTGTAACCACTAGGCCACTCCTCCACTCCTAAGCTGCTTCTCCATGCTGGGCCACGTCTGGCCACTGGCATTGAATTTCCAGATTTGTGGAGCCAGTTTAGTGGGATATTCAAAACTTAACCAGCTATGGTGAAGCACATAAAGATAGGAGTGACTTTTATATGGTCCTATTTATGTGGTTAATCTGGCCGGTTAAGTTTTGAATATCGGCACTTAACCGACCAAAGTGCTGACTCCGCCCCCCCCCCCCCCCCCCCCCCCCCCCCAGAAAGACCCCAAATAGCCGGTTTTCATTTCGGTGCCAGCTGGTTGTTTTCAACTGTACAAACCGGCTAAGTGCCACTGAAAATTAGTGGTTAGCCCCAAACAGGGGCGTAGCCAGACTTTGGCGGGAGGGGGTCCAAAGCCCGAGGTGAGGGTCATATTTTAGTCATCCCCCCCCGGTGCCACCGACTCCCCTGTCACTTTTGCCCCCCCCCCCCCCGGCGCTGTTGCTTCTCCCCCGTCCCTTTCTACCCCCTCCCTTTCTACCCCCCTCCCGTCGCCGCCAACCCTCCCTCACCACCGCCAGCTACCTTTGCTGGCGGGGGTCCCAACCCACGCCAGCCGAAGTCCCCTTCAGCGCCGGTCTCCGAGTCCGGCGCGTTCGCTGATCTGGGTTCTGTTTCTGTGAGTCCTGATGTCCTGCACGTTCCTACGGGCAGGACGTCAAGACTCACAGAAACAGAATCCAGATCATCAATGCACTGGAGACCGGCGCTGAAGAAGACTGACCCCCACCAGCAAAGGTACCTGGAGGCGGCGGCGGGAGGGGGGGGGTCAAATGTGGCGGGGGAAGGTTGGTGGCGGGGGGGGGGGGGGGGTGAAAGCAGGGGGCCCAGGCCTATATCTGTGGGGGCTCATGCCTCCGTGGCCCCACCTAGCTACGCCCCTGGCCCCGAACAGATGATGTAACTGGCCAGGAGCCATTTCTGGCTGGTGAAAACGCTTTGAATATTAACCTCATAGAATTTTTGAAAGTTCGAGTGAAATTGCCATGTGGTGAAATAAAATCAGGGAGAAACTAGATGTGTTTTAGGGAACATCACAAGCTTCAGATCCTGAGACGATCTGGCTTGTGTTTTGAACATGATTAGATGATGAAGATCTGTAATGATTTCTTATTATATTTGAATTTACTGGAGTACAACTTCAGACCAGTGAATTATTTTCTTTTTAGCTACAGTACAGATCTGACAGATACTTTCCAGCTGAGTTTTGGATTCTGTGTGGGTTGTGATACTATTCATTGGACTAGTTTAAGACTTATTGAAGGATTTTGTGTGTGGGCTGCTGATACTGTGCAGGTTCCTTCAGATGTGGGTGTAATTACCGTATATACTCGAATATAAACTGAGATTTGGGGGCCAAAAATGGGGCTCTTGCATTCGAGTCTCTCGTTACCCCCCCCCCCATATCAGAATTTCTTCCTCCACAATCCCCCTTCCTGCGGTTGCTGGCATTTCTATTCCCCCCCCCCCCCCCCCCCCCACACACACAGTTACTGGCATTGCAGTTTCTGTCTCTGGATGATGCTGAAAAAGAAAGCCCTGCACATGCTCAAGGCCTGACCACTCCTGGACCACTCTTGCTCTCTCTGGAGGGCAGGAGCCGGCAGGCCTTGAGCAGGGGCAAATGCCGAAGGCCCTGCACCAGCCCCATGCATGGCTTTCTTTGTCAGCATCAGCTGAAGGTAGGAAGGTAGGAACCGCAACGCTGGTAACCACTGGGGGGTGTGGAGGAAGAAATGCAGGTAACCGAGTGGAAAGGATCGGGGAGGAAGAAATGCTTGTATTTGGGGGTGGGTAGGGAGGTAGTTACTGTACACTTGATTATAAACCCTTCTGGTTTATATTCGAGTTAACAGTTTTCCCCCTTTTTTGGGGGAAAAAACTGTTATCACAGTTTATACTCAAATAGGTTTATATTCTATCCTATACGATATTTACTTTTCCACGTTCTAGCTCAGGGCGAGTTACAGTCAGGTACAGTTCACACATACATGCCCCGAGGACTTACAATCTAAGGTGGCAAATCTATAAATTGGCATCTCATTTTATGCACCACAAAGGGAACATATGAACGTAAGAACAGCCATATTGGGTCTCTAGCCCAGTATCCTGATTCCAACAATGGCCAGTCCAAGTCACAAGTACCTGGTATAATGCCAAATAGTAGCAAGATTCTGAAATCCCAAAGTGTAGTAAGATTCTGGAATCCCAAAGAGTAACAAGATTCTGGAATCTCAAAGAGTAGCAAGATTCTGGAATCACAAAAAGTAGTAAGATTCCGAAATCCTAAAGAGTAATGAGATTCCAGAAACTCAAAGAATAGCAAGATTCTGAAATCCCAAAGTAACAAGATTCTGGAATCTCAAAGAGTAGCAAGATTCTGAAATCCCAAATAATAATAAGATTCTGGAATCCCAAAGAGTAACAAGATTCTGGAATCTCAAATAGTAGCAAGATTCTGAAATCCCAAAGAATAATATGATTCTGGAATCCCAAAGAGTAGTAAGATTCCGAAATCCTAAAGAGTAATGAGATTCCAGAAACTCAAAGAATAGCAAGATTTCAAAATCTTAAAGAGTAACAAGATTCCAGAAACTCAGAGTGGCAAGATTTCATGCTACCGATCCCAGGGATAAGCAGTGACTTTCCCCATGTTTACCTTAATAGCTGTTTATAGACTTGTCTTCCAGGAACTTGAAGGGTGCACCGCTTTGGTGCACCAAATGTTAGGCGTGCCTAATTGGGACAGGTCAATGGCTGGCGTACAGAATGTGTACCATTGAGAGAATTCTATAAATTATGCATGTTGCTTGGTAACACATCCATGCATTTGCGTCCTGACCGTTACATCTTAAGTGATTTAGCCGTGCTGTTTATAGAATAGTGCCCAGCACTTATGTGTATGCGCTAATATTCTATAAACTAGGTGCCAGGTTATATATTTGCTTTTTAAGTTGGTATCTGATGCGGTGGTGGGTGAAGGGCACAAGGTCTGTCAGTGGGATTTTACCCATGTACCTGTTTCGCAGCCTGCTGCTCTAACCACTAGGTTACTCTCCTGCATCATTGCAGGATAATTCTCCCATCTGTCCAAGAAAAGGTGTTGCTGCCTGGAAGGACTATGGTATTCTCCAGAACTGAAATGGCTACTCAAAGGCTTGTATTTTCATCTGAAAGGGAATGCAGAATACATAAGAACATAAGAGTATCCATATACTGGGTCAGACCAATGGTCTATCTAGCCCAATATCCTGTTTTCCAAACAGTGGCCAAGCCAGGTCACAAGTACCTGGCAGAAACCCAAATCGTGGCAACACTCCATACTACAAATCCCAGGGCAATCAGTTGCTTCCCATGTTTGTCTCAATAGCAGACTATGGACTTTTCCTCCAGGAATTTGTCCAAATCTTTTTTTAAACCCAGATACATTAACTGCTGTTACCACATCCTCTGGCAAAGAGTTCCTGAGCTTAACTGTTCATTGAGTGAAAAAATATTTCCTCCTATTTGTTTTAAAAGTATTTCCAGGTAACTTCCTTGAGTTTCCCCTAGTCTTTGTGGATGTGGACGTGCAAGTTTCTCTTACCTTCTGAATGCAATACTGTGAAATTTATTTTTTGCCTTCTGGGACCCTGAAGCAGTTTTTACGAAACGCAGGCCCAACGTTGACCAGGAGGCATTTCTGCATCTTGAAACTTCCATCAGATGCGCTTTGGGTGCTTCATTCTTGCCTTGAGATCAGTGATTTTTCTTTGAGCATTGAGATTATGCATAGTCTGAATTTTGAATGAAGCTACTCTATCCCTGGGAAGGTTTTTGCAGATGATGAAGTCAGGTCTTATTTTTGACTGATTTAGCTCTGTAAAACTTTGCAAAACTTTGTTTCGAGCTACTTTTTGAGGCTTTTTCTTGCCTGTTTTCTTTATAAGTTCACTATATTACAGTTTCACACTTTGTGGATTACTGTTTGTTGTTTGCTAGACTTATGGTAGCCCCGATCAACTAAGGGCTGCAAACCACAGGTCCCTTATGGATTTGGGTTTTAGGTTTGTTTACTTATTATTCCCAAATCTGAGCTTAGGGTAAGGAATAGTAGATAGGTCCTTGCCCCAGAGGGTTTACAATCTATATGGACAATTCTAGAATGTGATTCTTATACTTATGCCCCACTTACATGTGTCAGAGGGCAGGGCCGCCGAGAGGCTGAACCAGGTCTGGGGCAGAGCCTCTGCCCTCCCCATCGCTGCCGCCTGCCCCCTGGATCACTGATGCCCCCCCCTATCCAATTACCTTCGCTGGCGGGGATCCTGAGGCCCCGCCAGCAGAAAACGTGTTCCTCCAGCGCTGCTCTTCCACCGATTGCCTGCCCCCGTGGCAGCTGGCCTGAAAAGCAGCACTGGAGGTGCTCCTCCGGGTCCTCCCCAGCCTCCAAGGAGGGCTCGGCTGCTGCGCCGGAGTTTTCTCTCTCCTGCTCCTGTCGGGACACGATCACTCAGGTCCCATCAGGAGCAGGAGAGAGAGAGAGAGAGACCCCAGACCTGTGCCCCCCTTGGAGGTCCTTGGTCCAGGGAATCTTTGCCCCCCCCTCTCGGCGGCTATGTCAGAGGGTGTCAAAATTGACAGCTACCCACATGGGCACAATGGGCACTCCTCTATAAACTCATGCCTAAGTGCCATAGCGTGTAACTGCAAGGGGGGGGGCGTATATATGGGCGAAGCATGGGTGGGCCAAGGGCATGTCTCCAACGTATGCATATAACTTATAGAATAGTAAAAGTTAGGCACTTTGAGTGGTGCACTTAGCCACACAACAACGAACAGGGAATCAATCAGACCAGGCTATAAATCTAAACCGATGTGGATCTAATATACAGCATGAACGCGTCACTTCTACTTCTCAAAAGAGAGGGAAAAGGTCTCAGACGTCTACGGTTCTCAATAAGCCTACAGCACCCTGCAGACAAACTTCAATCATTGGCCGAAAAACCTCATCCTTCCTATTTATACCATTAATGCATTTTTTAAAAATTAATTTTCCAAATATAACTACACAGCACACATCTTGAAAACATGGTGCTCTGCACATCCCGATGGGGGAGTTTAAGGTTTCATATTGCATAAATTAAGCAGGGCACCCCGTTATAATAGACCGTACCAAAAAAAACCCGACACAACAGACTACAAACAAAACAGACCATGACAAAAAAAAAACCGTCCCAAAAAAAACCCACAACAAAAGGAACCCAAGACAAAATAGACTCTTAACCAAGCTGGATTATGTTTTCAAGCAGATTTATGATTCTCACTGGATACCAAGTGTGGATAGTGAAGTCAAGCCGTAGGCAGGTGCCAGTTCTTTCAAATGACAAGCCGTGGACTTTCTCAGTAATTTACCCTTGAAATTCATACCCTTGAAAAATAAATCTATTTCAACAAGCCCTTTTATCAGGAGTCTATTTTGTCTGGGACTTTTATGTCGGGAACTTTTTTGGTTTGGAACTTTTTTGTCTGGTTTCTTTTGACCAGCTCCTTTTGACCGGGTACCAGTAAGCGGAGCTAAAACAAAAAAATAGTTTACAAGCCACGCCTACAAGAACGCTGCCCCTGACGAAGCTCTGAAGTGAAACAGGTCCCCACTGGGAAGTGCGGAGCACCATGTTTTCAAGATCAGTGTGTCGTGTAGTTGTTATATTTGTAACATTAAAAACAAATGCATTAATGGTATAGATAGGAAGGATGAGATTTTTTTTGGCCAATGATTGAAGCTTGTTTGCTCATTGCGAACCGCAGATCTTCTGATGCCTTTTTCCTCTCTTTTGTGCAGTAGAAGTACATGTTCATGGTGTATGTTAGATCCGCACTTAGCCACAGCCATTTATGTGTGTCATTGACCCGGCGTAAATGGTTGGTCCTAAATTTAGGTGTGCCAAATCGGGTTGACGCTAGTAATTCTATAACAGCATCTTGGCACGCAGACGTCATTGTAGAACTGGCACTCCTAAAGGGATAGAATTGCCCCCTGTGTTTGTACCTGAGACTGCGGAGTGTTAGAGACGTCCAACACCACAAACAGCATCATTGGGAGATGAAGAATTTGAACCCAGTACCTGAGTCTGACTAGATAGTGTCTTACTTGTAGGTGACTAGGGACTCCCCCACCCCAAAGTTTAAGAGCATCATCTCCACAGAACCTCCCGCCTAGATGACCTGAAAATCAAAAGCTGGATTCAGGAACTAAATCTGTATTTTCCATATGGTACCCTGCAGTAAGCGACTGAGCCATCAGAAGTGTCCATGCAATGTTATCTAATTCCACTTCCTGGTTCTAATGAGCTAGGAGTTCAAAGCATCTGGATCCTCCATTTCACCACTTCCCTGTCCCACCTGCACCCAACCAAGACTAGAGCCCGCATTAGAGAGTGACTCCCTCCTCTGGACTGGAGATTGGAACAGTCCACCATATTACTAGATCCAATAATTTATTTCATCAGTTCATTGTCAAAGGTTGTAGACCAGAAATGCACAGACATGGTATCCAGAAATATTTAATTACCTTGTGCCAACCGCACAGCTCTTAGAGCAAGGAATGTGAGGTAAAACCTGGTAGCTGGCCATGCATTTGCCATGCCAGTGAACCAGGGCTCCCATTCTGGCACTGCGGCTTTTTGCTGTTTTTGTAAACAATCCTCTGTTCCCCTCCCACCAATCTCCGGGGCTTCTTTTCCCCAAGGATTTGCTGAGCCCCAGGATGAGCCATGCCTACCAGCTCAGCTACAGAGTGGGAAACATCTCTCTCCAACAAGGTTCAGCTCTCTACCAGCACCTTGGACAGAGAACGTGCAGATGATGGTTGGGTTGCTGTAGCTGTGGTCTCCCAAGGAGTTGGCGTGTCCCGTTTCATTACGTATCGCATGCCAGCATGGACAGCCTCTGTACCAGTGACTTGTAAAGTGAAGAGTTCAAGAACCTGGGGTAGGAATCCCGATGCATCAGGGCATAAACTTGTCCTTGAGCCTCATCAAACATGTGAGCGTTTGGGTTTGCCAGGGACCTATTGATCGTTTCTCGCACGGTGGCATCGATGCTGACCTGGGGTGGCAAAAAACAAGGCTGTTATCATTTAATTTCACTAAATCTGTACATGTTGATATTTATCTTCTATAGCATCAAGAAACAGAATATCTTGAATGATTAACATATTTCATTTGACCACTAGACCTCTCATCTATAACAGGTTGCCTAAAATTTAGCACCAATTGTACATATAAGTTAGAGAATACCTAGCCCTTATGCACACAAGTACTTCGCTTAGATGTGTAAGTGCTAGTCATGCACACAAGTGTAATCTTGGCATAGACATGCAACTTACTTTGGGGTCCTTTAACTAAGGTCCACCAATCAATTTAGCGTGCATTAACGATTAGCATGTGCTAAATGCTAAGAACCCCATAGGTATAAAATGGTCTTCTTAACCTTTAGCACATGCTAATTGTTAGCGCATCTTAGTAAAGGACCCCTTAGTACATAAATGCAAAGGGGATACACATGGGTGGGGCTTGGATAGGTCCCATATTTACAAGTAACTTAACAGAATACTGTAAGTTACATTCTAAGGTGTCGCATTTAGGCAATACCCCTATGTGAAATCAGAGATATCAAGTGTTTAATTCAGTAGGATTTAGCACAGTAGAGCTCTGGATTATTTGTATTCGAATTTAAATCGCTATTAGGCTGAACACAAATAATGTACAACCCTTGCACTAACATTAAGACACATTTGTGTACCTCGGTTTCTGTGAAGACATAATAGGGATACAAGAACTGTTTCCATATCCATAACAACCTCAATCCAGATTGACATGGATCTAGTCGGTTTCCCATATTTACAAGTAACTTAACAGAATACTGTAAGTCACATTCTAAGGTGTCGCATTTAGGCAATACCCCTTTACACCTGAGATCGGCATGGTGTAAGTGGGATTCTAAACATTGGTGTTTAAATGCCAACTTACACTAGTATTTCATAACTGAATCTGGGTGTCCAAATGATGTTAACACACCGCATCTTGGTGTCCAACTTTTATCGCCCTTCACAGAATTGTCCCCTAGTAGATGTGTGAGAGTGGCCTGCCCTGAAGAACTTGCACTTTTCTCGGTAATCTTGTTTGTGTGTGGGTTCTCTTTTTCTGTACCTTGCACATATGTACCATGTTTATTTCTGTGAACACTGCTGCAACTTGTCTGCCTCACTGACATGAATTCTGCAGTGAACGAGGAAGATGATCCAACAGTAGTGTTGTTTAGAATAACTAATGTTGTGTAGAATAGCCCGTCTGAAGAAAGAAGGATGGAGACTACTGAAAAGAACATGAGGTGAAGGGGGTGAGGGGAAAGGAGAAAGTGGTAATTCCCTAACGATGCTACCAACCCAAGAAAGAGTCTATGCCTGTTAGGAGCTGAGATATTTGTCAGAAGATTCAAAAAGGAGATAGTTGAAAGCTCTTGGGCTGACCCACTGGCTCCATGTTAGTGTCGTGTGCTGCCTTGCTAAGACTCATGTTTTGTTCTTGGGTCAGGTCTTTTGCTCCTCAGGTTGGTCAAGGGTGAGAATGCCAAAGATGCAAACAAGAAGGAACAAATTCTACAGAGCAGGAACAGGAAGATAAAATGCAGAACCAGCCCATGAGAGTAGTGTAGATTCAAAACAGTTTATTACAGAGCCGTAGCGAGGGGAGCTGACACCTGGGGCGGGTTGCCGCTGCGCACCCCCCCCGGGTGCAGCACGACGCACCCTCCTCCCGCTGGAGCGCACCCCCCCGGAGCGCATACCTCCCACCCCGGAGCGCATACCTGCGGCGAGGGATGGGCGGGAGGGCCGATCCGCCCCGACTGCACGTTGCTGGGGTGTTTCGGCTCCGCGCTGGTTCACTGCTCTCTCTGTCCCGGAACAGGAAGTAACCTGTTCCAGGGCAGAGAGGGCAGTGCACCAGCGCGGAGCCGACACCCCCCCAGCGGCGTGCACCCGGGGTGGACCGCCCCCCCCGCCACCCCTTCCTACGCCACTGGTTTATTAAAATGATGAGCTCACAGGGCTGTATTTCAGTGAAATATGCCTACCTCAGGGGTCTAATATCTTATAAAAGAGAGATGTGGAAATGGAAATGCCAGTCACTAAAGTTCAAAGGTCTTCCGAAGACAGGTGTTCTACAAACTAGCAATGTCTCACATGCATGAATCTATTAGCCATTGTACAATGATGGATTTAGGACCCATGACTGCAGGAATCTAGAAAGAGCCCAGCTGAATGGGCCTAGACCAAGGACCTTCACTGCAAAATAGGGGAAAAATTGCCTAGAGCTTGCAAATGAAGGCCTGAAGCAGAAGATCCTAGCCCTAGACTCAGCTAAGCTGGAAAACTGCAGGGCCCAACAATTTAAAGTTAATAAATGTTGTGGCAATGCCTTTTAGGATAATAAAAGAGGTCACATACCCTCCTGGGCCCGGCCTTCAAGGAAGGCCTGGCGCTGGAGTCTGTCTCTGTCCTGCTCCTGTGTGTCGGGAACCAGATGATTGTGTTAATGTGATAACTCGGGTCCTGGTACACAGAAGCAAGAGATTGACAGACTGAGGGAGGAGCAGATGTAGGAAGGTAAGTCTGTCTCTCGGAGGCCCTGTATCAGACACTTGGATATATTAAACTCTCATGTGCCGAGACCCCAGGCCCTGCAGAACACAAATGTTAAAACTTGCAGGGTCTGACATAGGAAAGAAATCTCTGTCTTGCTTAAGCCATACATCTGATCGCTTCCTTTCTCACACCATTTTACAAACTTATTGCAACCAGTGAACTCATAACAAAGCTATACCATCAGTGAGAAGTGCATTGTCTCACAGTGATGACATCACTGCTCAGGTCAAGGTGAGTAAACTAGTGCAGCCTTTAAAATGACAGAAATCCAATCAATTGAACTACATCTTCTGGTAAGCTGACTCCATTTTTTTTTCAGGACAGGAGAAATAAGGGTCAACAGCCAAGCTGTAGGTGAAACTGTTTTACTGGAGTAACTTAAAGGGCAAATCTATAAACTGGTCAACCATGACCCACTGAAAATTTGTGGTTAATGGCTAGTGGCTAGCCAGTTATATCACATGATATAACCAGCTATCTGCCAGTTTTCAGTGCATTGCCAGCTAAGTTTGGCAGCCATATTTGGCTGCATGAATACCAGGCCTATCTTTGGCTGGTTGAAACTTAACCAGCCAGCGCTGAATATCGACTTGGCCTCTTAAGTTTGATCCAGCCAAAAATAAACCAGATATTCAAGGCTGGTCACCAGAAATGGCCCAGCATTATCGGGGTCAGCGCCAACTGTGGGAGTTAGCTGAGCTAACTCTTGTGTTCTGAATATCAGGCCCTATGATACTTAGGCGTTACCTTATAGAATAACGCCTAGTGCCTGTCAATTTGATGGCACCTTTGACATGCGTAAATGGCGCCTACCTCTAGAAGCCACTTTCTAGAATTGCCCGCTCAGTGTATCTTTGACAAGCTTTACTAACATGATGAAGAGATGATAAGGCTTTAAAGCTTGTTAAAGATGCCTTCGTAATGGACTAACTTAATGCATCACCTCCAGCTTGGCTGTTGACTCCTTATTTCCACGTTTTCAAAATGAACTAACACGGCAATTACAATTCTCAATTCATGACAGGCACACCCTGTGTAAGGAGCATTACCTTTATAAGAGGGATCTAAGAATATTCCATAGCATAAAGATAGTCAGTTATACTGGCCTTTTTGCTCTAAAGTATCAGAAAGTGTTGATAAAAAAAAAACGCCCATGCAATCTAACTATTTAAAGTTTAGGAAGAAACTGAAAGCTTGTTTATTCACTCAGTTTCTGGGAAATTTGTTTTCATTGTATTTTATAATAATCTAATGTGCTGGAAGTTTCTGTATGAAATTTCCCAGTCTGGTTTTTTTTTTTTTTACTGTTATCTGCATTGAACTTTTAGGTAATTGTGGAATATAAACGCAAATGTAATGCTCTCTTATGCAAGATCCACCCTCTTAATTAACCCACATTTTGAAGGGACATCCCCTCTTAAGAAGATGGGCATCTCCTGGGTGATAGGTTCGATCTCCTTAACCCCCTTCCCCGTCACCCTCTTAAACATTTCTTCCTTTCCTCCTGCTCCTGAACCATCCTCTGAAACAGGGGTGTAGCCACAGGTGATCTTGGGTGGGCTGTTGTCCCTTCACTTTAGGGTAAGGTCCACCCAGTCAATGGCAGCAGCACGGGTGAATGAAAGAACAGGAGGTGAAGTTGTCCATTCTGCCTAGTGACTACCAATGTAAACCCTGGGCAGTACCAAAAGATGCCACTGGTCTGAAACTGGGAGAATCTGCCCTGGCTCCTCTTGAGATCTCATATGGCAATACATCTATTGAGAGGACAACCCCGGAAATGGAGAAACTGGATCCGCTATGAGGGGGGAGTGCAGAGACAAAGGAGTAGCGTGATCAACAGGATGCTTCCAAATGAGACCAAGGAGACGAGGGAAGGAAAAATAATATTTTAATGGTAGATAAGACTCGACATGGTGCCGTGTCGAGTCTTATCTACCATTAAAGTACTATTTTTCCATCTCTCGTCTCCTTGGTCTCATTTGGAAGCGTCCTGTTGATCATGCTACTCCCTTGTGTCCACAATACACCTATCAAGGCACATAACATCCCCAACCCTTTTTTCAATCAATGCATACAAAAAACAACTGCAAGTACCATCATGATTAAACATCGAATGTATCAAGTAGCTTCTGCTTTTTCCTCCATGAAATCCAATGCCAGTGAGCACTTTATTTATTGGGACTTCAACAGGCCGTACAACGCAATGCATTGCAACCTGAGGGAAAGCAGTGAAGGACACCAAAAACTTCTGGCTATATATCCAGAGCAGAAGGAGTGGTCCTTGCTGAGGTTTCTTGTGCAGCAAAGTACAGTACAGGGAGGACTTCCTTTGAGTGACTTAAGCCATTGTTCTGCTGCTGATCTCGGGTGAGAATGGAGAGTTGATATGCAGCTTGCTTAGTGCCTGTGCCAGGGCTGGGAGCAGGAGCATTTGTGGTAGGAAGTAGGGGGAGGATGGATCCTGCACAGCAACTCAAAGGAAGTCCTCCCTGTATTGTTCTGCTCAAGGAGTCTCCTGAGTTCAGCAGAGCACAGGCAACATGTGTTGTGTGTCACCTGTGTCTGCACCCGTTCAAGTACTGCCCCCAGTCTGCAGCCTAGGTTCCAGCCACCGGCCCTGATCTTGGTTCCGACCACAGTCAGTCCTAAAGATCTAGAGTCAGTTGCAACCCTAGTCTCCAGGGCAGGTTTAGGAAGCCCTAGACAACAGCATGGATGAATTATGGATAAGAGGGATAAAGCATGAGATAAGCCATTGAATCTAGAGATCTGATTGGCTGTGTGTGTTCTGTCTTAGGCCAGAGCC
Organism: Microcaecilia unicolor; assembly: GCF_901765095.1. Classification (NCBI taxonomy): domain Eukaryota; kingdom Metazoa; phylum Chordata; class Amphibia; order Gymnophiona; family Siphonopidae; genus Microcaecilia; species Microcaecilia unicolor. The sequence goes on from NC_044041.1 coordinate 191,668,792, forward strand.
CCACCTCCTTGGGAGATAGGATTGAGATGTAGTCTAGGTAGATTTTCTTGGCGCTCTCATTGATGTGTGGTGCACACTGCTCGCTTTTCAGCTCCTCGCAGGCCAACCAGAAGAGCATGTTCTCATCGCTGTGCTCCGTCCTCAGGAACTGCGCAAAGACACTGCGACCTGCTGGGTTCGCCAGCAAGAGATCGAAGGAGTGGGTCCAGGAGGAGACTTCATCCAGGGTGAGGCTGTGGGGAAAAACAGAAGAGGGGGGTGAAAGATTTGCAGCAATCGATCTGTAGGTACAGTTACTGAGATATCCTTTACAGAAGGGTTATTTGCAGGGGGGGCGTGGGAGGTGAATCCTCCTTTCTGCCCATAACGCAAAGAAGAAGGGTCTCAGAATTCAGATGGACATTATAATGCTGTGGTTTGTTCTTTTAACTCGTAGTTTTTATGCTTTAGCAGCAGGACTATGATGCAGTGGGCCATGCTTGTTCTTACGGCAGATGCTATGAATTTCCAGTTGTTGAAGGCAGTGGTGTAGCTACGTGGGGCAAGGGGGAGCCTGGGCCCCCGTAGATTTGGCCCTGGACCCCCCCCCCTGCCGATGACCCTCTCGACCCCCCCTCCTGCTGCCAAACTGCCATCGCCATTGCCTGCTTTTGCTGGCGGGGGACCCCAACCCCCACCAGCCGAGGTCCTCTTCTTCTCGCAAAAGGCTTCCTTCTGTTTCTGACGTCCTGCACGTACAATGTGCAGGACGTCAGAAACAGAAGGAAGCCTTTTGGGTTGGGGTTCCCCGCCAGCAAAGGTAGGCCACGGTGGTTTGGCGGCGGGAGGGGGAGTCGAGAGGGTCGTCAGCAGGGGGGGGGCAAAGTTGGCGGTGGCGGGGTCAGCAATGGCAGGGTCGGCAATGGTAGGCGGGCGGGTGGGGGGGTGTCGGCAATGGCGGGGGGTGTCGGTGGCGCCGGGGGGGGGGGGGGGCTAAAATGTGCCCCCTCATCTCAGGCTCTGGACCCCCCTCCCGTCGAAGTCTGGCTACGTCCTTGGTTGAAGGTGGAAAACTGTCCCATGATACAGTGTAATTCTAGTAGCAAATTTTCACGTATTTACCACTAGAAGCTGTGTCATACACTTCTTTGTTTAAGACAGGGGTTTCCCAACCCAGGATACACCTAGCCAGCCGGGTTTTCAGGATACCCATAATGAATTATTTACGAGATAAAGTTGTAGGCCCTACCTCCACTGTATGCAGATTTAGCTCATGCATATTTATTGTCTGTATCCTGAAGACCTGACTGGCTAGGTGTCTCCCGAGGACTGGGTTCAGAACCCCTGATTTAAGAAAACACTTCCGGATGGGAGTTGAGATGCATGCAGGGTTCATAAGCACCCTACCAAGAGCTGAGGCTGTATTGTCTGGTGGCTTCTACATGGAATCAGGGCTTTTTTTGAAGGGGTACTTGGGGGTACTGAGTACCGGCACCTTTTCCATTGTCTGCTAAAATTGACCCATGGACCCCAAGTTTTAATGAAAGAGCTCAGGCTCTACACACCAATTCTGCCTTGTCATAGGTTCTGTGACTGGTTGCAGTGGGGGCTGGCTATTGTGGGGTGGGTCCCTCAGTGATCACCCCACCCCTGAAGGGTGGCCTGGCATTTGAGTACTGGCACCTTTTTCACTAGAAAAAAATGCACTGGTGATAGGTGCTAAATTTGTCTAAATGCTATAGCAGGCATTACTGTTGAGTTTAAACGTTGACCCATATGTTTGTATCTGAGGTAATAGAAGCTTAAAGTGACTAGTCCAAGATTAAGGAGTGGTAGTTGGATTTGAACCCTGGCTTCCCCACTTCATGGCCTGCTGTTCTAACCATTAGTCTACACAGTGCATTTTTTTCTAGCGAGAAAGGTGCCAGTACTGAAATGCCAGGCCACCCTTCAGGGGTGCGGTGATCACTGAGGGACCCACCCCACAATAGCCAGCCCCCACTGCAACCAGTCACAGAATCTATGACAAGGCAGAATTGGTGTGTAGAGCCTGAGCTCTTTCATTAAAACTTGGGGACCATGGGTCAATTTTAGCAGACAATGAAAAAGGTGCCGATACTCAGTACCCCCAAGTACCCTCTCAAAAAAAGCCCTGAGTCTACACCCCCATTAGGATAGAAAAAGTCAGAATTATTATTCGCAAGAATAGATGACCTGTGTCCTGAGAAGTTCTTTTGTACACAAGTAAATCAGTGAGGGCCTTTGGACGAGGGGAGTGGGGCAGGGCTCATACAAACCTATCTTCTTGCTTCTGAGGGCTCTCCAGTCTTGAAATGCTCGAAGCTCTCCTGCTCAGATGATCTTTCTCTCGATTTCTCATAGCTCGACTCCTAGAAGAGACCAGGGCAGAAGTGATTCAGGGTTCAGGCCAGTATTATTCCAAACACCTAACCTCTGGAGCATTTTTCACTAAGCTAGGGCATTTCTGTACTGCTCCTGGAAGCACTCCCAGAGAACTTACGATCAAAGGCAGTGGGTGATACAGAGTGACCTGTCCAAGGAATGTCAGTGGCAGAGTTTGAACTCTGGCTTCTCTTAGGCCACTTCCTGTCCCTAAACTGCCTAGAGGAAAGTTCACAGATATTTTGTACCTACATATATGGAAACAGAAGCAAATTTCTGAAGAGTCTACACTTAGCTTCTCTTTGAAATTTTGCTTACACTTAAGTAGCCGGGGAGTGGGCAAGACATATACTTTCTCCTGGAAGCAGTGGCGTAGCCACAGGTGGGCTTGAGTGGGCCAGGGCCCACCCATTTATGGCTCAGGCCCACCCAACAGTAGCACATGCTTAGTGGTAACTGGTGGGAATCCCAAGCTCCGCCAGCTGATGGTAACGAAAACGCTACTCTCCACGACACCGGCACCTGTGCATGCTCAGTTTTCAGTGCATTCCTGCTGCCAAGGTGGAAAGAAGCGTTTTCCCACCAGCTGAGATAATTATTTTTTTTTTGGGGCGGGGGGGGGGGGCCGGGGGAGAACACTTGGTGCCCACCCAATTCTTGCCTAGGCCCACCCAATATCTGTTGTCTGGCTACGCCCCTGCCTGGAAGCGGATTCAGGTTATTCGATATACTGTCAATATGAGTAAAGGCTTAAGTGGTTGACCAGTACAGTAATTCAACAGTATAATGGTCTAAAATGGGTACAGGATCAATTAAAAACAAGAACATAGATACAAGAGGAAGGTAAACTGGGAGAGGAAACATAATTCTTGTTGTTTGAGCAGTTAGAAGTAAGAAAACCATTGAGACAGTTTTGTTGGCCTTGTGTCTTAAGCCATTGCTGTGCACAGAGCTTCATTCTAATGTCCCCTCTCTTCAGGTTCTTACCTAGCAGCAGTGCTGTAGCGAGGGCTAATGGCACCCAGGGCGGGTCGCCGCTGCGCACCCCCCCGGGTGCAGCACGGCACGACCCCCCCCCCCCCCCCCGGAGCGCATTCTTACCTGCAGGAGGGCCGATCCGCGCCGAGTGCACGTCACTCGGAGCTGCATCAGCCCCGTGGTTCCCTGCTCTCTCTGCCCCGGAACAGGAAGTAACCTGTTCCGGAGCAGAGAGAGCAGGGAACCAGCGGGGCTGGCACCCCCCAAGCGTGTGCACCCGGGGCGGACTGCCCCTCCTGCCCCCCCTTCCTACGCCACTGCCCAGCAGAGACAGAGCTGGGCCCGGGACAAGGCCGCTGCAGCCGCCGCAGCCCCCCCCCCCCCCCACACACACACAGGCCGCCCCTGACCCCGCCCCGCCCCCTTGCCTACCTGCGTCTGCTCCTCCCTCGGACTGTCACTTTCCTGCTCCTGGGTGCCGGGACCCGGGTTATCGCGTTAATGCACTCCTCTGTGCCCTGACAGGCAAGAGCAGGAGAGAGACAGACTGAGAAAGCAGAACCTTCTGGTGCTGGGTCCCCCTTAAATGCTGGGCCTGGGGAATCTTGTCCTCCCCCCCTCTCGGCGGCCATGATCTGAAGTCAGGTCCTCTTGCATCACAGTGCTGCTGCCTGTCGTGATGAGGGCTACTAAATGACTCCGTATCATTCAGACAGGCCAAGCCACTCCTAGTTTTTACCTCTGATGCATCTATGGACTTGTGCTTTCTACTTCTAGAGAACCTGAATCTAGAAGTCCAGATATGCAATGAGGTGGGGAGAGATGGGGAAGTCAGATCAGGGCTGGCTTTTCATGTCCTAGTGGGTGGCATCTTTCAGTAATTTAACTTGCTGTTTGCAGAGATGCCAAGTTATCCAGTTCCAAGTTGGAAGTTTTGGGACAGTAGTGGATTTCTAAACCACTCAATCCCGGTGCATTATAGGTCTTGCAGCACCAATTTCAATGGACAGGATCAGACACTACAAATCCCACACTGCTTTGAGGTGTAAATCTAAAACCAGGACTGCCCCCAAATCTCCAGCCTGGAGTGGGGTAACTTGGCATCTCTGTGTTTGGAAGCCATTCATTTCAGAACTGGATACTCCTAAGAGGTTTACAGGCTGACCCACGGACTTCAGCTGTGCATTTTGGATATATTAGTGGTCGTCACTTGCCCCCTATTTGGGTGGTACAAATCTAGTTTCTGTTTCTGATCATATTAGGAAGAATGGTGATGTTAATGGTGATGTTACCACGAGCAGCAGCACCACAGCAAGCAGCCCGTCTTTGGGCAGCGGTGACAGGTCCTCCTCCTTCTACATGTGCTGTCTGTCAATGACAAATGTCTTTGGAGTTCCGACTGGTCAGACTCCATGAGCTAGAAGGAGACAAGGTCAAGCAAGGTTAGAAGCAGCCAGTGGTCACTCGCCAAAGTGAAAGAAACTGCTCAGGAGTGTTGTAGAGAGTGAGAGGCACATTTTTTGTGAAAGCCTTTGTTTTCAGTTGGGCTCTGGAGGTGCAGGAAAGGGAGAGCTATAAAATTGCCCCCCCCCCCCCCCCTGTATGTACAAAGCTAACCTGCTTGGAGACATTACCCTGAGGGGGGAAAAACACCCTCATACTTTCCCTTTCAAGCAAAGACTAGTAGTAACAAATTGAACCACAGTTGTACATATGCAATTGTCTATTTATTTCTGCTATATATTAAAAAGTCGACAAAACCTTCCCCTCCCTACTGATTCTAATTTTCACAGTGATTTAGCCGGAATTCAGCTGGGGATACTGGTTCTGGTCATATCCCAGACCTTGCCACTAGGGGGAGCTGTACTGTTTCAAACAACCCCCTAGGGCAGTGATGGCGAACCTTTCAGAAACCGAGTGCACAAACAGCAATCCAAAATCTAATTATTTATCGCAAAGTGCCAACAGGGCAATTTAACAGGTGGTGCATTCCCCTTCCTCTCCTGTCCCCCCTCCCTCATCCCCCCTCCACCTACCTGAGTTCCAGGCCCCCCTCCCTCCCTTCGAGTTCCAGGGTCCCTCCCTCCCTCCCTCCATCCCCCCCTCTCCCCTCCCTTCAAGTTCCAGGGTCCCTCCCTCCAAATTTTAAAAGTCATCTAGCTTACCTCGTCGGGGTTAGGGCGGCAGCAGCGGTAAAAAGCATGCAGGCTCGGCTCAGTGCTTAGTTCCATTTTCCCTTCTCTCTCTCTGTCAGCTCTGGCCCCGCCCTTGCGGAAACAGGAAATGATGGCGGGACCAGAGCTGAGAGAGAGAGAGAAGAGAAAACGGAACTAAGCACCGAGCCGAGCCTGCATGCTGCCGCCCTAACTCCGACGAGGTAAAATAGATGACTTTTAAAATTCGGAGGGAGGGGGCCTGGAACTCGAAGGGAGGAGGGAACGAACTTCCGGTGGGTGAGGCAACGGCGCACGTGCCAACAGAGAGGGCTCTGCGTGCCCTCTCTGGCACGCGTGCCATAGGTTCGCCATCACTGCCCTAGGGGGTTGATATACAAAGCGATTTAACCAACCAGAAATAGCTTCTGGCTGGTTAAGTACCTTGTTTGAGGCTAATGGCTCATTTTCAGTAGCTCCTAAGCTGAAAATGTCCAATTAGCACCTAACTCAAAACCAGCTATTTTGGGAATGTTCTTGGGGGCGGAGTCAGTACTTGGCCAGTTAAGTGCCAAAAATCAGCCTTTAACCAGGCCAAGGTAACTGCATAACCAGGACCACATAAAAGTTAGTCCTATCTTTATGCAGTGTACCATAGCTGGTTAAGTATTGAATATCGCACTTAACCGGCTGTGATTTAGCCAGCTCCATAACCCCGAAAATTCAATGCTGGAGCCCAAACACGGCCCGGTATTAATTTCTGGGCTTAACACCAGCAGTGGTGGGCCAAATGCTGAGCGTCACTGGTTGAATATTGACCCCTTCACTTTCTAGTGGAAGAAAAAGACCTCCAAATAGAAAACTAGTGAAAATGCTTTCTGAGTCTCATAAGTACATAAGTAATGCCACACTGGGAAAAGACCAAGGATCCATCGAGCCCAGCATCCTGTCCACAACAGCGGCCAATCCAGGCCAAGGGCACCTGGCAAGCTTCCCAAACGTACAAACATTCTATACATGTTATTCCTGGAATTGTGGATTTTTCCCAAGTCCATTTAGTAGTGGTTTATGGACTTGTCCTTTAGGAAACCGTCTAAACCCTTTTTAAACTCTGTCATGCTAACCGCCTTCACCACGTTCTCCGGCAACGAATTCCAGAGTTTAATTACACGTTGGGTGAAGAAACCTTTTCTCCGATTTGTTTTAAATTTACTACACTGTAGTTTCATCGCATGCCCCCTAGTCCTAGTATTTTTGGAAAGCGTGAACAGACGCTTCACATCCACCTGTTCCACTCCACTCATTATTTTATATACCTCTATCATGTCTTCCCTCAGCCGTCTCTTCTCCAAGCTGAAAAGCCCTAGCCTCCTTAGTCTTTCTTCATAGGGAAGTCGTCCCATCCCCGCTATCATTTTAGTCGCCGTTCGCTGCACCTTTTCCAATTCTGCTATATCTTTCTTGAGATGCGGCTACCAGAATTGAACACAATACTCAAGGTGCGGTCGCACCATGGAGCGATACAACGGCATTATAACATCCTCACACCTGTTTCCCATACCTTTCCTAATAATACCCAACATTCTATTCGCTTTCCTAGCCACAGCAGCCTCTCATGCTTTGCATAACTGGAACGGTTACAATTAAGACAAATGCTTGAGGTAGAATCAGCGAAGGTGCCACATGAAAGATCTTGAAGCCTGCCCTGTGGCCCTCCATCAGACTTACTTCAGGCTACATGGGATGCCTCCAACAGAGCAAGACCCAAACGTCATCCAGTGATGAAACAGCAGCTCCAGGAATAAGCCAACGGCATGACTTATGTGTGTTTAAATGGCAGAATCTATGCTATATTGTCTCAGGGGTAGTTCTTAGCTGCAGAGCTGCCAAGTTGCCCATTCTGGGAGGGGGTGTTTTTGGACGGTCCTGGTTTTACACTTACATCCCAAAGCAGTACAGTATTTGTAATCCATGAATCTGCAGGTCCCATAATACCCCAGGAAGAGGTTGGCAGAAATCTAGGACTGGCCAAGATGTCTCTCTCCTGGAACGGGTAACTTGGCAGCTGTGTAGCTGTCACCATTTGATAGGGGTGGGGTGGGGGCTCATTCCATGCCAACTGCCAGAAAATATTGAACTAAGAAACCTTAGAACAGGCATGCTAGGTTCCCTAGTGACCTGGGGAGTTCCCAGTGTCCTAGGACTCGGCCAAATCTTTTCCCTCACTCCCAGCTATGCTAGACTATGAGTTTATAGCAGTCATCTGCTTCTGATCTTCCTAAGGCAAGACAAAACAGCAAACGTAGAGGCTGACAGGTGTACAAACCAATAGGGAGATAATATTAAAAAAACAGTTTATTTAGAATATTCATATCAAGGACCCGACACGGTCCGTGTTTCGGCGCCAAAGCGCCTGCCTCAGGGGTCACAAACAACTTTCTCTGAAAAGTAGCTGATTGGAGGAGTGGCCTAGTGGTTAGGGTGGTGGATTTGGTCCTGGGGCACTGAGGAACTGAGTTTGATTCCCACTTCAGGCACAGGCAGCTCCTTGTGACTCTGGGCAAGTCATGCATGTGGGTAAGAGGAACCCGAATTATAGCTACGTCTTGCAAGGTTCCGCGTTAGGAGTTACGGATCAAGAAAGGGATCTGGGTGTCGTCGTCGATGATACGCTGAAACCTTCTGCTCAGTGTGCTGCTGCGGCTAGGAAAGCGAATAGAATGTTGGGTGTTATTAGGAAGGGTATGGAGTCCAGGTGTGCGGATGTTATAATGCCGTTGTATCGCTCCATGGTGCGACCGCACCTGGAGTATTGTGTTCAGTACTGGTCTCCGTATCTCAAAAAAGATATAGTAGAATTGGAAAAGGTACAGCGAAGGGCGACGAAAATGATAGTGGGGATGGGACGACTTTCCTATGAAGAGAGGCTGAGAAGGCTAGGGCTTTTCAGCTTGGAGAAGAGACGGCTGAGGGGAGATATGATAGAAGTGTATAAAATAATGAGTGGAATGGATCGGGTGGATGTGAAGCGACTGTTCACGCTATCCAAAAATACTAGGACTAGAGGGCATGAGTTGAAGCTACAGTGTGGTAAATTTAAAACGAATCGGAGAAAATTTTTCTTCACCCAACGTGTAATTAGACTCTGGAATTCATTGCCGGAGAACGTGGTACGGGCGGTTAGCTTGACGGAGTTTAAAAAGGGGTTAGATAGATTCCTAAAGGACAAGTCCATAGACCGCTATTAAATGGACTTGGAAAAATTCCGCATTTTTAGGTATAACTTGTCTGGAATGTTTTTACGTTTGGGGAGCGTGCCAGGTGCCCTTGACCTGGATTGGCCACTGTCGGTGACAGGATGCTGGGCTAGATGGACCTTTGGTCTTTCCCAGTATGGCACTACTTATGTACTTATGTACTTATGTACTTAACCCCTCCATTGCCCCATGTAAGCCGCATTGAGCCTGCCATGAGTGGGAAAGCGCAGGGTACAAATGTAACAAAAATAAAATAGATACTATTGGAGATTCTACATGGAATGTTGCTATTCCACTAGCAACATTCCATATAGAAGGCTGCGCAGGCTTCTGTTTCTGTGAGTCTGACGTCCTGCACGTTCACAGAAGCAGAAGCCTGCGCGGCCACATTGGTGATCTGCAAGGGCCGACTTTTACATGGAATGTTGCTAGTGGAATAGCAACATTCCATGTAGAATCTCAAATAGTAGCAACAGTGGAGGAGTGGCCTAGTGGTTAGGGGTGGTGGACTTTGGTCCTGGGGAACTGAGTTCAATTCCCACTTCAGGCAAAGGCAGCTCCTTCCTTGTGACTCTGGGCAAGTCACTTAACCCTCCATTGCCCCATGTAAGCCACATTGAGCCTGCCATGAGTGGGAAAGCACAGGGTACAAATGTAACAAAAAAAATTAATGTATACCCATGGTTGTAAAACAGGTTAATCCACAGAGAGAACAAAAAAAATCAGCAAACAACACCATTTGTCAGCCTCTACTTTTGCTGTTTTGTTTTGATTTCCGTGGAGGCTCTTCCTGGTTTTTTTTGGACTTCCTAAGCCAAGAACATATCAAGAGAGCACTATGGAATACCTCACTGTAGTGCACTGATCCCAGAACACTCACATGGGAATGAAGCACCACAGTTCACAAAATCCAAGACATTGTCCACAGAAATACCAGACTACACTGTGCCAAAAACATTAGAACATAAGAATAGCCATACTGGGTCAGACCAATGATCCATCTAGCACAGTATCCTGCCTCCAACGGTGGCCAATCCAGGTCACAAGTACCTGGTAGAATCTCACAGAGCAGTAAGATTCCATGCTACCGATCCTAGGGATAAGTAGTGACTTACCCATGTCTATCTGGTCACCGCACCTCAAAAAAGATATAGTGGAATTAGAAAAAGTACAGAGAAGGGTGACGAAAATGATAGAGGATGGGATGACTTCCCTATGAGGAAAGGCTAAAGCAGCTGGGGCTCTTCAGCATGGAGAAAAGATGGCTGAGGGGAGATATGATGGAGGTCTATAAAATAATGAGTGGAGTGGAAAGGGTAGACATGAATTGCTTGTTTTCTCTTTCCAAAAATACAGGTCTAGGGGGTATGCAATGAAGCTACAAAGTAGTAAATTTCAAGCAAATTGGAGAAAATATTTCTTGACTCAAAATGTAATTAAATTCTGGAATGGTTGTCAGAGAATGTAGCAAAAGCAGTTAGGTTTGGATGGCTTCCTTAAAGAAAAGTCCATAAGCCATTATTAAGATGGACTTGGGGAAAATCCACTGCTTATTTCTAGGATAAGCAGCACAAAATGTATTGTACTGTTTTGGGATCTTGCCAGGTACCTACCTGTAACCTGAATTGGCCACAGCGGACTTCAAATAGGGTTGGACGGCTTCCTGGAGGAAAAAGCCATAGAATGTTATTGAATGGACGAGGGAATAATACAGTATTTCTAGAATGGGCGGGACAAATTGCTTGTTCTTTTGGCCGCTGTCGGTGACAGGGTGCTGGGCTTAATGGACCCTTGGTCTGTCCCAGCATGGCGATGCTTATGTACTTATGTACTGTTGGAAACAGGATGCTGGGGCTTGATGGACCTTCAGTCTATCCCAGTATGGCAACACTTATGTATTTATGTACTATGTACTTATCTTAATTGCAATCTATGGACTTTTCCTCCAGAAACGTACCCAAACCTTTTTTAAACCCAGCTATGCTAACTGCTTTTACCACATTCTCAAGCAATGAGTTCCAGAGCTTAACTATTGGTTGAGTGAAATTTATTTTTCCTATTTGTTTTAAAAGTATTATTATGTAACTTTCTGGAGTGTTCCCTTATCTTTGTACTTTTTGAAATAGTTGGCAATCGATTCGTGTTTACCCATTCTACTACACTCAGGACTTTGTAAACCTCTATCATATCCCCCCTCAGCCATCTCTTCTCCAAGCTCTATTCCTTTCCTAACAATGCTTAACATTCTGATTGATTTTTGGCTGCCGCTACACACAGAGCAAACAATTTTATTGTATTGTCCATGATAAGACCTAGATCTTTTTCTTGGGTGGTGACTCCTAATGTGAAACCTAGCATAGAGTAACTATAATTCTGTCTGCATCGAGGGTCCCTTTTACTAAGCCGCAAAGGCGCGAACGTGCATCCTACGCATGTCAATTTGGAGTTACCGCCCGGCTACCACATGGCCCAGGTGGTAATTTTATTTTTTTATATGCATTCACTATGCGTGCCGGAAAATCATTTTTATTTTCCTGCGTGCTGCGAAAACTGTGCGGTAATCGTCATTCTACATGCATAGATGATTACTGCGCGGTTACCACATGAGACCTTACTGCTAAGTCAATGGGTGGTGGTAAGGTCTCAGACCCAAAGTGGACATGTGCCGATTTTTATTTTGCTGCACGTCCATTTTCGCCCAAAAAAAAAAAAAAGGCCTTTTTACAGGCGTGCTGAAAAATGGATCTGTGCACACCCAAAACACGCGCCTACACTAGCGCAGCCCATTTTTCAGCGCACCTTAGTAAAAGGACCCCTCAATTTCATCTGCTATTTGGATACCCAGACTTCCAATTTCCTAAAGTCCTTCTGCAATTTCTCACAATCTGCATGCATAAGTACATAAGTATTGCCATACTGGGAAAGACCAAAGGTCCATCAAGCCCAGCATTCTGTTTCCAACAGTGGCCAATCCAGGTCACAAGTACCTGGCAGAAAAACAAAGAATAGCAACATACCATGTAGAACCCCAAAAGAGTAGCACGATTCTAGAATTCTAAAGAATAACAAGATTCCATGCAGAATTTCAAAGTGTAGCAACATTCCATGTAGAACCCCAAAGAGTAGCAAGATTCCATTCAGAATCCCCAGTACATAAGTACATAAGTATTGCCATACTGGGACAGACCAAAGTTCCATCAAGCCCAGCATCCTGTTTCCAACAGTGGCCAATCCAGGTCACAAGTACCCGGCAAGATCCCAACAAAAGCACAAAACATTTTATACTGCTTATCCCAGAAATAGTGGATTTTCCCCAAGTCCATTTAATAACGGTCTTTGGACTTTTCCTTTAGGAATTGGATGTTTTTCAGCCATAATGGAACAAAGCAAAACCATCCAGGACTAAAACAAAGATGTTTTGAGCTAGACCTGTTTTTAGAACAAATAAGGAACGAAAACGTGTCCTAAATAACTACTGGGGGAAGTCAGGGATGCAGAGGCGTACCAAGGGGGGGGGGGGCGGTGGGGGCGGTCCGCCCCGGGTGCACGCTGCTGGGGGGTGCTGCGGCGCGCGCCTGTGGGCTCCGACTTCGCTAACTTCGCTCGTTCGCTGCAGCTCCCTCTACCCCGGAACAGGTTACTTCCTGTTCCGGGGCAGAGGGAACTGCAGCGAACGAGCGAAGTTAGCGAAGTCGGAGCCCACAGGTGTGCGCAGCGGCACCCCTCCCCCAGCGGCGTGCACCCGGGGGGTGTCATTTCGCTGGAGGGGGGAGGTGTCATTTTGCAGGCGGGGGGGGGGGGGGGGGGCATCGGCGATCCGCCCTGGGTGCCATCCAGGCTAGGAACGCCACTGCAGGGATGATCTCCCCTTACTCCCCCAGTGGTCACTGACCCCCTTCTACCCCCCCAAAAAAATGTGATTTAAACATTACTTACCAGCCTCCGATGTTATGCTCGGATCCATTAGAGCAGCAGGTCCCTGGAGTAGTCTAGTGGTGGGTGCAGTGCACTTCAGACAGGTGGACCCAGGCCCATACCTCCCCCTACCTATTACACTTGTGGTGGAAACTGTGAGCCCTCCAAAACTCACCCAACCCTACTGTACCCACATATAGGTGCTCCCTTTACCCATAAGGGCTATTGTAGTATTTTACAGTTGGGGGTAGTGGGTTTTAGGTGGATTTGGGGAGGCTCAGCATACAAAGATATGGGGACAATGGTGAGACGTATGCCTGACAGCATTTATTTGAAGTCCACTGCAGAGCCCCCTAGGGGTGCTCTATGGCTCTCCTGGGATGTCTGGGGGACAAGTCTACTTAAAATTCTGGCCCTTTCTACATTTCAGTGGCTTAATTTTCTACGTTTTTCATGTGGATGGTTTTTTTTTTGAAAATGGTAAAAAAACCCCATAAAAAGCACAAAACCTTGTTTGAAATGGTATTTAAAAAGAAAAAAGCTTGACGTTTTCCTTTTTTTGAAAATGACCTTCTTCCCTATTCATAAGAGAACCTATAACCTCATTAATCCACTTCACCAACCCACCCAGCATTGAAAGTCCACCTTCTATACTCCACCCCAATCACTTCCTTCTTTCTTCCCTTACTTAATCTCTGCACATCACTTATTGTATCTGATATCCTGGAATGTCAATGTCATAACAAAACTATGTAAGCCACATTGAGCCTGCAAATAGGTGGGAAAATGTGGGATACAAATGCAATAAAATAAATAAATAAATATTTTGTGCAAAATGTCCGAATTCAGACTCCATCCAGCTTATTTTCGAAAGAGATCGCTGGCCATCTTCCGACACACATCGGGAGATGGCCAGCCATCTCTTGAACCCGGCCAAATCGGTATAATTGAAAGCCAATTTTGGCTGGCTCCAGCTGCTTTCCGTTGCAGGCGGCCAAAGTTAAAGGGGGCGTTTCGGAAGGGTATGGAAGGCGGGACGGGGTTGTGGTTATGAGATGGCTTCGGCCAATAATGGAAAAAAGATGGCTGGCTCTGATGAGCATTTGGCCGGCTTCACTTGGTCCATTTATTTTTAGGACCAAGCCTCAAAAAAGTGCCCCAATTGACCAGATGACCACCAGAGGGAATCAGGGATCACCTCCCCTTACTCCCCCAGTGGTCACCAACCCAATCCCACCCCCCAAAAAAAATTAAAAAAAACAATTTTTTGCCAGCCTCAAATGTTATACCAAACTCCATGACAGCAGTATGCAGGTCCCTGGAGCAGTTTTTAGTGGGTGCAGTGCACTTCAGGCAGGTGGACCCAGGCTCACCCCCCCCCCCCCATACCTGTTACACTTGTGGTGGTAAATGGGAGCCCTCGAACCCCCCCCAAACCCACTGTACCCACATGTAGGTGCCCCCCTTCACCCCTTAGGGCTATGGTAGTGGTGTAGAGTTGTGGGGAGTGGGTTTTGGGGGGGATTTGGGGGGGCTCAGCACCCAAGGTAAGGGGGCTATGCACCTGGGAGCAATTTTGAAGTCCACTGCAGTGCCCCCTAGGGTGCCCGGTTGGTGTCCTGGCATGTCAGGGGAGGCCAGTGCACTACACATGCTGGCTCCTCCCATGACCAAATGCCTTGGATTTGGCCGGGTTTGAGATGGCCGGCATTAGTTTCCATTATCGGCGAAAACCGATGCCGGCCATCTCAAACTTCAAACCTGGCCATGTCTGACATTTGGCTGGCCTGAACCGTATTATTGAAACGAAAGATGGCCGGCCATCTTTTTTGATAATACGGTTCGGGACTGCTCTTTGCGGCGCCGGCCAAATCGGCGCTGTTCGATTGTGCCCCTCCATGTCACCTAGCTTACCTTTATTCACATGTTTATTCACACCTTCAAATAAATGTAGTATATGGGTAGCATTATATAGGACATCAATTGGGGAATATTACCCTGGGCGTAACTCTTTCTAGTGCAACAACTACAAAGCATTACCACAATGTGGAGCATTAACTAGAGGTCATTGCCACGGGAATCCCATACTATAATGCCATCAACTATAGGTTATACCAAAGGCATATCTCACTATAGTACATCAACAACAGGTCATTACAATGAGAAAACCACATTACAGTGCATCAATTATAGGTCATTACCATGGGGATAACTACACTATATAGCGCATCAACTAGATGAAGCTACAATGTAGTAAATTTAAAACGAATCGGAGAAAAATATTCTTCGCTCAACGTGTAATTAAACTCTGGAATTCGTTGCCAGAGAATGTGGTAAAGGCGGTTAGCTCAGCGGAGTTTAAAAAAAAAAGGTTTGGACGGCTTCCTAAAGGAAAAGTCCATAGACCGTTATTAAACGGACTTGGGGAAAATCCACTATTTCTGGGATAAGCAGTATAAAATGTTTTGTGCATTTTGGGGATCTTGCCGGGTATCTGTGACCTGGATTGGCCACTGTTGGAAACAGGATGCTGGGCTTGATGGACCTTTGGTCTTTCCCAGTATGGCAATACTTATGTAGAGTGCATTATCACAGAAATACCTCACTATACTGCATCGAAAACAGAGCACTGGCACATGGATACCACAACATAGTGTGTAAATTACAGGTCATTACTATGGGGATATCTCACTCTAGTGCATCAGCTAAGAGCATTACCACAGCCATACCTCAGTACTGAGCATTACCAACCATAAGGAGAGCTCACGGCAGTGCACTATATGCTGAGAACTGTCTCTGGACTACCAGGTTACAGCAGACCAGAGTTATGATTTGTGATATGATCCCTGCAAAGCACAGCTCTCTCTATGGCACAACTGGTCTGATCTGTTACATCAGCAAACTATGTGTCTTCCTCCATGCAAATATTAATAAAAAAGGCCTCTTTCACTGCCCACTTCTCTTCCCCCTCACTCCTCCTCCTGCTGTCCCTTCACCCCCTCTGCACCCCTAGGAACCTTACCTGCAGAACCGTGACAGAGAGCTGCTCCGGTCTCCACGATGAGGCAAGGAAAGTGCTGCGTTTTTTCCTGAGTGTGATTCTCTGTTGCTTTCTTCTGCATGCTTCCCTCAAGCTCTCTCTCTCTCTCTCTCTCTCTCTCTGTAATACACACACGCTCTTGCTCTCTCCGCTTGCCTTCTCTCTCCCTGGCCACGAGATGGCACTCTATCCCTACTCAACTGTAACTGCAGACACATATAGTAACTGAGCCCCCTAAGCTCGTAAAAAGAACAGAGAACACCTAGTTCTAAGGTAGGGAAGGGAGTTTGGATTTGGCTTATGTGTAGCTGAAAGTGAGCTACGTTCAGGCAGAGTAGGAAGTGTCATAAAAGCCCAAGATTAACTAGGGTTATGGTGTTTCCCTCAGGGAGTAAAGTGGGCAGTCTTTTAGCAAGGTAAGGGGTCCTTTTACTAAGGTGCGCTGAAAAATGGCTTGAAGTAGCGTAGGTGCGGGTTTTGGGGCGCATGCCAATCCATTTTTCAGCGCGCCTGTAAAAAAGGCCCTTTTTTTTTGCCAAAAATGGACGCGCGGCAAAATCAAAATTGCCGCGCGTCTATTTTGGGTCTGAGACCTTACCGCCAGCCGTTGACCTAGCCGTAAAGTCTCACACGGTAACTGGGCGGTAATGACCTATGCGTGCCAAATGCCACTTGGCGCGCGTCTGTTACACAAGCCCGAAAATAAAAAAATATTTTCCAGACGCATGCATCGGATGCACGCCAAAAATTAAATTAACGCAACAGCCACGCGGTAGTCGGGCGGTAACTCCATTTTGGCACGCTCTGGGAAAGCGTAGACGCTTATGAGGCTTAGTAAAAGGACCCCCTCAGTTTGGCGGGGTGATCCCATTTGGTGGCATTCCCTCATGGAACTAGGATAAAATAACAGCATTCGTGGAAAACTGTAATATTCTGCAAAACGAATGTGTACATGGAAAAACTTTGGGAATTCACTGAAAAATGTGTAACTTTTACTGGACATACTTTCTTTTAAACACATCAGGTTGGATGTTCCCTGTCCTGCTTATTTTCGAAAGAGAAGAGCGCCCATCTTTCAACACAAATCGGGAGATGGGCGGCCTTCTCTCAAGGTCGGCCAAATCGGCATAATCGAAAGCCAACTTGGCCATTTCTCAATTGATTTCCGTCGCGAGGACAACCGAAGTTCACGGGGGGGGGGGGGGGGGGGGGGTGTTGGCAGTGTACCGAAGGCGGGACAGGGGCGTGGTTAAGAGATGGCCGTCCTTGGCCGATAATGGAAAAAAGAAGGGCGGCCCTGACCAGCATTTGGCCAACTTTACTTGATCCCTTTTTTTTTCAAGACCAAGCCTCGAAAAGGTGCCCGAACTGACCAGATGACCACCGGAGGGAATCGGGGATGACCTCCCCTTACTCCCCCAGTGGTCACCAACCCCCTCCCACCCAAAAAAAATTTCAAAACATTTTTTGCCAGCCTCTATGCCAACCTCAAATGTCATACCCAGCTCCATGACAGCAGTATGCAGGTCCCTGGAGCAGTTTTTAGTGGGTGCAGTGCACTTCAGGCAGGCGGACCCAGGCCCATCCCCCCCCCTACCTGTTACACTTGTGGTGGTAAATGGGAGCCCTCCGAAACCCACTGTACCCACATGTAGGCCTTTAAGGGCTATGGTACTGTTGTACAGTTGTGGGTAGTGGGTTTTGGGGGGCTCAGCACCCAAGGTAAGGGAGTTATGCACCTGGGAGCAATTTGTGAAGTCCACTGCAGTGCCCCCTAGGGTGCCCTGGCATGTGAGGAGGGATCAGTGCTCTAGGAATGCTGGCTCCTCCCATGACCAAATGGCTTGCATTTGGTCGTTTCTGAGATGATTGGCCTCGGTTTCCATTATCGGCGAAAACCAAGGCCAGCCATCTCTAAGTCCGTCGATCTCAACATTTAGGTCGACCATCTCTAAGGTTGACCTAAATGTTGAGATTTGGGCGGCCCTGACCGTATTATCGAAACGAAAGATGGGCGCTCATCTTGTTCGATAATATGGTTGGCTCTGCCCCTTCCCGGGGCCGTCCCCGGAGATGGGCACCCCCAATCGATTATGCCCCTCCACATCGCTTTCTTATATGTTGAAGGAGCTCATCTGTGGAACACACTACCTTTTGAACTAGGGACTATCCCAGGATTATCACAGTTCAGGAAACATTTGAAGACTTATATATTTGCACATGCTTTCGCAACATATGCACTCCTTTGGACTTCCAGGTCTGAATCAGTTAGGAACGTTTTCTGAGTTTTATTATCTTTAAGTAATAGTGTTTATATGTTTAATGATTTATTGTATTGTTAAATTTGATTTTTTTTTTCTTTTTCACTTTTGTACCCTGTCTAGAACGGTTGGATAGAGCAGGTAATAAATATTTAAATAAATAAATGCATCTATAGAGCTATTACAGACCAGGTGGGAACTCAGATAAAACATTTCTTCAGATGGAGACAGACTGACTGGGTTGTCTGGAGATTGGATCGATGTGTGATTGGATCTTTGTTTGCAGGGGTGCAAAGAAAAACTCAAGCCAAGAGATAATCCAAACACTGCCGTGAATTGTTTTATTGATCGACTGTGATAACTAATTCTCTTTTCATATTATATTGTGCCATGTTGACCGTTCTGTGATTTATGACTTTCTAATAGAAAGTAGAAAAGTAAGAACGAAAAGTCCTCACCCAGTGGCTCCCAACCTGTGATCTGCAGACTCCTGAGGATTTATGACACCATTACAGAGGGTCTGTAGGACACAGAGAAGAGAGGAATGTCTGTCCATGCTGCTATAATTCACCTGAGTAGGATACAGAGGCAGCTGTAAAGACAAGATCAACAGTGGTTTTGGAAATGGCAGCAGCAAGATTTGTACCTGCAGGGGAGGGAAGAAGCAACAGATGTGAAGGTAGGATCGGAGCCTGCTGTGCAGACCAGAAGCGGAAGAGTTCATGGGGGTGGGGCTAACAGCGGCAGTGGTGGGGATGTGATTAGAGTAGAGGTGTGCACGGGGAGGGGGACCACAGGAAATCTGCGGGTATTTGTGGGAATCTACAGTATTGGTGACAAAAGATCCAGTTATGCAGGGGATAGGATGGGGATGGATCCAAACTGACTGGGGACAGGTAGGGATGGGGACCAATCATGGGCGTAGAGTTGGGGGGGGGGGCAAAGGGGGGCCCCAAAACGATGAAGACGATGAAGACGAGTTCTTTCCCGCAGTGGCGAACGGGCGGGTGGCAAAGCAGCAAGCAAGCAGCCACGTGAACTCTGTCCTTCGCTTCCTGAATCCTGCCCTCTCTCAGCGTCCTGCCCGCCCCAAAGGAAATGACATCAGAAAAAGGCGGGACGCAGAGAGAGGGCTGGATTCAGGAAGCGAAGGACGGAGTTCAGCATGGCTGCCTGTTTGCTGCTTTCCCGCCCGCCCGTTCGCCGCTGCAGCTTCTGGAGTGGAGTGAGCAAGGCTTATCTAGTCTGTAAATAAGGAAGCCATTTCCACTCCCCCGTGCAGCCGTTGCCATTCACAAACACAGCAAGCAAACCTGTGTGAGCTGCTGCTGCATCCACGTTGTGGTTTGGGAGATGCTTTGAAGGGGGAGGGAGACGCTGGATAGAATGGGGAGGGGAAGAGAAGGGGATGGAAAGAAACAGGATGGGCAGGGGAGAGAGAAGAATTGTTGGAGAACAGGGATTGATGGAGGGGACAGGGGAGAGAGGAAATTTGCTGGAGATGGAGCGGAGGGCAGAGGAAGGAGGAGAATTATGGTTATTCCCCCCAAAAAGCCAGCTCTTTTTCCCTTCCTTCCTTCCTCCATATTAGCATATTCATTTGAATATATATATATATATATGCAAATGATATGCTAATATGCTCCGCCCCATTTTGTCCCCAAATGAAACAGTCAAACTACGCCCATGGGACCAATTATGTCCCTGTGCATCCCTCTTGTGTCAACCTGGTGGAACGGCGAGAACATTATGGACTTTGATATTTACCTGTTTGCTTACGTTTTTTGCTTACTTGCTTAACATAAAGTGTTAAAAAGCAGAGTAGGTTTCTCTTGTATTTACAAGATCACTCAAATGGGTTGGGTGTGAGGATGAGAAAGAAAACTATGGGAATGATCAGGGGACGGTAGCAATGTGATGGGGAGGGAGGGAGGAAGACGAATTGGGGACGGGGCCGAGGTGGAAACGAATTGACTGGGAATGGGGTAGGGATGGATCCAAACTGACTGGGGACAGGGTGTGGATGGACCAAATTGATTCAGATGGATGGAGATGAGGGATATGATTATGTCCCCTGAACACCTCTAGAATATAGGCTGGAAGTAGGAATGTTGGGACCAGCGTCAGGCTGCTGAGCCTTTGAGCAGAAGTGCAGTATCAATTGGTGAGGAGAGGGAGAGATGCTAATGGTGGGAACCAACTGGAAGGAAAGAGGGAGACTGGTGGGGACTGGCTGAAGGGAGAGAGAGAGAGAGAGAGAGACTAAGAGGGAAAGAGAATCTGATGGAGAAAGAGAGAGGCTACTGATACTGCTGAAACTGGTTGGGGGAGGGAAGGAGGGAGGGAGGGGGGAGAGAGAGAGAGGTCAGGATTGGTTAGGGGAAGGGAAAGAAAGACTGGTAAGGACTAGCTAGGAAGACTGTCTGCAGGGAAAAAGAGACCAGTTTTTTTTTGGGGGGGAGGGGGGGAGAGCGAAAGAATAATGGGTACTGGCTGGGGGGGGGGGGGAGTAAGGAAAGAATGATGGACATAGGAAGGGCAAGACAGCTAAAGAGGGCTAGTGGGGACAGACACTGTGCAGAGGGGAGGGGTCTGCAAAGTGTGGTGGAGATGAACAGGGGATCCCTGGACATTTTGGAGATTAATAAGAAGTCCACAGAACCAAACATTTGGGAACCTCTGTCCTAGTGAAAACACTGCCAGTCATCAAGCTAGACCTGTCTGGCAGACCAAAATGATAGAACTAACTGGCTGCTGGGTCTGTCTGTCAGAACAGGGATATCGAGAAGTCCTTGGAGAAGAGCTTGTCTGGCAGGCTTTGGAATGCTCCTTATGACCGGATCAGTGTGGCAGGCTGGTGGTGGAAGCAGGGAACTGTCTAAAAGGCTATGAGAAACAGAGATGTTTATGTAACAATCATACCAAATTTGGGAGTTGGTTAAATTCTTACCAAGCATGTGGGAAAGAGGAACCCAAATTATAGCTACGTAATGCAAGGTTCCACATTAGGAGTCACCGACCAGGAAAGGGATCTAGGCGTCATCGTTGATGATACGTTGAAACCCTCTGCTCAGTGTGCGGCGGCGGCAGCTAGGAAAGCAAATAGAATGTTAGGTATTATTAGGGAAGGAATGGAAAACAAAAATGAGGACGTTATAATGCCTTTGTATCGCTCCATAGTGCGACCACACCTTGAATATTGTGTTCAATTCTGGTCACAGAGAAGGGTGACGAAAATGATAAAGGGATGGGACGACTTCCCTATGAGGAAAGGCTAAAGTGGCTAGGGCTCTTCAGCTTGGAGAAAAGATGGCTGAGGGGAGATATGATAGAGGTCTATGAAATAATGAGTGGAGTGGAACGGGTAGATGTGAATTGCTTATTTACTCTTTCCAAAAATACTAGTACTAGGGGGCACGCAATGAAGCTACAAAGTAGTAAATTTAAAACAAATCGGAGAAAATATTTCTTCACTCAACGTGTAATTAAACTCTGGAATTTGTTGCCAGAGAATATAGTAAAAGCAGTTAGCTTAGCAGGGTTTTAAAAAAGGCTTTAATGGCTCCATAGACCATTATTAAAATGGACTTGGGGAAAATTCACTGCTTATTTCTAGAGTAAGCAGCATAAGATGTATTGTACTGTTTTGGGATCTTGCCAGGTGCTTGTGACCTGGATTGGCCACTGTTGGAAACAGGATGTCAGGCTTGACGGACCTTCGGTCTGTCCCAGTATGGCAATACTTATGTACTTATGAGGAGGGAAGGGCTGGGTATAAACCAAATAGGGGATCGTTCATGCTCATCTATCTGTGAGAGTGAGGTACAATGGAGAAGGCAACCAAATCCATTTTGGATCAGGACTGATATCCTGCCGGCTGTTGTACCATGTGGCTGGTTCATATTCTTGGCAGCGTAGACTGGAATAATTGAGCAGATTGTATGGGTCAAGTGACCTTTTTCTGCCGCTGTCTGTCATGCTACTGTGTTATCTATGTTTCCATGAATTCTGTCTGCTCTTTTGCTGGTGGCAGGCCAGGCAGCTGCTTGAGGCTGGCTTTCCATTTTCGCTCAAACTGCCTCCCTTTCTGAGGAGCTGAAGGGCCACTTGGGGAAGAAAAGTAGAAGTAAAACACAGATATCAAAGCCCAGAGCTTTAGCTTCCCTGGCATGGTGTGAAAATTGCGATGCTGCTATTGAATGTTTCTGATGTAATCTGGGATGATGTTTGGTGGAAAACCGCTTGTAAAACTGTACAGAAAATTAGCAGGATGTCCACACTGAGGAGAGGAAATTGTACTAAATTCGTGGCTTTAAGGCACAACAGTAACTGGATCAGTTACAATATCAGCTTTCCTGTTGCTTGGTCATTTTAGTCTTACTCCTGAGTTTCCTCTCTTTTTTTGCCCTAATATGTTTTCAAATAAGTCATATAATTGTGGGTGCTTTTACTGTGGACATGTGTTGCAAATTTTCAAAAGTAACACATTTAACAGCACAGTCTTTGATTTATCCAAAAGTGTTCTAAACTATCTTTGCTTCAATGCTATCATTTTACCCAAAACTCCTTGTAACCAAATGTATTTTCTCTTCTATTTACTACTACTACTACTATTTAGCATTTCTATAGCGCTACAAAGCATACGCAGCGCTGATATTTCCCATATCCTCGATGAATTGTAAGCCACATTGAGCCTGCAAAAAGGTGGGATAATGTGGGATACAAATGCAATAAATAATAATAATAATAATAATAATAATAATAACTATACTAATGGCTTCACTGTACTTTGCATCTGATGGAGTGGAAAGGGAGGAATGTAATATCATTTGGAAATCTCATGTCATCTGTGCTGGCTTCCTCTCCTGATCTAAATTTGCCTTTGGAAATGGCTTTTTTAAAAACTGCTACAAGTGCACAGACTACGAGGCATGTGGAAAAGAGACGGACGAGGGGAGATACGATTGAGGCCTACAAAATCCCGAGTGGTGTAGGACGAGTAGAATAAACCGATTTTTTTACTCGTTCCAAAAGCACAAAGACTAGGGGACACTCGAGGAAGTTACATGGAAATACTTTTAAAACAAACAGGAGAAAATATTTTTTTTTTCACTCAACAAATAGTTAAGCGCTGGAACTCTTTGCCGGAAGATGTGGCAACAGCGGTTAGCGTATCTGGGTTTTAAAAAAGGTTTGGACAAGTTCCTGGAGGAAAAGCTCCTTAATGAAGATGAATTTTCAGTGAAAACTTAGGGCCCTGTTTACGAAGGTGCGCTTTTGTTTTTAGCACGCTTATACTTAGCGCACGCGCTAACCCTGTAGGCACCTATAGGGATATTGTATGCACGTACATGGCTAAAGTGTGTTAAAAACGTTTATGCGTATCCAGATGTGCTCATTGGAAAAAAGAAGCATAAAAGACATCCTCCAAACAAGGGGACGCCTTCTGCACAACGTGGGCCCCTTTTTGGGACACACTCACTCCGACTGCCCAAAGTAGAATTTTAAACTTATAAGGGGGGGGGGGGAGAAAAGTTGTTATTATTGTATCAATAGGAAGTGTTACAAGTTTGCTAAAGAGTTTTTATAACGGATTTGTTATGATGAACACGGAGAATCTGTATGTAACATTATGAAAAGGTCAATAAAAACGAAGTTAAAAAAACCCAAACATTTATGTGTGTTAAAAACGTTAATGCACCTAGAACGCTGCTTAGTAAACAGGGCCCTTAGGCTGCTAAGTTTGGCTGAAAATAAGACATAAATTTTTTTTTTTTAAATATCAGGCCCAAAGTTTTTTGAGTGTGGTAAACAGAAATTATTTTTATCTTAACATTTAAAGAAATCACAGCTTTGAATCTGTGCATAGCTTAAATGCAGAACTTTAGTCCACTTTGCTATTCTGAATTGAGTAAGGTATCCAGGGCTGGCTCAAGACACCATGGCACCCCGATCCAACTATCCCTCCCATTGGCGTGTCCCCATTGGCATGTCCCCTCCCCCCAGGCAATCCTTCTCCCAAGCCTACCGTTAAAGGCAATTGCCCCCTCTTGAATATCGACAGTGTTGTTTCATCTATTGTTACTCACATCAGTCCCTGTGTCTTCCCTTTGTCGCCCCCCTGTGGAAACAGGAAGTTAAGTCAAAGGAGGGGCAGGGCAAGGCAAAAGGAAGACGCCAGGGCTGATGCGAATAATGTTAGGTGAAATGTTGTCTGTGATTGGGACGGGGAAACTGCCTTTGAAAGGTAGACGGGGGAAGGTGGCCTGAGAGAGAAAGAGGAAGAGAGTTGTTGGTTCTGCTTTTTTCCCTGCACAAGCAACGCCGCCAGGTAAACTCTGGGCCAGCTTAACCTATAGGACCAGTAACATCACAGGCTAAGACATTTGGAGACTTTGATCTCCGATGCCCTGGGCCAGAGCCTCACCTGGTCCATAGAATAAGCCAGCCTTGTAGGTATCATCAACCCCATTATGGATTTCATTACCCCTTCTAGGGTACTTGGAGTCTCCGTCCTGATGGGTTTGGGTGGGGGAAGCATGGTGTGTCTGTTCCCGCTATGCGGCACCACTGACTCTTCTAGCAGAAGCGAGGAATAAAAATTACTTTCCAGCTAAGGGGTGTGGGTGGGGGGGGGGGGGGGGGGGAGAGGCCTCAAAGGAGGACGGATACCAATCAGGAGAAGAATCACAAGGCAATTGCAGATCCCAACTCCGATATCAATCCAGTCCAAAGAAAAGAGAAAACAAAAGCTACCTCATATCTCTGTCTCCTGCTTACTCTCCTTGATGTTCTTTTATGCATTGGTGGGGGGACGGAGGGGGGGGGGTGAGGAGGAGGTTGACTTTCCTTCTAATGTCAGGGTTTAGAAAGCACTTACACATGGGCCATTGTCTATAACTGCATATATCAAGGGTGTCTTGTGCGCTCAACACACACACAGTCCAAAACACAGCAGCCATGCTTATATTTGGAAAAACACGTTTTGACAGCGCCAAGCCACTCAGAGAAAAATTGCATTGGTTGCCAATCAAAGAACGTATCACTTTCAAAATCTGCACGACTGTTCGTAAAATTATTTACGGCGAGGCACCAGGATACATAACAGACCTCATCGACCTGCCAACCAGAAACACCACAAAATCTGCACGATCATACCTAAACCTCCACTACCCAAGCAGCAAAAGACACAAATTCAAATCCACCTATGCAGCCAGCTTTTCCTACCTAAGCGCACAACTGTGGAACGCACTGCCAAAAGCAATAAAAACTACGTTCGACCACCTAAATTTTCGGAAAGCACTAAAGACAGACCTGTTCAGAAGAGCATGCCCCACCGACCCAACATAAATATACCTGGTCACCCGCGACACAATGTAACCAAAGACCGTAATGGACATTATCTGACTCTTCTTCCCCCTTTCCCTCCCTAAGTTCCCCCCAATTGTACCTACCATACATGTACCCCATTCTACCACAATATCACCTTATATTCATTCATACCATGTATTTGTTCAGACCGGACTCGGCTAACGCCGTTAACGGTTATATGTAAGCCACATAGAGCCTGCAAAAAGGTGGGAAAATGTGGGATACAAATGTAACAAACAAATAAGTAAATAAACTTCCCAGGCAGTGCTCTAGCTATGCAGGTCTCACATCTCTGCAGTAATCATTTTCCAATATTTTGAAACCGTACGCAGGGTTTGTGCTTTTGAATACATCTGCGATTATGCCAGGGTGTTGAACTGTATCAGTGAGCAGGTGGGGGGGGGGGGGGGGGGGCAGAGAAGAGGAAAGGAATTTATTTTTATTTTATTTGTTACATTTATATCCCACATTTTCCCACCTATTTGTAGACTCAATATCAATAGATAATTTTCCTGCAATGTGCCGTCAACGGCCTTTATGGAAGCAATTGGATGTCTAGCTAATGTTATAACAGACAGATAAATGAGTTTGCATTTGATTTTACTGGGATATAATCACCCAAGTCTGCTGGCAAAGCTTGCCATTCTCAACATCTCATTTTGTATGTATGGAGAAATGTGTTTTCGCTACTGGGTTTTTAATAAAAAAATCTTTCAAAAAGTTCAGTCTAGTTTTGAGCATTATTAAAGCAGAAGTTTCTCTGGACTGAAAAATTATGTGGAGAAGTGAATCATTGCTCAGCTGGCGGGGGGGGGGGGGGGGGGGATCCGTGTGTGATGGTAATGCAGTAATATTAATCAGAACTCACAATGTCAGAACTGAGCCGTTATTGACGTGCTGTTTCCTCCTTTCTCCTTCCAGCTCAATCAGAACCAGTGTTGGGATTCTGACACCATGAGCCTTCCTTCACAACTTCCTCGAGATACCCCCCACCCCCATTTAATAGACCCTCCCTCTCACTGAAGTCTATTCACTGCAGCAGGGTCCTGAGGCTAGAAACCAGGCCCCAGGGCTCTTTCTGAAACCCAATATTCTGGGCTTGAATTCAGGCAGAAAGAAGGACACTTTTCAGATGAAACTCAGAAGCTTCTCTTTGGTTCCTTCCTCCTCCCCAGAGCCAGCAAATGGTGTCTCTGCAGCATTCCCAAATCCATCTGACCAGCAGTGCAGAAACCCCAGTCTGGGATTTGAACTGGGGACCACTGGGCCAGCCTATAAGATTGACTTTTATTCCTATACATTCATCTTGAGATGACTCAGTATGGTTTCACAGCATCACCTGTAGCCTTTCCTTATTTTGATGACCTCCCTCTCTTCCTTCAATCCCAAGACCATCTAACTGTGCATTCTACACCCAACTCTTCACTTAACGAGCTTTTACTTTCCATGACCCATAGTCAGGGCCTGGAAGGTCAGCAGGCCTCCATGATCCATAGTCAGGGCCTGGAAGGTCAGCAGACCTCCATGATCCATAGTCAGGGCCTGGAAATACAGCAGGCCTCCATGATCCATAGTCAGGGCCTGGAAGGTCAGCAGACCTCCATGATCCATAGTCAGGGCCTGGAAGGAGAGTAGGCCTCCATGATCCATAGTCAGGGCCTGAAAGGTCAGCAGGCCTCCATGATCCATACTCAGGGCCTGGAAGAAGAGGAGGCCTCCATGATCCATACTCAGGGCCTGGAAGAAGAGTAGGCCTCCATGATCCATACTCAGGGCCTGGAAGGAGAGTAGGCCTCCATGATCCATAGTCAGGGCCTGGAAGGTCAGCAGGCCTCCATGATCCATTACTGTTTTATTAAAATTCTATTAACTTTGTATTTCAAATTACTATGTAAGCCACATTGAGCCTGCATTGTGTGGGAAAGCGCGGGGTACAAATGTAATAATAATAATAATAATATAGGAAAAGCTGGATGCGTAGGTGGATTTGTATTTAAGTCCTTTACAGCTTGGGTAGTGTAGATTTAGATATGTTCGTGTTGATCCATAGTCAGGGCCTGGAAAGACAGCAGGCCTCCATGATCCATAGTCAGGGCTTGAAAGGTCAGCAGGCCTCCATGATCCATAGTCAGGGCCTGAAAGGTCAGCAGGCCTCCATGATCCATAGTCAGGGCCTGAAAGGTCAGCAGGCCTCCATGATCCATAGTCAGGGCCTGGAAGGTCAGCAGGCCTCCATGATCCATAGTCAGGGCCTGGAAGGTCAGCAGGCCTCCATGATCCCTAGTCAGGGCCTGGAAGGTCAGCAGGCCTCCATGATCCATAGTCAGGGCCTGAAAGGTCAGCAGGCCTCCATGATCCATAGTCAGGGCCTGAAAGGTCAGCAGGCCTCCATGATCCATAGTCAGGGCCTGGAAGGTCAGCAGGCCTCCATGATCCATAGTCAGGGCCTGGAAGGTCAGCAGGCCTCCATGATCCCTAGTCAGGGCCTGGAAGGACAGCAGGCCTACTACTGAGCAGCTCCTCGAAGACTGAGCATATTCTAGAACACATTTCTGTATGATTTAGGGCTAGACCTTTACTGCAGCAATAACATTGGTTAAGAATTGGATGTATGTTTTAAATTTAAAATTGCATGCTTAGTTCATAAAAGTGTATATGGTAAGCACTCGATTATGGTGAGTCAACTGCTATCACCTTTGAGAAATAGAGGACAATTGAGGAGTTCTAAAAATTTAACACTAGCTAGACTTATTATGAGGAATTTGAAACTGAAATCAGTATGGGAGCATTCTTTTTCTTATCAGGCTCCTAGGGTTCGGAATTCTATCCCGGTTGCCTTACGGACTATTGTTAATTACATTCTATTCTGGAAAGCTTTAAAAACACACCTATTTAATTAATGAAATGTTTGAAATTTCTTACAAAATGCTATTCATGTCCATTTAGGACATTTTTCTCTATGTAAACGGCTTTAAAGACATTGTTAAAGTCAGAATAGAAAAACCAATATAGATTAGAATAGAATAACTTAGAGGTCCTTTTACTAAGCTGGGTTCTTCAGCTGCTGGGGCTTGGGGATCCCCGCCTGCCACATTGCTGCTGGGTGGCCCTGAATTCAAAGTGGGTGGGTCTGTGCCCACCCAGACCCACCCATGGCTACACCACTGGTTTGTAGGCAGAACTAATACAGAATTAATAAGGACAGAGGTAGGATGCTGGTCTCCTGTCTGATAGCTAAAGACCAGCGGAACTGCTCTGGCTTTTGCCAATCAAATGCATTATGCTTTCACGAGACAGGAGAAGATCCAGTATGACTTGGGGAGAATCAAACTTTCAAGAAACTGGTATAGATCTTATTTCCACCTCTTTTTAAAATTTATTTTCCAGGCTGAATTGTATAGTAAAAGGAGTTATTGAATTTCGGTAACTTTGTCTGCAGAAATTATTGCTTAATGTTCTTTTCCTCTGTGAATCAAGACACAGCATCAAGCAGTGCACTGAAGTTTGTAGTGTAACTATTTGGTATGGAGGAGAAACCTGATAAGATGTAAAAATAACCCTGATTTTATGACTTTCCATTTGCCATTTCCTCATTAGTTCCATTTCTCACACCCTCCCATCTGGTTCTCATCAGAGTGTCATCATGCACAGTCTCTTCCCTCATTCTTTCTCATCTGGCTTTCATCTTGGAGTCATTTCACAGCTATTTGCATTTTTTTTCTTCCTGTCCAGTTCTCACCAGGAAATCCGCTTACCTGGCCTCTAGTAATTTTCTTGGGCTTCTGTCATATCCCACACCAAGTACTGCAGCGGCCTACTGGAGCTGGAATATCAAAGTGCTGTACTTGTATAGAATGTTTGTACGTTTGGGAAGCTCGCCAGGTGCCCTTGGCCTGGATTGGCCACTGTCATGGACAGGATGCTGGGATCGATGGACCCTTGGTCTTTTCCCAGTGTGGCATTACTTATGTACTTATGTACCATAAATATAAGATCTATTCTTTCCATTTTCTTGGTGGCTGTGAGGAGTATCTTGGGAGCACACACACCCAGGTCCAGCAAACTCGAGAAGCAGAAAGCAGACACAAACAGAAGGAAAAACCTCCACGGATAGGATGCACCAGGCAAAAAACAGTAGAGGAGAAAAGAAAAGAATCTCTCGCAGATGGTGTCCAAACTGCTTCATTTCAATAACCTTCAAGAACAGCATTTTCTTTGATGACTTTTCTGGAAATATGTATGGTATGAACGCTCTCCAGACCCCTGATGCAGGCCAGTAGGGCCGAAACATGAGTCGTGTCGGGTCACCTTTGTTGTTCTTGAAGATTATTGAAATAAAGCACTTTGGACACCACCTGCGGGAGGCTCTTTTCTTCTCTCCTCTACTGTTTTGTGCCGGAAGCAGAAACCAGAGCCAGGGACAGAACCCCTCTTCTCCTGGCAATTTGTGACGACAAAAGTGAGACTCTATTTTCATCCCTTCTTTACTAAGGGGCCCTTTACCAAGCTGCGGTAAAAAGAGCCCTGCGGTAGTGGCAGTGGCCATTTTTCCATGCACTGAGGCCCTTTTTGCTCTTACCGCATGGCCATGCAGGGTGGAGGGGGAGCACTTACCGCCATTCATTGAGGGACCCTTTTACTAAGCTGCGTAAGCGTCTACGCGCGCTCAATGTGCGCCAAAATGGAGTTACCGCCTGGCTCTTGCGGTAATTTCATTTTTGGTGTTCATCCGATACCTGCGGCCGAAAAATGATTTTTATTTTCAGACGCATGTATCAGACGCACGCCAAGGGGCATTTGATGCACGTCGGTCATTACCGCCCAGTTACCGCACGAGACTTTACCGCTAGGTCAATGGCTGGCAGTAAGGTCACAGAACCAAAATGGATGCACCGCAATTTTGATTTTGCGGCACGTCCATTTTCGGCAAAAATATTAAAAAAGGCTTTTTTCTACAGGCGCGTTGAAAAATGGATCAGTGCGTGGCCAAAACCTGCGCCTACACTACCACAAGCCATTTTTCAGCGCACCTTAGTAAAAGTACCCCTGAGGTAGCAGTAAGGGCTCCTGGCCTGCAAAAACATCGAGCCTTATTTTCTCCATGGGAAGTGGTGCATGCTGGGACTGGAACCACCACCCCCAATGGGTCGGCGGTAGCTCCAAATTGGAGAGCGGTAAGCCCGCGTTGGGCTTACTGATGCTTTGTAAAAAGGGTCCCTAAGAGACAAGTGTATGCTTGGAATCTTCTACCAGCACAGTTGATGCAAATGAGAATGAGAGAGAATTCAAATGTATCTATATATTTTGCTCACACCTTTTTCAGTAGTAGCTCAAGGTGAGTTACATTCAGGTACACTGGGTATTTCTCTGTCCCAGGAGGGCTCACAATCTAAGTCTGTACCTGAGGCAATGGAGGGTTAAATGACTTGCCCAAGATCACAAGGAGCAGCAGTGGGATTTGAACCAGCCACCTCTGGATTGCAAGACCGGTGCACTAACCACTAGCCTACTCCTCCACTAGTAACATTCCATATAGAAGCCTGCCCTTGCAGATCAGCAGTGCGGCTGCATTGCTGATTTGCAAGGGCAGGCTTGCTAGTGGAATAGCAACATTAACATTCCATGTAGAATCTCCTATAGTAGCAACATTCCATGTAGAATCTCAAGGTGAGTTAAGTCCAGGTACTCTGGATATTTCTCTGTCCCAGGAGGGCTCACAATCTAAGTTTGTACCTGAGGCAATGGAGGGTTAAGTGACTTGCCCAAGATCACAAGGAGCAGAAGTGGGATTTGAACTGGCCACCTCTGGATTGCAAGACAGGTGCTCTAACCACTAGGCCACTCCTCCACCCATGTTTGGGACAGATACAGCGAGTCAGGGTAAGGGCAAGGGAGGGGAATGACCAGAGCATGATGGGGATGACAGGACCACAGTATTCATAAGCTACTGGGCAGACTGTGCGGGTGAAGAGGTGTGCTATGCTATCTTTCCTCATTTTGCTGGGTTTTCCCTTGATCTCTCTTTGGAAGGTGTATTCTCACTTGTCGAAGAAATGCTCCTTACTGAATCTCCAGCCTTCTCTGCATGTAAAGGACGTCTTTATCCGTAGAAGTGCCTTGGAAAATTACCCTCTCTACGTGAAGGAACACAGAAGCCCTGAGAAGAAAGAAAAGTGTAGTCGTTGCTTGGTGAAAATTATGTACGGAGGCGTTGTGCCTTGTAAATGATTATTCATTTTAATGCCTGAAAAAAAAAAAGAAATTAAACAGCTCTTGGGCTACAATGAAGGCGAAAGAGGGAGATGCAAAGATGGAAAGAAAGGAGGAGAATGGGAGGGAAGTGAGGGAGAGAAAGCTGGAAAGAGGGAGTGTGGGAGAGAGGCAGACAGAATAATAACGGAAAGAGAGGGGCATAGCGGGGGAGAGAGAGTGGCCATTGTGAGTGAGAACAAAATAAAAAGGTGGTGAGGTTGCTGGAGAGGAGAGGAGAGAAAGCTAAATGAAAGATGAAGGACCGGAAGGTTAGACGGGGAACTGGTACCTGAAAGTGAGCAGAAACAGGCAAGAACTCAGCTCACATCGTGGAAAATGTTTTGACAGGTGTAGAAGGCCACAGTGAAGTAGGATGACAGAGCGATGGCAGCAAATTGTGACATTTCAAATGGGAAGGAAATGATGGAGGATTAAACTATATATCTGCAGAGCCTTCCAGTCCGTTACTGAAGTCGTAGGGAAACTGCCTCTGAAGCCTGGGAATAGGGCAGAGGATGGGAGATAGATGATTTGATTTGCTTACTTTATTTATTTTTTGTCTATTAGATTGTAAGCTCTTTGAGCAGGGACTGTCTTTCTTCTATGTTTGTGCAGCGCTGCGTATGCCTTGTAGCGCTATAGAAATGCTAAATAGTAGTAGTAGTAGTAGTAGCTTACTGGGGGTCACCATGGAAAGGCAAAGTCCAGTCCACTGAGGTTTTTCAGGATAGTTCTCAGGTCTGTGTCCTGAAAATGGGGCTAGTTCTGGGCAAGACTTCTACGGTCTGTGTCCTGAAAATGGCAGATACAAATCAAGGTAAGGTATACACAAGAAGTAGCACATATGAGTTTATCTTGTTGGGCAGACTAGACTGTGCAGGTCTTTTTCTGCCGTCATCTATTATGTATGTTACTATGTTAGATAGATTTCACACTTTCAGCTGTGTGCAAGTCTATCTCTGATCATGTATCCCACTGAGTATCACCAGAATTCTGGAACTGTCTTTGTTATGGGTTTTCCCCTCTATTTTAGTTTTATTACGTAATATTTTGTTCTTTATTTTAATCACCTCACTTTTGGTGCTATTTTGAAACTTCACAGGGTGCTCGAAGGGAACTTTGTCTCCTTGGGCCTGCAAACACATTTTGAAAAGAAAATTCCTTGTGGTGTACTCCTGTGAAAATACAGAGGCCAGCTACACCACAGTTACTACCGTGTTTCCCCCAAAATAAGACACTGTCTTATATTTATTTTTCCTCCCCAAAACGCGCTAGGTCTTATTTTCAGGGGGATGCCTTATTTTCTGGGAAACATCGGTCGCCCCCCCCCCCACCACCTGAGGTCGCCGGGCCCCCCCTCCGTCGCTCCCGGAACTAACCTGAAGCTCCTTTCACCTGCGCAAGTTCGGATTCGGATTCGAAGCAGCAGCGCAGCAGGGCAGACCTCTCCTTCCTTCCGTGTCTCGCCCTCACCTGACGTAACGTAACGTAACGTCAGGTGAGGGCGGGACACGGAAGGAAGGAGAGGTCTGCTCTGCTGTGCTGCTGCTTCGAATCCGAACTTGCGAAGGTGAAAGGAGCTTCAGGTTAGTTCTGGGAGCGACGGAGGGGGGGCCTGGCGACCTCGGGTGGGAGGGGCGACCTCGGGTGGCTCTCGGCGGCCCTGCTTAAAAAAAAAGTTTGGTAGGTCTTACTTTTGGGGGGGCTGTCTTATATTTTAAATTTGCAGGAAAACCCCGGTAGGTCTTATTTTCGGGGTTGGTCCTATTTTCGGGGAAACACGGTAGTGTACCAGTACTGGGGAAGTTTGCATGGGCCTTGCAGCAGGGTCAAACCCTGCAGGAACTGAAAAAGAAAATTAGACTTGATGAGTATTAAGGAGCTTTTTTTCATGGTTGCAGTGGCGTTCCTAGGGGGGCTGACACCTGGGGCGGATCGCCGATGCGCCCCACCCCCCGGGTGCAGCGCCCCCCCAAATGCAGTGCGACCCCCCCCCCGGTGAAAGGACACCCCCCGCGAAAGACACCCCCCCCGGGTGCACGCCGGTCCTTCGTTCGTTCCATGCTCCCTCTGCCCCGGAACAGGAAGTAACCTGTTCCGGGGCACAGTGAGCATGGAACGAACGAAGGAAAGGCGTGTGTGGCACCCCCCCCCCCCAGCAGCGTGCACCCGGGATGGACCGCCCCCCCCTAGAAATGCCACTGGTTGTAGGTCCAATGATGTGGAATGTTTTACCCAGAAGCGTAGTTAGGTTTTGACGTCTGGGGGAGCAGACTTTTGTAAAATAGGCGCCAGAAGGGTGGGCCGGCCATAGCATCCCACAGCAGGGAAGGAAGAACTAATCTCCAAACAAAATAGCAGAAAATAGTTAACAAAAAAAGTATACAGTGTGTGACTCAAAGTCCCTAAAAATGGAAAATCAAGAATGATAAAGTTGAATCCCAAACCAACCAATACAGAAGCTGAGGCCGAGAGGCTTCACATCATCCGAGCACCAAACAGCTGGGCGTGGGTGGGCAGCGGGGCTGCAGCAGCTGCACTGGTGCCTAACACAGTCCTGGGGGGGGGGGGGGGCGGCGGGCCTGGCTGTGGCTCTGCCTGCCCCACAGGGTTGCGCTGCAGTGGAGTCACATCAGAGAAAAAAAGAGGACACACAGGAACGACGTCGAGAGCTGAGCCTCAGAAGTCTGTTCCCTTCTCGTTCCCGGCGCAGAGCAGCAGCAGGCACTCACGGACTCCGCTCGGGAAGGCAGCAGCAGCGCGCATGTGCATAGGCGCTGTTTATTGAGAAAATCCATTTGGGGGAGCGACCGCTCCCCCTGCGCCCCACCCATCTACGCCACTGGTTTTACCTCAACATTTGGGGTTGCTTTCTTTTCAGAAACAATTAAAAGCACGTCTCTTCCAGCAAGCTTTTTCTGCAGGTTAATTTTTCATATTTTGCAGCAAATGTTTTTATTTTATGAGATTTTAGCTTTGTTTTAATGTTTTAATGTTTACTTATCTTATGCATTTTTTAGGCCGTTTACATTGCTATGGTGTCCTTTTATGGTCTTTTGATGTACACATTACAAGTCCTTCCTTTCTGCACATGTCTGAAAGCTGATGGGAGGGGCAGGTATACCTTTGACAAGCAAATGTCTTGTTTATGGTTTTCCTCTGAGTTCTTTGTCTTCAATGGGGTATTCAGGTGCCCACCTTAGTCATGCCTTTGTTAGGTGGGA
Organism: Microcaecilia unicolor; assembly: GCF_901765095.1. Taxonomy (NCBI): domain Eukaryota; kingdom Metazoa; phylum Chordata; class Amphibia; order Gymnophiona; family Siphonopidae; genus Microcaecilia; species Microcaecilia unicolor. The sequence goes on from NC_044041.1 coordinate 191,703,625, forward strand.
GGGCAGAGGAAGCTCTTTTGTGTTTGTTAAGTGTTTGTAATTAACTATCCCTGCTCTCAGAAGTTCCCAGAAAAAGGGATGGGGAGAGAGGGGCTTGAAATGAAACTATTCTCTCTGCTGCAGTGTCAAATATATATATTTAAAGCTGCACAAATATATTGGTGTATATATCTGATAATAAATTGATACCATTACACTTTTACTAAGGTGCTCCGAAAAGTGGCCTGCGCTGGTTTAGACGCATATATTGAACGAGCACAGGTCCATTTTTCAGCGCACCTGCAAAAAAGGTCTGTTTTGGGGGGCCCAAAAATGAACGTGCGACAAAATAAAAACCGGCACGCGTCCATATTGGACCTGAGACCTTACCACCACCCATTGACCTAGTAGTAAGGTCTCACGTGCCAATTACCACCCGATTAGCGCCGTGCCTGGGAAAATAATTATATATTCCTATGGGTGTCTCTAGCATTAGCGCATGAAAAAAACGCTAGCGCACCTTAGTAAGCAGGGCCTTTAGACTGAGCCCACAAGGGACAGAGAAAGTGCCTACATATAATAAATGTGATATAATACATAAAATAAATGCAACCAGCTTTTCCTATTTAAGCGCACAACTATGGAACGCACTGCCAAAAGCAGTAAAAACCACGCTCGACCATCTAGACTTCCGGAAAGCACTAAAGACAGACCTGTTCAGAAGAGCGTACCCCACCGTCTCAACATAAAATATCTGGACACCTATGTCATAATGAACCCAAAGACCTTAATGAACATTACCTGACTCTTCCTCTCCCCTCCCTCTCTAAGACCCCCCAATCCAACCTACCATACAAGTACTTCATCCCACCACAATATCTACTACTACTACTACTAATTAACATTTCTAGAGCGCTACTAGGGTTACGCAGCGCTGTACAAATTAACAAAAAAGGACAGTCCCTGCTCAATGGAGCTTACAATCTAAAGGTCGAAATGTCAAGTTGGGGCAGTCTAGGTTTCCTGAATAGAGGTATAGTGGTTAGGTGCTGAAGGCGACATTGAAGAGGTGGGCTTTGAGCAAGGATTTGAAGATGGGCAGGGAGGGGGCCTGGCGAATGGGCTCAGGGAGTTTATTCCAAGCATGGGGTGAGGCGAGGCAAGGCAGAAAGGGCGGAGCCTGGAGTTGGCGGTGGTGGAGAAGGGTACTGAAAGGAGGGATTTGTCTTGAGAGCAGAGGTTACGGGTAGGAACGTAAGGGGAGATGAGGGTAGAGAGGTGGGGGGGGGGGCTGCAGATTGGGTGCATTTGTAGGTGAGCAGGAGAAGCTTGAACTGTATGCGGTACCTGACCGGGAGCCAGTGAAGTGACTTGAGGAGAGGGGTGATATGAGTATATCGGTCCAGGCGGAAGATAAGACGTGCAGCAGAGTTCTGAATGGACTGAAGAGGGGATAGATGGTTAAATGGGAGGCCAGTGAGGAGCAGGTTGCAGTAGTCAAGGCGAGAGGTAATGAGAGAGTGGATGAGAGTTCGGGTGGTGTGCTCAGAGAGGAAAGGGAGAATTTTGCTGGTGTTACAGAGGAAGAAGCGACAGGTCTTGGCTATCTGCTGGATGTGCGCAGAGAAGGAGAGGGAGGGGTCGAAGATGACACCATGCATTTGTTCATACCGGAATCGGCTATCGCCGTTAACGGTAATGTGTAAGCCACATTGAGCCTGCAAATAGGTGGGAAAATGTGGGATACAAATGTAGCAAATAATAATAAATAACTGCTTTGGTCCTACTGCAGAACGGTGGTATATCAAAGAATCTATAATATACACGTTTGATACCTGCATGGGGCTGTGATGAAGGCCTGCTCTTCAGCTATCAGTGCTGTCTTCATGCTTTACCTGCAGCAGTGTGACAGATCCATTCTTTAGCTATCAGTGTTCTATCCATGTTTCACATATATCAGTAAGAGGCCTGGGGCTTCACTGAACATCTGCTCTTCAGCCCTCAGTGCTGAATTCATGATTTTTGCACATATCGACGTGATGTCTGTGTGGCATTCCGATGAAGACCAGCAGTTTAGCTTCTGCCCGTAGATGCCCTGACTTATAGACGCTCATCGCTCATCATACTGGGGAGAGCTAAATAGAAAAAGGTTTCAAAAACTAATTGACAAACAGAACAATAACAATGGTTTTTGTTTGTTTTAACTGACAATCGCATAATCGAGTTTCTTGTTTATTTATTTATTGCATTTGTATCCCACCTATTTGCAGGCTCAAAGTGGCTTACATAGTTTTGTTACACACAGTTAATCCTGGATGTCAGGTACAATTATTGTTGTGCAGAGATTAATTAGGAGGAGAAGTAGAGAGAAGAAGGAAGGAATTTAGTAGGAATATTAAACGATGGGTTTTCTTAGACGATGGGTTTTCAGAGGTGCATTAGTACAGTTCTGGGTTTTCATTGTAGGCTTTGTTGAAGAAATATGTCTTGAGGGATTTGCGAAAGATAGTTGTTTCGTTGATTGTCTTCAGGTCTCTAGGTAGTGTGTTCCATAACTTCGTGCTCATGTAGGAGAAGGTGGTATCATGCATCGTCTTGTATTTTAGTCCTTTGCAGTTGGGGAAGTGCACTATTAGTGTTTCAAGGTCATTGGCAGCAGGCTCTCCCCTAGCCCTCCAGTCTGAGGAAGGCTAAACCCTCTTCCCGCTGATGTTCATCTTTATAAGTGTCGCTTTCAGTGGACCTGAAAAAGCACCAGCCTAATAAGCAAAAAACGCAAACAGATGGTCAAAGAAAAGTCATCGTTCCATCACATCTTACGCTGCATCTCTGAAACAAGGAGCCAACTGGTATCCTTAATTAGTATTTGATTCTCTGGAGCTCTAACTGAGTGAGGAGGGAGGGCGGAGAAAGGGGGAACGGCTGGGGTTTAGAGTGCTGTGTTATGTAATTCATTAATATGTGTCCTTTCTCCGACTCTAGGGGTCATGTTTCCAAATGGATTAGTCCTACACAAGCCACTGTAAGCTGGAAGATGCTGGCTTAGATCTCAGTCTCTCAGATTTACCACTAACAGAACTGCCCAAGTTACCCATTCCAGGATGCTCAAGATTTCTTCAGTTGATGCAGCTTAGGAGATGTATACACAGAAGGAACAAATCTTCGCAGAATCCACAGAATGCAGCAAAACAGCGAAGATGATTCAGGAACGAGTGGACGATGTTCCAGTTAATAAAACAGTTTATTAAAAGATGATCAAGACTCGACACAGCTGTGTTTCGGCCGACTAGGCCTGCTTCAGGAGTCTCTTATATTAAAACTTGGGGACCATGGGTCAATTTTAGCAGACAATGGAAAAGGTGCCGGTACTCAGTACCCCCAAGTACCCCCTCAAAAAAAGCCCTGGTTACATGTGTAATTGCTATGGGGAGTGGATGTGGGAGGGGCATGGGTGGGTCAGGGGTGTGTCCAGCCCTTATGCACTAAGGTTATAGAATACTGTCAGTTATATGTGTATCTGTCAGAAGTTAGGCACGAGCATTGACAGCAACCATTGAGCTAGCGTAAGTACTTGTGCCTAAACAGCAATTATGTACATAATATATCATTTGTGCTTAGCACCCAGCATTTTGTCACCTATCTTTAGGCAACTTTATAGAATTAGCCATTACATTTGCAAAAGCGCTTGGCACTTTTCAGTCTTGATATTGCCATCCAATACATGTCATGATCATCCGCATCCCCTACAAGGGTGAGAACTAGTTCTGCATTCTGATTGGCTTCAAGGATGAGCAGGAATGATTTCTGGTTCAGACCTGGACACGATGAGAATTCTCAATCAGAAGAGCAGGGGCAGGTGCATCAAAGCTCCGCTTGTATGTCAGCTTCCTGGAATGTTTTCATGAATAAATCTGCAGCAATCAGGAGAAAAACAACTTTGATAAATCTGCTCTTCTATAATTTATATGTAGCATCTTCAATTTATAATTTCCACTAGTCATCATGACAACATTGGACATGTCCTCTTGCTTGTAAATGCATGAATGACATATGAGCAAACTTAGAAATTGGAATATCCTTCATGTTACGAAGATGAGTTATACATCCGTTGCAGACTCTTACATTAATCTGGTAAAAGAAATGAATTCAGCTGTGATAGATGAAACCTGAAAGTGAACCTTTAACCTGATTTAACACACCAATGTGCCTCTATGGTCTCTCACATTTAGTATTATATTGAGAGATTCAAATCCATCATGTTGCCCTCTCCGAGTCAAGAAACTCAGAACTTGTGCTCTTACTAAAGTGATTTTCTTTCTTTCATCCTTGGGATGCACCGGGCAGGGCTGTGTGCCACGATTTTGAGATGCAGCCAGCGGAAGGAGGAACTAGGACTGCATCCCTCCTCTCTCTCAGGTGCGAGGGGTTTGGGGTGGGGAGTCACCACTAGGCCACTGGGAGATGTCTTGGGGGGTCCTTGACAGGGGTCCCACTGGACCAATAGGGTTTTAGCATTTGTGGGGAGGGAGAGGTCCAGGTGTTCACCAGACCACCAGGGATTTAGCTATTGAGGGGCTGGGGGATCGGGGGTCCACTGGACCACAAGAGCTGACAGTGACAGCTGACATCCTGGGCATGCACTAAAAAGTTGTACTTAACGCATAACATTTGAGTGCATGCGCCAAGCACCGTCCTCCCCTTAACGCCCCCAAAATTCCATCATGCTCAACACTATGACAGTGCTTAAATTTGCATCTCATTAGCGTTGAGCACGAGGGAGTTGCTTTTCTGCGCTGATCCAGCAGTAAACGTCCGGTGCTGTTTGGAACAGTGCCGGAGTTTTGAGCGTCGGAGTATCAATGATTAAGGATCTTCCATTCTTCTCCCAGGCCTTTGTAAATTCTGTTACTGATTTTGGAAACGTTTACTTCTTTCACCTCTAACTGGCTACAGAATTTACCTGTCAGAACAAAATGAAGCCAGTTAGCAACAATTAAGGGCAACAGGCCTACAATGACTCTTGGCTAGTTTATATCTCTCAGAATAAAATTTGACATCAATGCACAAATGAAGTCACTTTTGCACTGTCTTGAAGAGCACATAGGACAGAAAGTACCATATGGCTCAAAGCAAGTCTTCTGTAAACTGGAATATGAATAAGAATGAATGAGCAATATGTAAAGTTCATTGAAAGATCAGTTCTGAGAAAACAGCAAAGGGAGGGGTTGAGAGCAGGTGCTTCTACAGATCACGGCTCAGACATAACAGGTGTAGGTACTGGAAGAGCAGGGGGTGCTGTAATATAGGGCTGAAGAGGGTAGGTTTACCATTATGCAGATTGGGTAGTTACCTAAAGTGGTAGCTGCTGGAAGGGACGGCAAATAGGTCTTGACAGTCTCACTAATTCAAAGAACCATCAATGCCTACTTTGACCTGTAGAAAGAGTGGCTTCAATTCAAATATTATTTATTTAGATTTTGCTCACACCTTTTTCAGTAGTAGCTCAAAGTGAGTTACATTCAGGTATTCTGGATATTTCTCTGTCCCAGGAGGGCTCACAATCTAAGTTTGTACCTGAGACAATGGAAGGTTAAGTGACTTGCCCAAGATCACAAGGAACAGCAGTGGGATTTGAACCAGCTACCTCTGGATTGTAGGACTGGTGCTTTAACCACTAGGCCACTCAGCAACATTCCATCTAGAATCTCAAATAGTAGCAACATTCCAGAATTTCAAAAAGTGGCAACATTCCATGTAGAATCTTCAATAGTAGCAACATTCCATATATTTAGATTACACCTTTTTCAGTAGTAGCTCAAGGTGAGTTACATTCAGGTACTGTGGATATTTCTCTGTCTCAGGAGGGCTCACAATCTAAGTTTGTACCTGAGGCAATGGAGGGTTAAGTGACTTGCCCAAGATCACAAGGAGAAGCAGTGGGATTTGAACCGGGCACCTCTGGATTGCAAGACCACTGCTTTAACCACTAGGCCACTCCTCCACACAGGTAAATAGCCTTTAAGAATTGCCACCTTTATGCATGTATATACACAGTAATTGGAAAAAAAAGATTTTATAGTCTGACTTTGTGGTTTAACAGCATGCTTTAAGCAAATTTGGGGAATCTGGACCAAAACAAATGTCAGAGCAACACTTTGCATAATTGACCTCCAGAACTCGCTGCTTACTCGCTTGTTTTTACCGTGCAAAAGTGACTTCAGTGTGGCCATTGTTTACACCAACTGTGAAAACTGTGTTTGCTCAAGAAGATAGAGTTTATGCGATATTACTTATTGCTGAATTTCCGCCAAAGAATTGGGCATTAAGGCTTAAATAAGCTTCTGAAAAATATTGATGACACTGGTGCAACAGAACATCGGAAGAGTGGCGACTACACGGAAAGAAATTCATCAGCCCGTGATTGCTGCTACCATAAAACAGTAGTATAATTCTTTTTGCATTTGTGTGTCTGCTTGGGGAAGACATTTTGAACAAATTCCGTGACAGAAGTAGTTCCATGTTTGTTACTAAGTGAAAAAGGTCACATAGGTTTTTGCTAAATGTACGCCGCTGGACAACTGTTATTTTACAAGGCACAGTATGTAACAACAGCACTTGGGGGTGGTAACGTATTGCGATTGCCTTGTTTTTAATACATTTTTGCAGGTTTATTGAAAAACAGTAACTCATGTTATTATGAGGTAAAATGTGTGGGTTCCCGTCACTATGAAGACACAGTATTTTGTATGTTTTTTATTTATTTATTTATTTATTTGCTGCATTTGTGTCCCACATTTTCCCACCCACTTGCAGGCTCAATGTGGCTTACATTATGTTACAATGGCAATCACATTAACGGAATAAGAAGTTCAGAATATTATTACAAACAAGGTTCATAAGAAAAACAGGTAAAATTAGAAGAAGATAAATGAATAATTCATAACATGTTCAATAATGGGAATGCGGTTAAAGTAATCAGATTAGGAGAGTTCAATAAGAATTAGTTCTGGTGTAGTTTAGGAGTTAATTCATTATAGAGGATCCTTTTTATAAGTCTTTTTAAACAAATGAAAGAAAGTTTGATATTTAAAGTATGATCCTGAGTTATGCAGTTTTACAATTCATGGCAGGAGAAGTGATGTTGGTGCGTAATTGTTGAATTTTGCCAGGAGTCTTGGGTGGAAATGAGCCCAAGGAGCTGAAAATGAACTGAACGGGTGTCAAGCTGATGGTTTTTCACTCTAGGTCAAGACACTTCCTATCCTTACACCGACCCTAGGACTGGGGTGCATTAGGAAAACTGTGATGGGAGGGGGGTGTTAATACTAAAACAGTAGGAAGTGCCACGAGCCAGGGTCGCCAAGAGACAGCGCCGGGCCCAAGGTAGGGCTGCTGCTTCGCACCACTCGGGTTGCAGCCACCGCCGCCATCACAACCCCCATCCTGGCTGCTGCTGTTTCAGCCACCCCCACTTGGGCCACTGCCAGCCCCGCCCCCTTACTTCCTGCGTTTGCTCCTCCCTTAGTCTGTCACTCTCCTGTTCCTATGTGCCGGGACCTGGGTTATTGCGCTCATGCAATCAGCAGGGTCCCCCCACACACAGGAGCAGGAGAGAGAGAGACAGACGGAGGGAACAGAAACTTCTGCCTGCCTTCAGAAGCTTTACCAGCGGCAGCCTCCCCTTGGATGCAGGCACAGGGAATCTTCTCCCCCCCCCCCTCTCTCAGCGACCCTACCACAAGCCAGCAGTGAGGAACATTGACAGAGCTGTGGAGGGGGAGGGACAGGATTAGAAAAATAATCCTCACCTCTAGTACTTGACTTTATTCTGATGCTCTAGAGTCATTATCATTTCCTAAATGGGAACTTCACGCTTACTCAAGAGAAAGTTCATGACAAAATGTAATTACGGAATTTACAGATTAACTTAGCTACTATTTATTAAGCAAGAGCAAACAACATAGTAAGATCCCCACTCTGTTCTTTAATTAGATGGCTGGAATGACTTATTGCAAACTACAGCATTCGAGCAACTGCATTTTATAGTCGTTTCTGCACCATTAGAAATCTCTTATGTATAATTGGGATTTGTAAGAAGACTTTATAGCTTGAAGGATTAGCACTGGGGCCCAGAACCTTTTAGTCTCTCCGGCCCTGATGCTCAAAAGTAAACATGGGTGCGAGAGGCCATTAGCACCCTAACAGTTCCCCGCTTTTACCTGTGCAGAATGTTCAGAGGCCTAGAGCACGGGAACAAACGAGCGTGCAGACAAACAGCGCAAGTAGCATGCTAATGTAGTCAAGCTCATGTGGAAGCTTGCCAGGTGCCCTTGGCCTGGATTGGCCGCTGTCGTGGACAGGATGCTGGGCTCGATGGACCCTTGGTCTTTTCCCAGTGTGGCATTACTTATGTACTTATGTACTTATGATGTGCTGGGAGGGGTTAACTTCCATATAAGGGTTAAGCCCCACCCAGCGCATCTCGGGATGCACCGAGTAGGGCAGGGCGCCACCCTTTTGAGGAGGCACCCAAAGAGGAGGTAGGGAGTGCTAGTCCCTCCCTCCTTCAACTACTACAACAAGGTAGGCCATTGGCGGGGGTTTGGGCGGCATCTGGAGGGGACGATAGCAGTCCACTGGACCACCAGGGCATTTTAGTTGATGTTGGTGGGCAGATGGGATGGACGGGTGAAGCTGGAGGTCCACTGGACCAACAGGGCATTTTTGTTCAATGTGGGGGGTGCGAGAGGGAAAGCTAGTGGTCCCACTGGACCACCAGGGTATTTTGTGTTTTTGGGGTGAGTGGTGGACCTCCAGAACTTGTTTTGGAGGCTAAAGGTTTGACAGGTCTGGGAGAAAATCCTGGACCTGTCAAACCTCTTCATTGAGTCCTCCCCATTCCTCCCTTGCTGACAAACCCTAACGCCAACTCCAAGCTGACGTAGGGTTTGCAGCGGAAGCAGCGCCCATGTTTGGCACGCTGCCTGCTGATCATGAGGGAGGAATGCAGGACACCCTTGTTTGCATGTAATTAGAGCTGGCAAACGCATTGTTTCAGACGCTGGCCAGCTCTGATCATCAGGCAGAAGCAAATGTGGGCACTAATAGGGCACTATTGACCTCTAGCCCAGTTGCTTTTGATCATCTGCCCCTGAGAGATTGCAAACTAAATTGCTCCTTCTTTAGTTTATTTATTTAGATTTTGTTCACATGTTTTTCAGTAGTAGCTCAAGGTGAGTTACATTCAGGTACTCTAGATATTTCTCTGTCCCAGGAGGGCTCACAATCTAAGTTTGTACCTGAGGCAATGGAGGGTTAAGTGACTTGCCCAAAATCACAAGGAGCAGCAGTGGGATTTGAACCAACCACCTCTAGATTGCAAGACCACTGCTTTAACCACTAGGCCACTCCTCCACTAGCAACATTCCATCTAGAATCTCAAATAGTAGGAACATTCCAGAATCTCAAAACGTGGCAACATTCCATGTAGAATCTTCAATAGTAGCAACATTCCACATATTTATTTATTTAGATTTGCTCACACCTTTTTCAGTAGTAGCTCAAGGTGAGTTACATTCAGGTACTCTGGATATTTCCCTGTCCCAGGAGGGCTCACAATCTAAGTTTGTACCTGAGGCAATGGAGGGCAGTGCATATTTTCTAGCGAAAAAGGTGCCGGTACTCAAATACCAGGCCACCCTTCAGGGTGGGGTGATCACTGAGGGACCCATCCTACAATAGCCAGGCCCCCTGCAACCAGTCACAGAATCTCTGACAAGGCAGAATTGGTGTGTAGAGCTTGAGCTCTTTCATTAAAACTTGGGGACCATGGGTCAAGTTTAGCAGACAATGGAAAAGGTGCCGGTACTCAGTTCCCCCTCAAAAAAAAGCCCTGATGGAGGGTCAAGTGACTTGCCCAAGATCACAAGGAGCAGCAATGGGATTTGAACCAGGCCACCTCTGGGTTGCAAGACCAGTGTGCTAACCACTAGGCTACTCTGTTGTTGAAACTAATTGCTTGGGTTAATTTTTTCACCTGCTGCTGCCCTTTGCCATAGCTGAGCAGGCTTTGCTTTCTACCTTAATTGCATAACTCAAAACTGACAAAGAATGGACTGAGTGAGTTTTGGAAAAGTGTTCTTCAATTTTAATCTACAATCTCCCCAGCAGGATCAGCAGCCAGTCAATGTTGGGTTCTAATCATGTGGCTTTTTCCAGGGCCGTGCCGACGCGGTAAGCGAGGTAAGCATGGCAGGAGGGCACCATCCTCTGGGGGGTGCCCCGCCGCACCATGCTTACCTCGCCCTCTTCTCCCCAGATCCTTTTTTTTTTTTGTTTAAATTTACCTCTCCGGCGCGCGGCAGCGTAGGCAGCGTTAGTGAGAAGGAGGCGGCGCTCCCCCGGCCGCCCCGACGTGTCTTCCCTTCGCTCGGTTCCGCCTTCTTCTGACGTCATTTCTGACGTCAGAAGAAGGCGGGACACAGCGAAGGGAAGACACGTCGGGGCGGGGGAGCGCCGCCTCCTTCTCACTAACGCTGCCTACGCTGCCGCGCGCTGGAGAGGTAAATTTAAACAAAACAAAAAAAAAGGATCTGGGGAGAAGAGCGCGGGTAGTGTAGCGCTCGTTTTCATGGGGGGGGGGGGCGCCGGAGAGGCCAACTGCAGGGGGGCGCCGGAGACCCTAGGCACGGCCCTGGCTTTTTCTGCAAGACAACCTATGGCAACAGGAGAGGATGTCATTCTCTGCCATGGCTGCTGCTTCTTCAGCTGCATCCAGCTCTTTCAGCACTTAACTGCCATCCTTTACAATTTCACCTTTCACCCTGCTTCTGCTTAACAAAAGTATGGCTAACAATAGGTCAAAATGTTTCCAAGTGAATCTGAAAAGAAAGATGTAGCTTCATGTGTATCGGCAATTCATACAAAAATAGAACAGAACTATAAATCATTCTGGTAGGATCCGGAGCACTAAGCAGTGTATAAATAGCTGCACTGAATTAAAATGCAGCCCAGCCATTGATGTTTAGCTTGGCAATCAATCACAGAGGGCCACAGAAGCCCCGGATCTCTCGTCCTTTCTCTTTGTCTTCGGTGCTGAGCTCTGATACTCTCATTGCTCTGCTGTATACGTAGCTGCCCATCCTTCCTTATATGTCCAGCGTCAGCTCTTGTGCTTGATTCTCATGAATGACCAGTGTTTGCAGAGCTTGACCTAAAAATCCCCGGGTCCATGAAGCATCCCAGTAAACCTACTGAGTCACTTTCCGACACAATAGACAAAGGGTCAGATTTAGTACTTAGGGCTCAAAGATAATACAGTGAAACCTCAGTTTTCGTTGACGTCGGATTTCGTCGTTTTCGGTTATCGTTGATATTTTTAGCGAAAATTTTGTCTCGATTTTCGTCGGTCGCCTCGGAATTCGTCGGCGTGCCCACACTGCTAATTTTGCGTTCTTCTGGGGCGTTCTCCATCTTCCATACACCAAGAAGAGTCTTCAGAAAGGTAAATGCCATGTTAAATGTTCATTTATTCTATACATTAGTCTTTTTTATTCATTTAAAAGAAAAGTTTCTTAGTGCCTCGGTTTTCGTCGGTTTCAGTTTTCGTCGATTATTTTCGGACGAATTATCAACGAAAACCGAGGTTTCACTGTACTGTTAAAATTAGTGCTATCTGTTCTAGAAAGGTGACTGGATTCTATATAGTTCGCCTAGAGATCTGCTCCGAAATCCAAGCATATCCTATATAATAATTCTCACCTCCAACGTTCTGACGCTGCCTGGGACCGTGGATCCCCCAGAGGTGGTCTGCTTCCGTTGGTAGATCAGAGTGACGTCATGACTTCCACACTGCGTGAAAACTACTGGTAGTGCTGCTGGATGTCAGGTTCTCAGGTTCAGAGCCCGCGTGGCCGGGCTCTGGAGCAAACGTGAGCCCTTGGGCTGCTGCCGAGGAGCGACAGCAGCAGGCAAAACCCACCAACCAACACTGGGTAAGCACACCGGCAGGGACTGCAGGCACTGCCCAGTGAACTGGAACACATGGACTGGAATCCCCCGGACTGGAGGACACAGGACTGGAACACACACCGGACCGGAATACACTGGACTGGAGCACACCAGACTGGAACACACACCGGACCGGAACACACTGGACTGGAGCACACTGGACTGGTCCACACAGCTTCACATGCACTTAGCTACTAAGCCCCCCAGAAGTTGAGCTCCTGGGTTCGAGTAGCCGGCAGGACTTACTGGATACCGGATGACACAGGGACCAGGACTGGAAACAGAAGTGCTCCTAAACCTAAACTGATCTACGTGCTCCCAAGCCCTAAACCAGCAGGAGTGTTCCTAACAATAAACTGACAAAAGGACTTCCTAAGCCCTATACTAAACAGGAGCTCCTAATCCCTGCTCAAGAAAGGGACTTCCTAAGCCCTAAACTAACAGAGCAGGGAACTAAACACAAAGCTAACACAGGTGCTACTAAGCACCAAGCTACAAGCAGAGCTTTACACTAATAAGCTAAACACAGAACTAACCAGCTCCCTAAGCACTGCTCTAGCAAGCTAGATACAACTAACAAGGTGCTTCCTAAGCACTACTCTGGCAAGCAACCAGAAGAGCTCCTAGCACTAAAAGGGAAGACAGGGGAGCCACAAGGAAAAAACAGGGAAGCTAACACGTAAGCCAAAAGTGCTTCTAAAGCACCAAACACCAAAGACTGCAAGAGAACAAACACCAGAAGTACTTCTAACAGCAAACTCTGCAGTGTTTCTAACAACACCAAACCCTGAAGTACTTCTATCAGCAACAGAGCTTCCAAAGCCCTACACACAGCAATGCTTTCAAAACCAAGAGGGAAAAGCAAGAAAGCTAAACACACAGTCACCAGTGCACACTGCACTAACACTAACCTGGCCCTTAGCAAAAGCAAGCAGGGAAACTAGACACAAAGTCAGAAGTGCACACTGCACCACCCTACCTAAAGCAAACACAACCGTTGCAAAGGCCCTGAAGGAAACAACACCACTTCCTTATCAAGGCCCTCCCTGATGATGTCACACTCCCTAGACCTAGGCAAAAGCACACTGACCCAGAGAGGCCCAACCCACACCAATGCAACACTGTGAAGCACTTGAAGCCAGTAGACCCAAAGAGAGGTAGAGCAACTCAGGCAACACACACACAGGTGCAGTATAGTGAAACAATTAGAGCCATGCTGCTGGAAGCTGCCAGCACAGAGAGACAGAGCCAGCTCAGAAAGGACAGAGAAAAGAAACAGAAGCCAGCTAAGAAGCTGACCCCCAGGAAAGAGGTAAGTTTGAGAGGGGTTCAGACCCCAATCATAACACTGGAGCTCCAACGACGGTAATGGCCCCGCAAACACCCCCCCTTCCCAAACCCCCTTCTGACGTTTCAGGACCCCACTCCCACTCCACCCTTCTCTTGCTCTCCCCTTCGTAACAGCCACCTGCTTAAAAGTTCTTAACTCCTGCATGCAGGGACGCTGCTACCGACAGCCTTTTCTTCCGCTTCTGTTTCAGCTGTTCCTGTGGTCCCGCCCTTGCGGAAACAGGAAATGAGGGCGAGACCAGAGCCAGAGCGAAGAGCGAAGAGAAGGGAAGGCAGCAGACTCGCTGAGCCTGCTCGCTCTTCAATGCTGCCGCCGGGACCCCGGTAAGAGAGGGGGAGAGGGGGGTTGGCGATTTTGGAGGGGGGGTGACATGCACATTGGGGGATGGGGAGAGGGAGGGGGGACTGGAACTCAGAAGGAGGACAGAGTGAAGGAGAATGACAAAGGGAGGGAGGGGGGACTGGAACTCGGAGGGAGGACAGAGTGAAGGAGAGTGACAGAGGGAGGGAGGAATCCATGGAAATTGGAGGGGAGGAAAGGGGGCCGTGGGACTTGGAGGGGACAGAGGGATTGAGCGAGGGAGGGGGGGAGGGAAACCTTGCTAGCGCCCATTTCCTTTCATACAGAAACGGGCCTTTTTTACTAGTTCTGTAATAATGCACGTAACCTAATTGTCTTAACAAGCCAATCAGCGTTGATAACAGCACTTAACAAGGAATAATGAGCACTAATTGGCAAGAATTTGAATTTACGCGCACAGCTCACGAAGCGTATTGTGTAATTTAGTGTGCCAAACTTCTAATGTGTATAGCCAAAAAGGGGCGTGGTTTGGCTGGGGAAATTGGTGTTTCTTGGGTGTTCTGAAATTTCTAGGCGTAGTTATAGAATATGGCCCAGTGCGCCTAAGTCTGGGTGCTGGGATGTATGCCGTGCTTTCATTGGTTTCAATTGATGCACTTAGTTTGAGGTGCTGGGATATCAACTAAGCATATTCTATATACCACACCTAAGTCTAGAGTAGACACTGCTTATAGAATATGCTTAGGTGTAAATATTTTCCATGTGGATTTTTTAGGTGCAATATATAGAATCCCCCCTTAGCACAGATTCCTATGCTCAACTTGGGGCATGAGCACTTATGCCTGTCAAAAACTGGTGTAAATCCTGGCAGCCAACTGACAGTTGGAGGTGGAAATCCCAAGTACTCTATAACATTGTGCTGAGTTTCTGGGAACACCCCTGACCCACTCATGCCCCTCCCATAGCCACGCCCCCTTTGGAGTTGCAACCTATAGAATTTAGGTGCCCAGTGTTACAAATTAGTGCATAGGCAGGTCCATGCGTAAGACTTAATTAGTGCCAATTAAGTCCAGTCATTGATTCCTAGCACCTAGTTGACTAATTAGTATCCATATGAATCTAGGGTCCACCCAAATTTTGGTGACCTATATAGAATCCTGGAAAAGTGCTGTCCTAGACCCCCAGTGCTGATAGGTACAGCCACCATATAAGCAAATATGACCCTGCTATGTGACCTACCGACACACCTAGCCAGTCAGATTTCAGGATACCCACAATGAATATGCATGAGATGAATTTGCATACAATGGAGGTAGTGCATGCACATTGATCTCATGCATACTTATTGTAGATATTTTATAGACCTCTATCATATCTCCCCTCAGCTGTCTTTTCTCCAAGCTGAGGAGCCCTAGATGCTTCAGCCTTTCCTCATAGGGAAGTCGTCCCATCACCTTTATCATTTTCGTCACCCTTCTCTCTACCTTTTCTAATTCCACTATATCTTTTTTGAGATGTGGTGACCGGAATTGAACACAATATTCAAGGTGTGGTCTCACCTTGTACCAATATAAAGGCAATATAATGTCCTCACTTTTGTTTTCCATTCCTTTCCTAATAATACTTAACATTCTATTTGCTTTCTTAGCCGCCGCAGCACACTGAGCAGAAGGTTTCAACGTATCATCAACAACGACGCCAAGATCCCTTTCTTGGTCAGTGACTCCTAACATGGAACCTTGCATTACGTAGCTATAGTTCGGGTTCCTCTTTCCCACATGCATCACTTTGTACTTGCTCACATTAAACGTCATCTGCCATTTAGACGCCCAGTCTCCCAGTCTCGTAAGGTCCTCTTGTAATTTTTCACAATCCTCTCGCGATTTAACAACTTTGAATAACTTTGTGTCATCAGCAACTTTAATTACCTCACTAATTACCTCTGGCTGAAGTAGCAACACCAACTAAGGAAGATCTTCCAATATAGGGCTGCAACCTCACGCAGGTCAATCCAGACAAGCTGATCCAGTGCTGGTTTTGCTCTGTTGAGCAGATGTAATCTTAATTTCCTTAGGAACATTAGAATTACAACTCTCTGTATGAGCATACCCTACAGACCACTAAGCTCTCTGAAAAGGTTTCTCCCACATTAACCACCTGCTCTTAACCCTTTACCCCCCCCCCCCCCCCCCATAACTGTACTCTGACCTGATTGACCTTGCTCTGGCCTTCTTCCCTATCTCATTCAGTGCTTTAATCCTTCAGGCCTCTAGGGAAGGCGAGGGGTTAATGCCAATAATTCATCCTTTTCTTCAATAGTAATTAAAGCTGCTGCCATCATATTTTACAAGTTTATTGCTTTCTCTCTCTTCTGTGGCAGTATTCAGACCAGGAATCTAAGAGCTGGTAGTAGAGATAATGGAAGGGGGAGAAGTGAGCTTATGTCAGTCTAGGCCACGACCAGTTGGGTCTCCAGGATATCCACAAAGAATGTTCATGACATAAATTTACATATACTAGGTCTCCAATGTATGCAAATGTTATTTCATGCATATTTATTGTCCATTTCCCGAAAACCTGACTGGCTTTCAGGTCTCAAAAACAGGTTTGGGGCCTCAGCTGTGGCCTATCTTCCAGTGTCAGTTCGGCATATACACAACAGTATTGTATGACCTGTGCACAACAGACATTATTCCAGAACTTCAGATCTGATCTTAAAACCTTCCTTCTTACAGACACATATATTTAACCCCTCACTTTCCCAGAGATGAGCCTGAACGACTTCACCCCACCTTCTGTGCCTCTCTTCACTACCCTATCACCATTGGTGTCTAACCCTATTACCCTTCCATTCCTGTCCTGTCTCCCCCTCCTCTCCTCTCCTCTTTCTATATTTCTAGGTTGTAAGCCGCCTACACATTTTATATGATGGGCAAGATTAAACTTGTAAGAAACATGCACATACCGGCAGGGGTGGACTGAGGTTGGTATGGGCCCCCTGCCCGGCCACTGCCCAACACCCCCCCTATTGCTGCGCTGCTGCCCACACCTACTGCTCTACTACTACTTATCATTTCTATAGCGCTACTAGACGTACGCAGCGCTGCCCCGGTCCTACCTGAAGGTCTAGTAGTCTAGTGGTCTCTGGAGGGGGAGGGGCAGTGGGAAGCATGTTCTTTCCTGCCTGCTGTGCTGCTGCTATTCCCTTGCCTGCCGGCGCCACTGTGTTTTCAAATTGGCGGCCAAGACTTCCAGTTGTAGACTCGCAGGTCTTGACAGTCTCGCAAGACTTCCGCAGGGAGTCTTGGCCGCCATTTTTAAAATACGGTGGTGCTGGGTAGGGGGAGCACAGCGGGCAGGAAAGAACATGTTTTCCCATCCTCCCACCCCCCACAGAGGCCACTAGATCACCAGCAGCGTGCCTTTAAAGGTAGGACCAGGGAGGGCTGTAGTGGGCTTCCAGGCACTGTCCGGTTGCCAGAATGGTCAGTCTGCCCCTGCATACAGGCAAATTTAGGACTTCTTCTTTAGCAATGCAGATAGCCTCTGAATATTGCAGCCACATACAGTATGTAGCTTATTGCTCTGCACTCAATCTGCCCTAACTCCGCCCTAGCACTGTCCACTGTCCTAAATTAAGATGAATTTTCAGCTGAAAACTTACACTCCTAAGTTTGCTGAAAATAGGGCACAAATTTAGGAGCGCAGCATCTTTTTTGAATATCAGGCCCTTTGTGTCTAAAATTGCTAACATAAGCGTTCATGCTCCACCAATTATATTTTTTAGGAATATACATTGCCATAGCCTGATTTTCAGAATTGTCAGTAGCAGCAGCAATAGCCGTATAGTCAAGCAAGGGTTAAACGGGCAATTAGTAGCTAAGGATCCCTAGGAATACTGTCCAGCCCCTCCCTTGCAAGTCTGTCAAAGGATATTTGAATTGTTAAGCATTTGACTGAGTGAATAAAGTTTTTCATTTCAACATTAGCGTCTACAAAGCTAAGGTTGGCAGGGATGGCCTTATCCACAGACTCATCCTCATACCATTATATGGGAAGAAACCCTGACATGGAAAGATGGCCCCCTAGTGGCAGTACAGTGATATTACCGCTAGGGATTGCTAGTGCCATTTTGAATCCCGGCATCGATGAGGGCAGGAGTGACTCAGGATTGCTCATGCTCATCCACTAGACCCCCAAGAACTTTTTAAGGTATAGGTGGGTGGCAATTATTGACTTGGGGTGGGGCTTCTGTGTGGGGGTCACACCTCAGGGGAGCCCTTCAAGTGGAGGTGGCTGGTTGGGGTGTAGTATTGGGAGGGGTTTGATTTGGTGGTACCACAGAAGAGGCTTTCGGGGGGGGGGGGGGCACATGGGAGAGAACAATTTTTCAAGTTGCCGGACCCTTTAAGAGATGACCTGGAAGCATCAGGCCACAGTTTTGCAGCCCAGTGCTCCTGGGCCAATGGACTAATGCTGATTACAAGGTGGCTCACAAACAGAGTTGGTCCTTTACCACGGGAGCTGGCAACCTGCACTATTTCCATAGCTAATCAAAGGGTGGAAAGGGCTCACCTTTTATCACACCTAGATAACATCCCCCCTAAGCCAGGATATACATGTCTAAAACTGAGGATGTGCACATAGGACATGAAATGAGATTGAAGGGGGGCAGACTCAAGAAAAATGTCAGGAAGTATTTTTTCACAGAGAGAGTAGTGGATGCTTGGAATGCCCTCCCACGGGAGGTGGTGGAAATGAAAACGGTAACGGAATTCAAACATGCGTGGGATAAACATAAAAGAATCATGTTCAGAAGGAATGGATCCTAAGGAGCTTAGCCGAGATTGGGTGGCAGAGCCAGTGGCGGGAAGCGGGGATGGTGCTGGGCAGACTTATACGGTCTGTGCCAGAGCCGATGGTGGGAGGCGGGACTGGTGGTTGGGAGGTGGGGATGGTGCTGGGCAGACTTATACGGTCTTTGCCCTGAAAAGGACAGGTACAAATCAAGGTAAGGTATACACAAAAAGTAGCACATATGAGTTTATCTTGGGCAGACTGGATGGACCGTGCAGGTCTTTTTCTGCCGTCATCTACTATGTTACTATGTATAACCAGGGGATTGACCTGGATGTGTTTGGGCTGAGACTGAGACAAGCCTAAAAAATGAACATTTATTCCAATTTCGGAAAGAGAATAAACATCTAGGTCCTGATAGACACAGGGATTTACACCTGCTACCTAGGACATCTAAACTTCAGAAAAGTGCTCCGACTGAGCAGTGCTCAACTATGGGGATTAAGGGAGATTGCCCCCTTAAACCCCCAGTGCTTGTTGTCCCCCTTGAAAGCCAAACTAGCAAGGGATACCATGCCCTGTGACCACTTCAGGGAAAAATAAATATTTACACTGCTAAAATAACTGTTTATGTTCAGGCACATAACCGTTTAGGTTGCTATTCCACTACATAAATGTTTATGTACTGGCATATAAACATTTATTTCTTTGTTTTGACCCACTGATATTTAGAGATTTGTCTAAAATGGATGTTAAGGCTATATGTAGCCAATGCATAAATGTCCATTTCTCCATGCATTTTAGAACAGGATCTAGCTCAGCAGAATTTGAAATATTCCCAACCCAGATGTTTCAGTAGCAATTTGAATGTCCTTTCTAAAATGCTGCTTCATATGTTTTATGTTGCCTTATGTTTTTATTTGGTTTTATGTCGTTTATTATAGTTTACTTATGTTTATTGTTATTTTTATTTGTTGTTGTAAACTACTACTACTAACCATTTCTATAGCGCTACTAGACGCATGCAGCGCTGTACACATTATATGCAGGTACTTCCTCTGTCCCTAGAGGTCCTTTTACAAAGCTACAGTAAAAAGTGGCCTGTGGAAGTGTAGGCGCAGGTTATGGGCATGCGCAGAATTATTTTTCAGTGCACGTACCAAAAAGGCCTTTCCCCCCCCCCCCCCCCCCCCCAAAATGGATGTGCGGCAAAATCAAAATTGCCACACGTCTATTTTGAGTGTCTGACCTTACCGCCAGCCATAGACCTAGCGGTAAGGAATGTGCATGGTAACGACCTACGCGTATCAGATGCCACTTGGCACGCATCCGCTACGCACGCCAGAAAATAAAAAAATATATTTTTCAAACGCGTGTAGCGGATGTGCGCCAAAAATGAAATTACGGCAAGAACCACGCAGTGGTCGGGTGGTAAATTCATTTTGGTGCACATTGGGCGTACGTAGATGCTGACACGGCTTATTAAAAAGGGCCCTTAGTCTTTGTGCCTAGAATGGGTTTTTGGCTTATAGATATGGTTAAGTAAGCTTTAAAAATGATAAAAATAAATAAGTTGAGTGTACCAGGTCCAACACCGTTCCATCACATTTGGGTTCTGCCTTAGGGCATCTGAGAAATGCAGTACATGTTCGCACTGTGACTTGCTGGCACTAAAAGCAAGATGCTCCACTCCACAGCATCCTATATAATAAAATGTACCTCCAACATTCTGAAGCTGACTGTATGGCTGAGGCATTCCTGCTCTCTGTATCCATCTCCTGAATTGACATCACGTACTTCTGGGTTCGTCACAAGCAGAAGTGACCAACCACACGAGGTTTCTCGGCTTCAGAATGTTGGAGGTGCATTCTATTAAATAGGATTGGTCAGTTCCTTGAAGCACAGCCAGAGCTCAGCGTCCTGCACAGTAACGCTCAGACACCAGAGAGAGAGGGGGGGTATCTCTGCCACACACACACACTCTCTCTCACAGCCAATGTCTTTCTCTCTCTCACTCTCACACACTGTCTCTCACACACTCTGTCTCACACTGTATCACATTCACTCTCTATGTGTCACACAGTCACTCACACACTCTCTTGGTCTCATACACTCAGTCTCACAGAGAGTCTGTGTCTCACACACACTCTCTCTCTCTCGCACACACTGTATCTGTTTGAAACACACACTCTCTCTCTCTCTCTCACACACACACTGTGTCTCACATACGCACTTGCACACACTCTCATTCTCACACACACACTCTCTCTCTCACGGACACACTCGCACCCAGACTCACTCTCTCTCTCTCACACACACACCCTTGCACATTCACTCTCTCTCACACACACACAGTCACTCTCACATACACTCTCTCAAACATACACACTCTGAGGAAAACCTTACTAGCGCCTCTTTCATTTGTGTCCGAAACGGGCCTTTTTTACTAGTCTGATATATTTATTTATCTTCTTATTTATTTATTGCGTTTGTATCCCACATTTTCCCACCGTATGGCAGGTTCAAAGTGGCTTACAGATTGCTAAAAAGGTGGTTACAGAATTTAGATTTGTAGAAGGTCTAGTACATAATACAGAAGTACAATAAATGCTTAGGTTGAATATATTAGCATATTGTGAGAGAAGTTAATATTATTGTTTTCCATTTCTGAACTTTTCGTGATATATGGTGGTGTGGGATTAGGCAGATCCAGTGGGGAAAGACTTCTTCAGAAGATGTGCTTTCAGGTTTTTTTCTGAATTGTAGGTAGGTACAATTACAATTAACAGTGAAAATGATAAAAATGATATATTTGGGGAATTGCATTAACCTGCACTATATAATATTTAAGAACATGTGTTCAGAATATAAGGACCAGATTTTTATCAATAATGTTTATTTACAATGCAGGCAATGTAATGTTAGAAGGCAGTTCTTAGGGAAATGTGCCGCAAGATAAATATTGTTAGACAGTTTGAATTATTAATTAGGTTAGCTTAATAGTAACTCACTTTGATTGAGGCTCAGATGAATTCTTTCTGTTGCTGGCTGGAGTGGTGAAGGAGGACTTTTGGCTACAGTGGTGAAGGAGCTTGTTTCTCTGTAGTTGGATGGTCTTTGATTGAGGCTCAGATGTATTCTTTCTGCTGTTGGCTGAAGTGGTGAAGGAGCTTTGATGGTGATCCATGCTGGAAAAGAAGATTTTTTAGTAGTAGAATCTGGAGAAATTCTTGTCTTGGATGTGTATGAAGTCCAGCAAGGCCCAGGGAAAAGCATAGGTCCAGATAGATGCAGGTCCAGAGAGGTAAAGGAAAAAAAAAAAAAAGAAAAGATGCCAGACTGAGAGGGTTCCAGTTTTTTTAAAATAATTTCTTGTTGTGCCATAGGCTGAAGTCAGATGGGGTATTTTTGATCCAATGAAAACTCAGGGATAGCTGAAAACTGGTTCTCTCTTGTTTTTGAGATGGAGCATGGTAGCTCCTCACATGTTTAAATTCATCATAAGGGTTCCTGGCTGGCCGTCTGCTGCGGTATACACCCATGCTTGACAAGATTAAAAGAGTCATTGTCTGGGAGTTTCAGGTAGATGGGCTTTCTTTTGTCAGATGAGGTGGGTCATAGTTTGGAAGTTTCAGGTAGATGGGCTGTCTTTGTTAACTCCAGTCTCTGTGATTGCTGTCAATATACAGATTCTGTTCTTTGGAGAATGGTGATGATTATTTTTCATTATCACGCTAGCCAGCCTTTGTTACACTGGTAGTCCTCTTAATAGTCCTTTTGTTTCAGGCTATCGTTGGTTTTCAGGGGGAGGGCAGAGCCAGGTCTGTTTTCTGAGAAAGTAACATTTTAAACATCTCTGCCAAATATTTTTTATATATATCTGATTTCAGCAAAATCAATATAACTCTGAAATTCAGCAGCAGCAGCCCTCACTTGGTCACCAGCTTTTGGATGGCTTTTGTGAAATCTGCTGCTGAGTTGGAGGGCTGCAGATCTGCAGGTCACACCAGCCCTCCCATCATCAGGTTATCCCGTGGTCCCTCCTTCCTTCTCTGTATACCTGTGGCTTTTATTTTATCTTTCATATAAAGAGACCTGCCTTCCCCTTTTCTATATTTTGGAATGTTCATTGGAGATTGGACCACCTGTACCTTCCTTATCTGTATGACCTGTATCAGCCACTCATTATATTCCTATGTGGGCTCATCTACAGTAGGGTTTACACTGTGCAATGTTGCAAAAATTACCAGCAATATTTAAAAAGAAAATAACAATGATAAGATGCAATAGCATGAAGCATATTGGGTTGCTATAGGCAACTAAAAGGCACTTCACAGTAAAAGATTCAACTTAGAATATATATTGCATTTTTAAAATTTCTGCTATTTGTTTGCTTATTGCATCAAAGCTATACTGTCTTGTCAATATACGATACAAACTTGCTGTAAATCAGGCCACATTTTAAATACACAAGACATAACTTACATTATTCAGAGACTGCCTTTCTAGCTCTCCTGTCTGTCCAATCCCTTGATGAACCTTAGTCCAAGAACTACACCGTGATCTTTCAGGCACTGCACCCAGATTGCAGGTATGGCTCAAAATCTGCACCTGTGTTTTCAGAGGGTGATTATTAGGTTGAGACACAGATCACTGGGTTGATGGCAATAGTGCAGACCTTTGCCCAGTCTCTAACCTATCCGTTTCCGCATTCAGTTCAAACTCCTCTTACTGACTTACAAATGCATTCACTCTGCAGCTCCTCAATACCTCTCCACTCTCATCTCTCCCTACACTCCTCCCCGGGAACTCCGCTCACTGGGCAAATCTCTCTTATCTGCACCCTTCTCCTCCACCGCTAACTCCAGACTCCGTTCCTTCTATCTTTATGCACTATATGCCTGGAATAAACTTCCTGAGCCATCTTCAAATCTAGGCTAAAAACCTACCTCTTCAATGCTGCTTTTAACTCCTAAACCTAAACCTTCAACTGTCCCCTATCCCTGATATGTCCTGTCTGTCCTAACCCTTATCCCTTATTTGTCCTGTCTGTCTGTCATAATTAGATTGTAAGCTCTATTGAGCAGGGACTGTCTCTCTATGTTCAAGTGTGAAGCGCTGCGAACGTCAAGTAGTGCTATAGAAATGATAAGTAGTAGTAGTAGTAGTAGTAACCCACCCGGGAATAGCAAACCATATAGTGTGTTCCACGGACACTGACACAAAGTATACATGAGTGCTGATAGTTGCCATGACAACTATAGAGTTTTCTGAATTATTTTAATCATCTGTGAGGTATCTTTTTTAGGGAGGGATGTAGTGGATGTTAGACAAGGTTATAGCCATTGCTTAATGATTCCGGTTAATTGTCTGTGAACAATAGCTTTATTAAAAAAACAACAACAACAACATAGATCTTAAACATTAGTCTATTACCATTGCACAGTAGCATAGTATTTAAAAATGGAATTTTACATAGCTACGTGACCAGGAGCTCAGCTCAAGAAGGTTACATTTTTAAGTAGTGCCTTATTGTCAAAGAAACACTGAAAGAACAGTGTGCTATGTTA
Source organism: Microcaecilia unicolor (assembly GCF_901765095.1). Lineage (NCBI taxonomy): Eukaryota > Metazoa > Chordata > Amphibia > Gymnophiona > Siphonopidae > Microcaecilia > Microcaecilia unicolor. The sequence goes on from NC_044041.1 coordinate 191,727,631, forward strand.
GCACATGGACCAAGAAAGGGATCTAGATGTCGTCGTTGATGATACGTTGAAACCTTCTGCTCAGTGTGCTGCTGCATCTAAGACAGCAAATAGAATGTTAGGTATTATTAGGAAAGGAATGGAAAACAAAAATGAGGATGCCTTTGTATCGCTCCATGGTGCGAATATTGTGTTCAATTCTGGTCACCGCATCTCAAAAAAGATATAGTGGACTTAGAAAAGGTGCAGAGAAGAGCGATGAAAATGATAAAGGGGATGAGACGACTTCCCTATGAGGAAAGGCTAAAGCGGCTAGGGCTCTTCAGCTTGGAGAAAAGGTGGCTGAGGGGAGTTATGATAGAGGTCTATAAAATAATGAGTGGAGTTGAATGGGTAGATGTGAAGCATCTGTTTACGCTTTCCAAAAATACTAGGACTAGGGGGCATGCGATGAAGCTACAATGTAGTAAGTTTAAAACAAATCAGAGAAAATTTTTCTTCACGCAACGTGTAATTAAACTCTGGAATTCGTTGCCAGACAATGTGGTAAAGGCGGTTAGCTTAGCGGAGTTTTAAAAAGGTTTGGACAGCTTCCTAAAGGAAAAGTCCATAGACCATTAGTAAATGGACTTGGGGAAAATCCACTATTTCTGGGATAAGCAGTATAAAATGTTTTGTATTTTTTGGGGATCTTGCCAGGTATTTGTGACCTGGATTGGCCACTGTTGGAAACAGGATGCTGGGCTTGGTGGACCTTGGTCTTTCCCAGTATGGCAATACTTAAGTACTTATCTTGGGAAAAAATGCACAAGGCCTCCTGTCTGACTACATTTTGAAAAGTCTGTGTCATACAACCCAAGAAACCGTCCCAAAAAAAATACAAAGAAAAATGTTGCCCATAAAGGCAGAGCCTTAATAACCTTGCTTCTACAGTTGATGTCATCGTTCTCTGGTCAGATGCTGAAATTACTGATTCTGAAATTTGCTATAAAGGAAACAAAACTAATAGAGAACCATCTAGGTATTCTCTCTGCATCTTTAATGTTTAGCTGAGGGACTTGGCTGCTTTCCCAGCTGTAAAAGACACACTGTAATGTCTTAACAACCTAGATTTAAAGCTCATGGTGTCATGGAAAACCTTTGAAAGGTAAAATACTAATGCAACTCAAGAATTACAGACAGTGAAGTACATTAATTAGCTTATGGATATCCCTCTCCTGCCAGGTATTTGATAAGGAACCATCCTCAGTTTTTGTGTCCCTCCCCTCCAGGTTTCTGAAATGAAGATTCATTCACTGTGGTTCATCAGGCCATTCCTCTGTCACATGATGAAGCCAAGTGGTCATGTCACAGAGAATCTCTCCCTACCCACATGATCATTTCATGAGAAACTCAGGAGTAATCTCAGAGAAGTGCCCTAGCTAGAGACTGGACTGGAACAGAAAGAAGTGTCCCTTCCCTATTTTGGCCAAGTGAGCAACAAACTCTTATAGCTCAATCTCTACTGCTCCTGGTGTCACCTCACTATCTACACTGACCCCATCCCATTCCCAAGAGCAACCGTATCTCACAATAAAGTCCCCGGTGAGAAAATGATTGTCCTAATAGGAGCTCCCATCACCTCTGCCCCCTCCTCTACCTCCACCCCACCCCTACCCCTGAATACCTCCTGGGAAGCTTACTATGTTTTTTTGCATTATTATAAAACTAGCAAAAAAGGCCCGTTTCTGACACAAATGAAACGGGCGCTAGCAAGGTTTTCCTCGGAGTATGTATGTTTGAGAGAGTGTGTGTGACAGTGACTGTGTGTGAGAGAGAGAGAGAGTGAATGTGTGAGTGTGTGTGTGCGAGAGAGAGAGAGAGTGAGTCTGGGTGCGAGTGTGTCTGTGAGAGAGAGAGTGTGTGTGTGTGAGAATGAGAGTGTGTGCAAGTGTGTATGTGAGACACAGTGTAAGAGAGAGAGTGTGTGTGCGAAGGAGACAGTGTGTGTGTGACACAGACTGTCTGTGAGACTGAGTGTATGAGACCAAGAGAGTGTGTGAGTGACTGTGTGACACATAGAGAGTGAATGTGATACAGTGCGAGACATAGAGTGTGTGAGAGACAGTGTGTGAGAGTGAGAGAGAGAGAAAGACATTGACTGAGAAAGAGAGTATGTGTGTGTGACAGAGATACCTCCCCCCACCTCTCTGGTGTCAGCCCCCCCTCCCTCCCTCCCTCTCTCTGGTGTCAGGCCCCCTCCTCTCTCTCTCTGGTGTCTGAGCATTACTGTGCAGGACGCTGAGCTCTGGCTGTGCTTCAAGGAACTGACCAATCCTATTTAATAGAATGCACCTCCAACATTCTGAAGCCGAGAAACCTCATGTGGTTGGACACTTCTGCTTGTGACGAACCCGGAAGTACGTGATGTCAATTCAGGAGATGGATACACCTTTTTTCTTTCTTGCTTGTGCTTTCAAGGATGCAAAAGCTTGTATAGGTAGCAAAGTTGGAAATAGTTGATAACAAAACCAGGGGCCCTTTTACTAAGGTGCGCTGAAAAATGTCCTGCGGTAGCGTAGATGCATGTTTTGGGCGTGCTCAGAATCATTTCTCAGCGCACCTGCAAAAAATGCCTTTTTAAAATTTTTGCCGAAAATGGACGTGGGGCAAAATGAAAATTACCGCACATCCATTTTGGGTCTGAGACCTTACCGCTAGCCATTGACCTAGTGCTAAAGTCTCACACAGTAACTGGGCAGTAATGACCTATACGCATCAAATGCCACTTGGCGCACACCCAATACGCGCATCTGAAAATAATAATTATTTTTCGGACCACGTATCGGATGCATGCCAAAAATAAAACTACCGCAAGAACCACATGATAGCCAGGTGGTCTCCTTTTGGGTGCGTGTAGATGCTTACACGTCTTAGTAAAAGGGTCCCCCAATAATTATGATTATTTTATATTGTAATTTTCATTGTGTACATAAGCACATAAGCACATAAGCACTGCCATACTGGGAAAAGACCAAGGGTCCATCAAGCCCTGCATCCCGTCTCCGACAGTGGCCAATCCAGGCTTCAAGAATTCAGCAAAACCAATTAAAATTTTTTAATTTTTAATAATGTTCAATGGACTTTTCCCTCAGGAATCTGTCCAAACCCCCTTTAAACTCTGTAAGGCCAGCTGCTGTCACTACATTCTCCGGCAATGAGTTCCCTTGAGCAGGGACTGTCTTTTTAGTGTATGGTGTACAGTGCTGCCAGGTGATAAGTAGTAGTAGTAGTAACTACACACTGAGTAAAGAAAAACTTTCTTCTGTTTGTTTTAAATCTACATATTCTAGCTTCATCTTGTGTCCCCTGGTTCTATTGTTGTTTGAAACTGTAAACAAACGCTTCACATCTGTCCCCTCTACTCCGCTCATTATCTTGTAGACTTCTATCATATCACCCCTCAGCCACCTTGTTAATCTTGTTTAAGTGAAGTGAGTCCCCATGTAATGTGAGGCCCTAAGCAGTAACTTGTCTAGCTTATATGTAAATCTGATTCTAGCTGTATACAACAAGGTATATAAATAGGCTCCCTATGATTTTGAGTAACTCCTGAAATAAACCTGGGACCAGGAGATAAAAGAGAAAAAAACCCCACTTTCTTATTAATAGAAATCACTGAAACAATTATACACCAGTTTATTGCTGCTATCTTCCTGAAGAAGAATGAGAGCAGCCGTCCACCATGGACTCTGTTTTTTATCATCAGGTTTGCAAATGACTTCATGAAATGAGGTTATTTTCGCTAAATGAAAACGTCATTTTGAGAGAGGGAAATATCCTTCCAGTGCTTTAGCATGAGGATGCAGTTAGCAGGCTTCAAAGACAACTTCATCCATTAATAATGGTGCATACATCCCACTGGTTCTTCTGAAACAAATGCAAGTTTCTTCCTCACAGCAGTGAGCCCAAAGGCTGACGTCCGAGTGAACGCCCTTTCAGAACCATGGATAAGTCCCTGCTATACAGCTATGAATCTGTGCTGGAGGAAGTATGATAAGAGCGCTCAGGAAA